>NC_080067.1:110334094-110707532 GCF_949987535.1 Balaenoptera acutorostrata | reverse complement strand
TCATGGGCCTTCAACCATTTACATCCCAACTGTGTTTACTTTGCAGACCTGGAGTCTATTTATTCTGTACCAGGGATTTCAGCTTACTTCCCATCTTCTTAAAAGATTCTATAATTGACTCAAAGCTGGAGATGAAATAGGTTATAGCCTCCTAAGATCTCCATGTCCTACTTTTATGAAACTGACACCCTTTTCATTTTGGGGATTTTACAACAATTACTTGGGGAAGGTCCAGGCTAATAGTCTCTTAGATCACTGTAGGCATGGCTTGTGTTGCCTCTAGGGACTATTCTCTCGGTTAAATGTTCTGTTGCTCTTCTTCAGATAGTTCTGGATTATAGATCTGGGATAATCAGGCTGATGCCAGATATTTTCCTTGCCCCTTCCCTCCCTAATGTAGCTTCTAACTTCTGGCTTCTGAGTAAGAAACACTTTCAGTCTTCAGTCTGCTCAGTACTGATACACACACACACACACACACACACACACACACACACACACACAAAACCTGTCCTAATAGTTTCTTGGTTCCCAGCCCCAGAACTCCAGAACTTCTACTGCCACTCTTGGGCTTAAGCAAACAGTAGATATTGCTGATTCTTTCTTCATGAGGTATCTGGCTTCTTCTTTTTTTTTTTTTTTAAATAATTCTTTATTTTATTTATTTATTTTTGGCTGTGTTGGGTCTTCGTTTCTTTGCGAGGGCTTTCTCCAGTTGCGGCAAGCGGGGGCCACTCTTCATCGCGGTGCGCAGGCCTCTCACTATCGAGGCCTCTCTTGTTGCGGAGCACAGGCTCCAGATGCGCAGGCTCAGTAGTTGTGGCTCACAGGCCCAGTTGCTCTGTGGCATGTGGGATCTTCCCAGACCAGGGCTCGAACCCGTGTCCCCTGCATTGGCAGGCAGATTCTCAACCACTGCGCCACCATGGAAGCCCCTGGCTTCTTTGAATGTAAACTCATCACTCATTTTCTGAAATTCATACCACTCAGTTTCAGGCAAGTGCTCCCAGAAAGCCATTTTTGCCCTATTTCTTGTTTCTGCTACAATCCCAAGGGAATGAGGTTTCTGTTGGTTCAAAAAATCCCCATTTCTTTTGGGAACTTGGACTAAGTTTCAGTCTCTAATATTTTGAAACTTTTGTGTGCAGCCCATTGGTAGAGTCCAGTGACAGACACACTGTTTAGCAAAGAATTTGACCTTGCCCAGAGAGATATCTGGCTTTTGCTCCTGTCTGTGGGAGGTAACTTTTACATCCTAGGAGTTTCCTGAGTGGCAAGAGGGTCTTTGTTATTCATGGAGGGCCCTTTGGACCACACCTGATAGTTTATGCTACTGAAATGACTTAGGGCAGTACCAGTCACACCCAATAGTCTTAGGGTGAGGTCTGGCCACACTGGAAAGATCAACAGTATGATTTAGGGTGAGGGCTTTGGGTCATGCAGCATTAGTCAACCTAGAGACTAAGTTCAACCACTGGGCAATCAATAAATTATGCCTATGTAATGAGACCTCAATAAAAACTCTGGATACTGAAGCTCAAGTAAGCTTCCAGGCTTGGCAATACTCTGTGTGTATTGACACATTACCAGTGGTGAGAAGGTAATGTGCCACTGAGGACAATGGAATCTTCTTATGTGGAACCCTTCCATAATTTGTCCTAGGCATCTCTTCCTTTGGCTAGTTTTAATTTGTAAACTTTCCTTGCAATAAAAGTAAACGGTGAATATAATGCATTCAGTGAGTTCTGTGAATTTTTCTAGTCAACTATCAAGCCTGATGGTGGTCTTGGGAAACCTCTGAATATGCGGTTGGTGTCAGAAGTGAGGGTGATCATGTGTGGATTCTTCCTTCTAACTTTGTAGCGGAAACTTAACTCCTTACAGTTGGGTCCAGAAGCCTTGAGAAGAGTTGGTAGTCTGGAGGACCACCTTCTCCTCACAGTTTGGCTAGTGCTGAACACACACATTTGTGCAATGTAGGACAGTCCTTTTCAGATATCAGCTGAATTCTGAGCCTCTGGTTTTCCAGGATGATTCATTAAAGTGCTTTCATACTCACTGGCAACCTACTCCCACCTCCCTGCCAGTAAAGTTGTTTTTTAGGAATATATTAAATCATATTTTACTTATTAAAATATGATTATATATGGCTTATTTAAGTCATAATTATACCCATTAAATTATGCTTATTTTGCCCTACATGTTATTAAATATTAATAAAAAGCATAAAGGTGGATTCCCTGCTTTATCCCCTCTGTGATACTGTGATATAATAATAAATATATATTTGGTCTGCATCCCTGTCTACTGGCCAGAGCTCCTAAAAACCCCTGTAATTTCCTAAGTGATTAGAGTGATAGGAGCATCTTTTGTTACAATGTTTGGCTTTTGTCTCCAGCTCCTGAAACAGCTCTGGAGCAATAAATGTAAAAGGAGTGTCTTTTTGTTATTCATAACAAGCCCCTTTCAACCACACCTGAGTTTATGTTAATGAAGTGACATTTGGAAAGCACCTAAGGATGGGGACTTGTTGCCAGGGGAACCAACCATGGGATTAGAGGTTTGGAACTTTCAGCACCCTTGATTCCCCCACCCCAATCCTCTGGGGAGTGGAGAGGGGCCGAAGATTGAGTTCAATTACCAGTGGCCAGTGATCTAATCAATCATGCCTGCGTAATGGAGCCTTCATAAAAACTCTAAATGATGGGGTTCAGAGAGCTTCCAAGTTGGTGAACACACTGAGGTGTTGGGAGGGTGGTGCTTTCAGAGGGGACATGGAAGCTCCGTGCTCCTTCCGCATACCTTGTTCTATGCATTCCTTTCTTTTGGCTGTTCCTAAGCTTTATCCTTTATAATAAACCATTAGTAGTAAGTAAAGCACTTTCCTGAGTTCTGTGAGATATTCTAGCAACTTACTGAACAGAGGAGGGGTTGTGGGAAGCCCTGATTTACAGCAGGCTAGTCAGAAGTTCAGGTCAAAACTTGGGACTTGTGATTGGCATTTGAAGTGGGAACAGTTGTGTGGGACTGAGCCCCTTAACCTGTGGGGTCTGTGCTAACTCCAGATAGTGTCAGAATTGAATTAAACTCTAAGACATCTAGTTGGTGTCCAGAAAGAACTGGAGAATTGCTTAGTGTGGAAAACTCACACATTTGTAGTCAGAAGCTGTCTTAGTCTGTACAGGCTGCTATAGCAAAATACCACAGGCTGGCTAACTTATAAATAACAGAAACTGATTTCTCAGTTTTAAGGCTGGGAGTCTGAGGCCCTAACACTGACACATTTGGTAGTTGATGCAGGCTCTCTTCCAAGTTGCAGACTGCTGTGTTCTCCTCACATGGTGGAAGAGAGCTAGGATTAACTCCTCATACAAGGAGAGTTGAAGTTCTCTTTTGCTTGATGATGATAAACATCAGTGACTCATGTGTCTGCATATGAGTTTTCTTAACCTCATAAAACTCTGTATGAGTCCCAACATTTGTGAATAGGGGCAGGGGTTCTTACTTTGTATCCATCCTATCTTTTTCCTTCAAAAATATTACAAGCACCCCATAAAAAGTACTGATTCTTCTCTGGGAATGATACTTGCTGACATAGGAATTCAGTGTTTGCATTATGTGTAAGGAATTTGGTGGGCAAGTTTTAAATACTATTGAATAACAAGGCAGTTCTGGAGTTTTACACATGAAGCAGTATCTTATGATTTTTGCCCTATGTTTTCACTTCAGGAGCACTTCTCTCTCCACTAATTTAAAAAATTAGATGTAGATAGAGACTTAACCTAAAGTTTTTAATGAAAGTAACATTTTGTCACATTCTTATATTTTTTTACCTTACATTAAAAACATGTGAATTAGCTCTGAAAGAAGGGTACATAGAAATTATTGCTTTTGCCCCGTTTGACCTCAAGCTCCTGAAATTATTGATTATTCAATATAGTGAGAATTCATAGCCTTGATTTAGTTTGTAACAATTGAAGTCACATGGGCATTTGAGAATTATTACATATTTATAGTGTACAGATTATGTGATATTTACAGTTCTAATTTAATAGCAAACACACAGTTTCCACGCTGCAAATGGCTATTAAAATCACGAGAATCATGGAAATTAGATTTATTTGGGCTTCTGTGGCTGCTTGAATTCCACAAGATAAAAGCCAGATTATTTTTTTAATGCCGGCCCCATACTTAGGGGAACCATGAAAATCTTGGAATTTCTTGAATAACTGTCACAAAGATACAGTTCAATTTAGACTCCAAAAAATGCATTATTATGCAGTTTCCTCTCCCCCCCCAGAACACTGCCATGCCTTCCTTTCCCTCCAATCCCCAGTACTCCTGCCATGCTGCTCAGATTTTATTGGTTTCATATTTGACATAAAATTCTGAAACTAATATGGCTATAGGTTACTAACTTTATTATTAAAAGTCATAGCTAAATTTTATCATCTTAATAGTCTTTTATTGTCTGGGCTAGATTCTTAAGGAGGAATTTGAAGGTGCATCTGTCAGTAAATATTTATGAATCACTTGTTATGAGTTCAAAACTGTCCTTAGATTGCTAGGTATACGATAAACTCTCAGGCATTATTCCTACTTTCAAAGGCCTGATAGTGGCAGGTGTGATGAACAATTTAGAAGAAAGATTGAGGTTAAAAACAACTCTTAGAAGACTGCTGTGGATAGATGAGCTTTGGGTAATAGTGCTTCTTATTAGTTTAGTACATTGACAAAAGGCCTATAGACCAAGGAATTAGAGACACACTGATGGCTACTAGTGAGTTGTGGAAGTCAAAGGAGACAGATGACTCTGGGAATGAGCTCATGGTACAGACATAAATTTATCTGAATAGTGGCTTTATGAGCAGATTTTGGATCTCTTGGAGCTTTGAGAGATTTATACCATATCTAGTAGAAATTACCTACGAAAGTGTAAGATATATGCATGTGTGTATGCATGCACATATAAAAAGATCTAAATATTCATCTCTCTCTCTCTCTCTCATTCTCTCTATCTCTGTCTCTCTGTCTACCATCTTCTATCATCACCTATCTATTCACACACATATATAGGCAAAAACACATATATAGACACCCCATTAAATGGCCATACTGATCCTAATCCAAAGTTTAAAAATATCTGGGAAATATTTCTGAAGAAATATATCTATTAATTGTCCGTTTTTCAGATTGCTGTCCATATAGATACAAGCAGTTCCTTTTCCCTGAAGATTTTCATTCTTTATTCATGTTATTTATTTCTATGGAATGCACGAGGCATGTCAGCCTCATTTAGATATTCCATACATCATCAGTAAGAAATCATAGTCCTCATTCATTCTTCTTTTTTATAAACTCTAACTTTCTGATTTATTTTTGACACTATTGTATTTTCCAGGGTATTTCTCCAGATAATCTCGGATTTGAATTCATAAACATGTGGTAGAATCAAGTCTCTGCCTTTTCCCTCATAGCTATTTTATTTCCAAACAATGGAGTTTTAGGATATATACACATGAATTTCTGGTTGACCACTTTTCTGGGGTCATATTATTTTGCTTCAATTAATATTACATTTGCATATTTGCCTATCCCATAGTGTCTTTGGGTTAAATAGAAAACATATGATTAATTCCACTGGTAACCACATCACTGCTGTAGATACCTTATTAACATATAAATGATTCAGTTGAAAATGCAATGTATTCCCACTACATTTAGTCAGAACGTGGTAAAAGCTACCTTCCTAATGATATTTCCCATGTATTTTTCTCATCTTTCTCCACCTGACATCCCTGTCCTCCTTTTTTTCTAACACCCTATTCTTGCAAGAGCCTCACTGATAAATGCTAGCTTCTGCCCTGTGCTTAGAATTATACCTTCCACTTCTTTTTTCATTAAGTTTTACAATAAAATAGGTAAAATTTAATATAAATATTAGCCTGGCTTTTTCCTTAAGGAAACCAAATCTAATTCTAAATAAATTGTCATCAATGTACCTTTCAGGAGAGGTCTTAATTTTCGTTTGTTGTGCTGGCTATGAAATGAAGAAACTGCACAGAAAGCCAAGATGGTGATGCTGTTCTAAGACTGGTCATGCTGGGGACTCCGGCCTGGACTTGGGGAGGGGCATCTGAAAGGTTTCTTAGAGAAACAACTTCTAAAGCGACGTGAGGAACCAAAGTGAGCCAAAGAGAATGGGAGTTAGGAGAGAGATTTCAAGTGACAATAAGTATGTCGGGGTGATATGACTCAGTGATTCAGTGAGACTGGGGCATAGAGACAGACGTCAGCCCAGACAGGTAAACAGAAACTAGCTTCCAAGGGACTTTTAAATGAGCTAATAGGATTGGATTTTATGGCAAAAACTATCAAAGTAACACAACCCATCAACATACTTTGTGTTGTTAAATTAATTAAACAAGGAGACCATTAGGCTGAGGGGGCTCTAATGCCCAGGCGTCCTACATAAGCAAACCAAAATCTAAGCCTGTAAAGGCTTCACGGTTCCGAAATCAAAACGCTAAGGACAACCAATCACAAACAGTCAGCTAGGCTTTACGCTATAGCCAATCCAACAATTTCCTTTCTTTCCTCTGCGCTTTGTCTATAATCTTTTCCCCAGGCTCCTTTTGTCAGAATATGCCTAACCACTTCCGGTTTGGCACTGCCCGATTCCAGTTGAGTTTTGCTCAAATAAACTCTTAAAGTTTTTAATATGCCTCAGTTTATCTTAACAGTTCCTAAGTAAGAATGCTATTTTTGTCTCGATAATGTAAGTGTAGGGCTAAATTTTCTTTTAATGCAAAGACTGTCTTTAACAGCATTCTGAAAGTTCAACCAATAAATTAATCAGCCAACATCAATCAATGAAACATAATTTCTTTAAAACAAAAACTACCTCTAAGGAAATGATCTTATTTTGGCATTTCTTAAAATCTCTAACATGGCTTTGGATCATTTCCCTGCTTTTAAACTACATGTAGTTTAGATCTGAGAATGTGACTGATATGTAATAGATTCGAGTTAACTTAAATGATATTTCTGACTTATTTATATCCCCCCCACAATCTTTTAGGAATAACTTTCTTCTGATGCAAGCAATATAATTAAAGGAAAGGAACTTTCCATAAGTATTTTTATATTTTAATATGAAGCATCACTATTATGGAAACATTTACCAAAAAAACAAAAGAGGAAACAATTATCTAGGGAAAAAAGTTGGGAAATACTTTAAAGCCCTTGGAGGAAAGCACACATTTACAGTGTTATAAAAAGAATAAGAAATTAGTCACTGTAGACAGAGCCCCTCAGGTGTTTGGCACTGTCAACTGTCTTAAATAATCAAAAGCCATAAATAATTTGAAAATAAGGCTACTGAGCATGAACGTTGACAAAAATTGCCAAAAAAGTTAGCAATGCAAAAGTTACAGGAGAAAAAATTACCAGCATTCACATATATGGTGCTAGCTTTCAAAATCAGTTTTTATCAAATTAAAGTGAAGACATATGAGAACTTTTAGGTAATACAAAGGAAAATAAGAAAGAAAAAAAATAATGTGGTAGAAGAAGGGAAGAAATTGACAGACAAGAGAAATGGCAGCTGAAATTAGAAGCAATGATAGGTACTGTGAAAAACATCAAAGGATGACAAAGCTGTCCGGGTGTGAAAGAAGGAAGAAACACTGACCAGAAAAATATTGAGCTCTGGGGACACGGAGCAAAATAGAAAAATCATACTTACTTCAATAATTCTGAGCGTGTTTCTTTGTCACATTTAAATGCTGCAATAGTATTTGACCAGTCTAGGGACAAATTTAAGTTTTCTTAATATATGAAGATATCATACATAAAATAATCCTAACTCATTAAGGAAAATCAGTATGCTCCATTTCTTTAAATATGACAATAAGGAATATTTTAATGTGTTTTAAAAATGTGTTCATAAAATGATTAATGTGAAAATTCCAGAACTTGAAGTATCAAATCACCATTTGTCTGAAACTTAATTTATCCAAATAACCCTTTTCTAAGCTCTACCCACTCCACTATTGTATTTGTCTCAATATCAATGAATTAAAACTTATTTGTCTGAATTATCCAGCTAATTTTATTGTTTCACCCATCTCCTCATTTCATCTGGGTAGAAATGGCCTCATTTTGGTTCTTATTACTAAATTACTTCTTTTCTACTGGATATAATCACTTGCTTTCTCAACTGTTAAAAATTAGAAATCAAGATTTCAATACTACTTTATGTGTTCAACTGTATTCTAGAGCATTCAATGTTAATGAAAATTATGATAGTAATCCCCTGTCCGTTAATATACTGCCTGAAGAATAAAATGAAACAAAATGCAAATGTTGAGACTTTTCTACAGTCAGAGGGTTTGGACAGTTTCCATTTTTATCTGCTCAAACCACACAGCCAAGGGCTGCTTGAATTTCCTTATCTTTAGTTTCATACCTGAATTGGATGCAGTTAGTTGTTTTTTCCATTTTAAATGTGTGATTCGATTTTGAGAACTTCTTAAAAATAGTCTGGGGATTGTAAAAATCCTTGGAGTAGGGCCAAGATTTTCCTGAATTAATATACACTCTTCTCTGCCCTCAGCTACACATGACTGCCATTGACATTTGTTGGGTACCTTTTCATACCCATTGCTAAAGTGCCATACGATGCCATTGTACTTTTGCAAACACTTCTACAAATTAGCTTTAAGCAAGTAGAATTCTCTGCTATTAATATGTTATGATCTTAATAGGAACATGTGGTCAGAATCCAATAAAATAAATACAAAATGGGAAAATCAAATTTTAAAAGGCTGGCAGCTTCTTATTGTTACACACATCTTTGCATTGCTGGTGATTAAAATTGGCATGTGTATTAGCAGGAATTTTCTGCCTTGTTTTAAATTTCTCTGTTTATAACATAGAAGAACAATTTGCTTTGGGACCTTAATTTTATCTCCAGTGTTCTCTGACACCCCATACTGTTCATTTTAAAAAATATTTGGAATAGTTGTTTACTATAATGTGCTAATTCTGAAAGGATACTGAAATATTGTAGAAAGATCATTTCCATTTGTTTTGTTTGTCTATCTCTGTGTGGGCAGGTGCGTATAAATGTTGCATGAATACTAATAAATGTCTATTCATATACTGTTTTCATGGGCTGCAAACCTTTAAAGTGCTTCTATCCTGAGATAAATGCCTAGAATATGATTATACACCATTTATTTAGTTCCATGTGTCCAGGAAAGATTATAAAACCTCACACAGACTTAGTCTTATAAGGCCTTCAGCACGTTCTATGAGCAACCATTTATTGACTCCCATGTATGGTGAAGTTAATGAGGACCAAATATCAGATATACCACATAGGGTTCCCCCACCCCAATAGAAAACAGGGTAATTTATGGCAAGTGTAAAGAACTAATGTTCCAAAGAAATATTTTTAGTATTTGCTGGGGACTTGGTGTGACTTCCCATTATATTTATGTGTAGTTAGCACTAGGTGTTGAAATAATTTTCTGCGGGACTCTACTCCTGTTCAATCTGTTTAGAAATTTCCTTGGGAAGAACTACTGCACCAGTACTACAATATAACTGTACTACAGCTCACTAAAGTCCTTGGTGTGGCTTTGCACAGTTAATAGTTATGTATATTTCAGGTAAAAAAAGGCACATACAAATATGTCAGGTGAAGAAGCCAATCCCTCAACGTGTGGAGCTATGAATTCACTGGAATAGGAGAGAAATCAGATATGAAATTGAAAAGTATCTCTAGATAACCTACTTTTGAAAAAAGAGATTGTGCTGATGTACGAATTGTTGTAGAAGCTGGTGGTGTTTTACCCAGATTCCTCCCAAGTGCAAGCACCGACAGTTCAGAGTGTTGGCTACTAGAGGCTCACAGTTATTTCCCTTCACAGGAAATTGTCCTCCCTGGACTGACATTAGCTGCTGGTCTGGAGCTAGTGAGGGAGGTTTTACTTCCCACCAGCACTGCCCCCCAACCCTTGGCAGAGTGCATCCAGTGATTAACACAGGGTCCAAAAGCCTGACCGCTTTGGTTCAGTGGGACACACTCGGGTATGCCATTAATACTCCAGCGCTCCTGATAGGCTGAGGACTCAACTAAAACCACATCTTTGCTTAGCTTCTTTCTTGGCCATGTCCTGTTTCCTCGCTGCCCTATGGGTTTCTCCTAAGAGCACTTCCCCAATCAATCTCTTGCATAAAAATCCAATTCCAGGCTCTGCTTCAAAGCAACTGGACCTAAGACAACATTGATTTCACTCCTTCACGTCTAGAACCCTATTTAACAGGCAACTATTGCAGGCATTGTACATTCACATACAAAATTGCATAAGAAATAATTCCTGCTCTTGAGGTACTCAGAGTCTGATGAGGGGGAAAACAATGACAGGTCATTACAAAGTGATATGTGTCAGAAGAGAGAGCAAGAAGTTTGGCATGAGGTGGAGTCAGGAGGCTTCAAAGAGGAGATGACAGTTGAGCTGAATATTTATCAGTAAGGATTTGTAAGGCAATAAGAAAGGAAAGACAGAAAAATTCTTTTTTCCAAGACACAGAAACATGATGTCTTTGGGAAACCATCATAAGCTCAATGTGTTTAGAAGGTGCCTATGGAAAAGGATGAGATTGACTTAGGCAAGGGGACAGACTGTGCTGGACACCAGTGCAAAGAGATTAGACCTTCCCCTGTAGAATATGGACTTCTGAGGAATGCTAAACATCCGAGTGACATGAGCTTATTTAAAATTAAAAAAATATTGAAGATCTAAGTTTAGAGAAATAAGGAGGTGCAGTGAGGAGAAGGAGGAGGTAAGTGAAAAATATTGATGATGTAGGCAATGGCAGAGAGAATTCTTCAAGGATGTGGGATAGGACAGATAGAATCAAGATACTTAAAATAATTTGGCAATTTATGAATGTAGGGAATTAGAGAGAGAAAGAGTCTAGGATGAATTCTGAGGACCTGGCTTTAATAACTGGGTATCTGATGGTTCCAAGAGGAATACAAGGGGAAGATCTTTTGATTCTAACACCGAACATTTTTTACTTATGTTGTCTTGCAAATTTCTAATGTTTCCTTAGTAGGCAAATTCACTGGTAGACACAGGAGGAAAGATCTGATGATTTTTACCTTTAAAAAGTCTTTATTGGTGTCCCTCTTTGAAGTTGCTAATGCTGCCCTAGTTGGCAAATTTAACTTTTTTCCCCCTACTCTCTTTATCCAATTTAACCTTTCCTGTCAGTTGAAATATTTTATAAACCCCCATCCTCTGGAAAACCTTGTCCCTTTATTTATTGTTTTAAATTAATAATATTAGCAGGTTTTTATTTTTTAGAGAAACAATATTAAGGATGTTAGGGATCAAATTCAGGTATCTTGTGTTTCCCACATCTCTCTCTCTATGTATATATTTATCCATATAGTATTTTGTGTATTTTTAAAATCTTTATAAACATGATTTCAGACTTACAGAAGAATTGCAAGAATAGTACAAAGAATTCCCAAATACCTTTCATCCAGATTCCTCAATATTTACTTCATCATTTTCTCTCTACTTTTTGTTTTTTTGTTTTTGGCTGCACCATGTGGCATGCGAGATCTTCCCCAAACAGGGATTGAACCCGTGCCCCCTGCAGTTTCCCCTTTATTTTTAAATGTATTAGGTAGTTCTTAAAAACTACAAACTATGTTTCTATTTCCTTGCCAATAATTGCTCTGTTTAGAAGTCTTTTTGTAAAAATAATATCCTTTTATAGCTTTCAACATACTGTTATTTCAATTGGTTTTGATTGAAGATGCTAAAGCAATGGTTTCCACTAGAATTTTCCCAGAGTTTCTTCAAGGGCATGTAATGGAAGATTCGTGTGCATATTTCTATGAAGTTTGCATGGTACTTGTAATCAATGGAGGCAGCTAAAACTGGTACCACAAAAATTTCAAGGGATTGGCCATAGTAGAAGCTTGTGTTGAGACATCATGCACACAGAAAGCAAACAGAGCCTCATATGGAAAATCTCATGGACAGATGCTCTGAATTACAGATATTGATTTGCAAATGAACTGCTTCTCAAATAGGGAACTCTAATGTAGGCAAGGTGATTTAGCTGCTGCACTTGAGACTTATTTATTTAATGATTCTCCCAAGGAACACTAGAGAGACTTATTGGTCTTTATTTTTTTTAAATAAATTTATTTATGTATTTGTTTATTTTTAGCTGCATTGGGTCTTCATTGCCGTGCATGGACTCTCTCTAGTTGTGGTGAGCGGGGGCTACTCTTTGCTGTGGTGCCAGGCTTCTCATCTCGGTGGCTTCTTTGTTGCAGAGCACGGGCTCTAGGTGCACAGGCTTCAGTAGTTGTGGCACATGGGCTCAGTATTTGTGGCACATGGGCTTAGTTGCTCCACAGTATGTGAGCTCGAACACATGTCCCCTGCATTGGCAGGCGGATTCTTAACCACTGTGCCACCAGGGAAGTCTGAGACTTGTTGGTCTTTAAAATAAAATGTGTAGCTAAATTGAAAGTGAAATAAGAATATGTGTGTCATCACTTTTGTCAGAAGAAAGTGAAGAAGACTTCTGACTATTTCTAGATTATTGAGTTGGGAAGTCTATTTTTAGAATATGTTCTACAATAATCTTTGATTGGTAACTATAAATTTCCACCAGGGTCAGGAAAAAACCCCAAATGTTCAAATGATTATAGGCCAAAATTGTTTACTTACTTGTAATATTTTTATTTCTAATTTGGCCTGAACTTATAGCCTATCCATTTCACATGGACAATGAGATTTCTGTTTCTATTCATATTCATGTAATAAATATAAGTATTCCTGAAAGTAAATAATATCAATCTGACTTTGATTACTGACTTTGTTTTCTCTTTGCACATTATCAAACAATATATCTATGAATAAGTATTTATTGAGTATGTGCTAGGTTTATCATGTTGTGAAATAATTATATCCTATAAGATAAGGTACAGTTCCTTGAGATTTAATGTAAAACTGTCTTTTCACAATGCCATTTTGGTATTTCAGTTACTAAGTTTTCTACTTGTACAAGCTAGTGTGGACTCACATGCCAACTCTGACTAGATTTTAATATTTTACTACTTGGTAGAACAGAAGTATTCTCTCTAGGAATAATTCCATCTCAATTTTGGTTGATAGCAAAAATCATCCTCATATCTATAAAGACATTTAGAATACATAATTTTAAATTCTGAGACTATGTAATAGATCAATGTTTATTGACTTTGTAAAGAAATAGAATGTGGGAAAGCAATCAAAGGATTCAAATAATATTTGATTTGGTGAATTTAGTTACAATGTGCTATTGGTATTTAGTGAGGAACTGGTATCCAATAGGAAATTATTTTTAAACCGAAACACAAAGTAATTGGACATTTTTTGCTTTTATGTTATTTTACAAAGGGCATTTCTGTTTTACCACAATCAATTTTGCCAACCTGCTAATGCCTTTGACCCTGATCTGAGAACCATTTACTTTAACTTGGCCTCCCAAATAAGATAAATACTCTCATGGTTGTGGTTTGCAGAGGGCAGAAGGACAGCCAGCTCCGGCTTACCCAACTGATACTAAGTACAATATTATGGTGTAGAAGAGGAAACATGCCAACTTAAAGATGAAAAAATGTCCTGTGCTTTACTTCTCAAAGCATCCAGAATTATTGAGTTGGCCACTGATACACAGAAAAATATTCTAAATTGGAAAGTAATTTGTTCGAAAGGATTTTCTGCCATGGTGAAAAACCATGAAAATAACTTCTATGTATTATAATATATAAGGTGAAAGTTGATATCCTATATCTCTAAGTAATATTTTCCTTACATGAGAGAAGTCTCTGGAGTCTTGATAATTAAAACTATCCCATAATACTGACAAAGTGGAAGTCAGTTGAGATTTCCCACCACATAAGTATTGGCTAAGTTTTATTGCCTGAAAAAAAATGTGTTTTTTCATTAATGAGCTTTTCTATATTACTGTGTGCCAGTTGTAACATTTATTTTTGTTTTACACAAGTTTTGATTTTTCCTCATTTAATTAAATTCAGATTTTTATTGGTTGGAGTTGGTTTCTTGGAAATTTTTGCCTTCAAAATAATTCCAGCAAATAACCTCCAAGTCGTCTTGTTTTTACATTGAAAAAAAGTATGATTTAGATGGAGAGGAAAGATGAGAAGTGAATACTGCTGACAAATGAATATCTCTTTCACCATACTGTTCCCATAATTAAGAATCTAATGTCTCTAAAAGCTTATCTCAAAAAGTACTAAGTCACTTATTTGGCATTGGAGTTCTTTCATCAATAGCACTTTATGACCCTAATTTTATTTTTCGTCTAGGAGTAATCTATGTCCTACCAATACTTATCCAATTTTATCTGCTTTCCCCTTCTGAATCTTTTCACATGATTTTCCAGCTGTCTAACAAGCCTTTTCTTCTGCTTTCTGCCCATTCAAATCTCACATATTCTTCAAGGCCTTGCTGAAAGAAACATTTTGGATGAATCTTTCATAGATAAACTCTGGCCAGGAAGACTTTTCGTGCACCTCTGTTACTTTAAATACCTTTAATCATGCATATGTGATTATGCATTTACATATCTATCTATCTATCTATCTATCTATCTATATCTATGTATGTGTCTATCGATCATCTACCAATCATTTATCTATCTATCTATATATATATATCTAGCTTGGAGATAAATGCTTAGGTTTTGGAGTCTGTCAGGATTAGAATCTTAAACTTTTGTCTCTTGTGATGTACAAGACTAGGTTGCAATACCAATTAGTAATAAATTTATACACAAATTCAAGCTGAGGACATGGGTTATTTCATTTCTTAGATTGCCTCCAAACTTTAAATTCAGTATTTTTCTTGGGGAATTCCTCACAGAAATGAGGTTTGAGCTAGCTGAGCACAATTTCAGTTGGCTACCTACCTGAAGAAAAGAGAGAGTAATCTAAGTAAAGGAATAGCATGAGAAAAATTGTGAGACAAGAAAGAACGAGGTGTGTTTGCACAAACAATAGCAGATTGAATATAATCTACAAAATTGAAAGCCATTTAGCCTGTTGGTCCCTTATAGCCCTTTTATTCCATGTGTGCACTCTTTGTTTATATGTTTTGGTTTTATGAAATAATCAAAATACAGCAGAGATAATATGCATAGCATAATACATAACACCAAAACTATTTTGAGAAATGTGACCAAGCAGATTATTTTGGCTCAAGGAGTCTGAATGTGTACATGAATCTTCTGGTTCAGTGTATTAAATTTCTTCTGTATTTAGCAATTTTTTACATATTTTACTGTTTTGTGCTTAATAGATTACTTAATTGTATACATACGTATTTTAAGCCTACCCTAAGAGTTATGTGTTTAACAGGAGCAAAAAGAACCTTAGTCTTTCTTTTATCATAAGTACTGAAGAGAGGTCATAAGGTATACAACCTACCATCAAGGTTCCAGAAAGTTTCACTTTATGCAGATGATGAGGCATCTACCAAAACATGTGACTGATGTGAGGAATTCTGCTAACTAACTTTATACATCTTAACTATTCTTTTGTTTCAGGTTAATATCTTCCTATTAACTTTATGGAGTCAAGAACTGATTCGAGAGGCATGGCATAGTGTTGATATAAGATAATCCTTATTATTTATCGTTCTTCAATTCAACAAATCTTTAGAGTACCCACTATGTGAGATAGGCATTGAACTAAACCCTTGTGATATATCAGTGCACCAAACAGATAAGTAAATCTGCCCTGTGGAGCTAACATTTTTGTGGTTTTAAGTGATGAAATAGACTATACTATAAGGGTTACTTGAGCTCAGAAGTTGGACATAATTGGGCTCAAATTTCAGCTTTAACTTCAATTAGCCTGGGTCAGTTACTTTTCCTCTAGTTTCCCCAAGTGTAAGCTAGGGATAATTACAATACCTTCATATTAGATTTATTGTGGGAATTAAATGAGATAATGTTTTTGAAGAGGATAATACTAAAAATACTCTCAAAATTATTAAGTGCAGTTTACGTTCTTAAAATATTAGGGTATTATTGATATCATCTCTTTCAAAAATAGCATTTTATTAAAATGAGAATGGCTAGGGAAGCTTCACTGAGTGTACCAACTACACAAGCTCATTTGGCATTATTAATATTTTTACAAAAGATAATCCTAATCTACAAAATTGGAAAAGCAGCTCCTGCTGATTGCTGCCATGGTTCTAAAATGCAGTTTTAACTCTCCAGAGATTTAACTGCTCTGTGGTTATAAAAGAGTCAAGAGTTACACGAATTTTTCACAAAAATAGGGTATTATGTAGCAAATGACTACTTAAATATACCAAATGATACTTTACTGGTCTGAGAAAACCTTCCAAGTGACCTAATATGTACCTAGAGGAAAAAGTTATTTGATTATAAACTGACTCTGTCATTCACTCTGCTTACGTTTTATTTCTATTTTCATATCAGGTGGTTCTTAATCAAAGGATAACATTTATCTAAACAACTATTTATCTGAATTTATGGAAGTAAATGAATTTGGTTCATTTATTCATTCTTTTACTCATACATTGCTCATTCAATCATCATATTTTTTGATGTTACTGTACTAAAATCTACAAGAGAAGGAAAAGATTGAAGAGAAGTTGATTTGGGGAGATGTAATGAACTGAACACCTAGAGAATAAGGCTGTGATATTGGTGCAGTGTAACAAGAGTGAATAACTTGTTGTGGCCAGGGACGTCTTCTTGGGGTTAAAGTTTGAAAGAAATGAACACTATGCATTGGCTAAGAAGTAGTCAGGTATTAAAGGGAGGGCACATAATCAGTCTTTTAGGGATATTTTGTAGTAAGGCTATTTTATGTCCTTTTTGAACAAAACACTATTTTGTTAGGTAATGGCATTTAAAATGCAAATAGCCAAAACAAAGCTTGTTCTTTAAACATTCTATCCAAAGTTTTGAAACTACTGGAAAATTTTCTTTATACATTGAAGTTTGCAGTAGTTAAACTTTTCTTTCCCTTGACTTTTTTCTTTTTTTTTTTTTTACCCTTACCAATAGGAAAATATGTCAGGACTAAAACACATTCACATACACACTGAAAACCACTTTAGCAGGATGCACAGTTTTCCCCCAACCCATGTGGCTTTGAAAATGAACATGTGAAGGAAGAAACTGGTCTGTAAAAAAGTATCTCTGATTCTTGGGTGGCTTATGGTTAATGTTATTGTTTTTAAAAACCGCTCTTGGCTTCTGTGGTACATTGACCTGTGTATGGAATCTCAAAGTAAATGTTTTCCACTCTGTGGGACACTGGGTCAAAGCTGAAAGGTTTTGCTCCCTTTCCAGTAAATTTTTTTTTCTCTGTATTCACATGATGATTTAAAGCCCTTCTCTTTATTTGAGGCAAACCTTCTTTCTTAGGACAAGCACTGCATCATTTAGGAAGCCAGCTTTCGAGGCCTGAAGTTCATTATAAAGCACGGTGAACACGGTGAAGCAATCCTCCATTTGGTCTAATTTTAAGAGTGTAGGGGGTTTGCTTTCCACTCAAGGAACTGCTGTTCCCAGCATTTGCCCTCAACATTTTGGTTAGGTCAGTTTTCTCCAGAATGCCTATACTGATACCCTCTCTCATTTAAGCCATTATCAGCTTGAACACAGATTAGTTTATTAGACTCTTTAGAAAGGCTGTGAGGGGATTAACAGTGGATTAACACATTTTTATAGGGGAGAGAGAAAGGGCAAATCAGGAGTTTGGTGCATTATACAGGTGAATGATGGAAAATAGTGAGACTATTTATTGGAGACAGCTGAAAAGATACCTTATGAAGGGGCAAAGACTGAAAGTGAGAAAAAAAGGATGGTAAGAGATAAGGACCCCCCCAAAACAAACTGCCCATTTAACAAATTTGTCTCAGGTTTTCTCTGATTAGAGTGAGATCCTGTCTGGGGTTTCTGTAGCTAGAGTGAGGCCATGTCTGACTATCAAGACATTTGGACTATGCGAAAGCAACTTCAGGGATTATGAGAGTTCAGATACAGCATTAGGGCTACATCATGCAAAGCTGGAGTAACCTAAATGATTCAAGACCATAATATTTCCATAAACAGAAATCTGGAATACCCTTCAGAATTTTAGAAGGGCTGGATCTTCTTTGAAGAGTGACCCTTTCAGATACAGCCTGGCTTATAGTCCTGATAGTAAATATCAGGACTTTGTCACCTTGTTCTTCCTGATGGAGTATGGTAAAGCCGTGTGTTGCTCCTAAACTTCTGGTTTCCTAGGTCCTTTACCTTGTATTTGCCAGCACTTCCAAATACCACCCCATCCTCCTCCAACTCATAAAAGTCTGACTGCACCCCAGATCAGAAAGACAGATTTGAGCTGTTCCTCCTGTCTCCTTGCCAGTTGACCTAAAAATAAAGCTTTCTCTTTTCTCAAAAGCTGGAGCCATTGTACTGGCCTCTGTGTGCATCAGGCAGCAAGCCCTTTGCTCAGTAACGAGTCTTACCAGTCATTTTCACTCTTACGTATTGAGATTGTAGTACAGTTCCTGACACATACAGTAGCTACTCAATAAATACTTGATATGTAAATGGCCAAGGGCAAGTCCTGTTCCCAATATTTCTGGAAAAGACTACATCACTGCTTACTCAGAGCTACTCCTAAAAACGTGCCTACAATCTACATGACTATCTTGCCATATGTTAAATTTGCATCTGAATGAATTGGGTTTAGACATCTCAGAAGGTATTACACTTCTAAGCTATTTCCCTCTAAATAAACTGCTAAACAAGATTTTTGCCCTGAACCTAAGGAATTATCATTGCCAGAATCTTAGGTTTTGAAATATACTAGTCAGCTAATCCAAAGCCATGAATACGCTGATTTTATAGTTTCCCCAAGCAAATCATGCATGCCATAAACCTTTTGAGATTTTATTTAAAAGATTGCTTTCCCAACCATGCACATCTTTCTGTTTTCCCACCTCCTTATGTCTCTTATCTATCTAGGAGAGCTAATTGCAAAAAGTTCACAGATGTAATTGCATTGAAACAACAGGATAAGCTATTCTTTTGAAGTAAAACTGAATATCTAACTATAGTTATTAGCTTCAAAGACCCAATGGCATTCAATAACATGTATATCTCATCACTATATTGTGTAAAAGGCTTGACTCCAATCCAGGAGTTTAAACTTTACTCACTGTACATTTACTTTTCAGTAATGTTAATTAGCTAATTTGTGAGACACAAATAAGCTATAATTAGCATGGTGCTTTGATATTTTATTTCTAACAACAGGAAGATGATTACCTTCAAAAATAATAAAAGATTTAAATCTAAGTAAGGATCTAAATTACAGTCATTGAGTTGTGAAGAAAAGTGAATTCAGTTAATCCCCATTTGCATGTGCCAATTAGTTAAGTATTAATCAATTTCCTATATAAATGGAAATGAGGATACCAGGATTTTTTGGTAAGATAATGTTTCTCATTAACACAAACACAACCTCCTGACATTTCATGAGAAAAAAAAAATTTTTTCCCCTTTCATTTTTCTTTTTCAAAATATCTATTGATTTATTTTTCTATGGTTATGGAACCTGTGCATCCTAACACATTTATAGAAATTTTTTCAGAATTTCTCTTAGAACCTAATAATAAAAAATACTGATTGAGCAGAACTTAGGGTATACATTATTTTTCTTTATTAAAAAATTTCAAATCTCAAACTTAATTTGATGTTTGAAGATGTAGGAATGCAAAGTAAGAAGAAGCTGAAAAATTTTGGATGATCTATGCTTTAAGAATTTATTCTTCTCTCTGTTTCTCTCCCTCCTTCTCTCTCTCTCTCTCTCCCCTAGATATGTAGTATGCACAAGCATACATGTTTAAACTACTTACATTTAAAATAGATATTGGAATTTAAAAAATCAATTAAATGGGCCTGATTTTTAAAAAGGTATCTGATACTTGAAAAGTCAAAGATACTTAGATTTCAATATGACTATTAAATAAATAAACCATTTAAAAATGTTTTTACAAAACTTTTAGTTTTGGAGCTCAGTTTTGTACAATTCAGGCTGACATAGACATGAAATTCACAGAAGCCAGAATATGTCAACATTCTCTGCCTTTTAGAGTTACACCTTTGGGGTATATTTGCTCCATGGCAACCTGGCACTGTATCATCATATCGACATACCCCTAAAAGTCAATTAAAAAATTATTACTGCAAGAAGTGAGAAATTAAAATAAAACCAGAATGGGTCTTCAAAATGTGGTTAATGTGGGAAGTATTCGTAGTGGTTTGTTTTTCTAATCTTATTACAAATTTTAGTTTTAGGTGCTTCTAAGTATCAGCTAGCCTGTAGATTTGCAAATTATACTTTCTTGATTAACCATCACATTTTTTTCTCTATGATTTATGAAAGGCAATATTAATCAGTGTGATTATTTAGAAAAATATTGACCAAATAACACACTTATAAAGATAATGATGTGGACTACATGAATACCTGATTGTCCTAAAGTGTTTTCCTTTTTTCTATTTTAAAAAAAAATGAACAAAAATTACCCACAATCCTGACTTAAAACTAATTAAAGTAGTAAGAGAATAGCCTCCTTTGCCCAGTCTTGTTCTTAAAATCCCAATACCCTGAGATAACTACGGTAAACATTTTAGTGCTTATCTTTAAAGTTGTTTCTTAATTTTTAAAATATTTAAAAATATCCACACACTGCTTTTTGTTTTTGTTGTATTTTACATCTTTTTATTTTGTGTATCACATAAATAATTATTGTAAATATAGATGATTTGACTACTTTTGTCTTTTAACATTCATACTATCTGTATAGTTCTTTGATCCCCTACCTTTACCATATGTTTGCTTTTACCAGTGAGGTGTTTTCTGTCACAATTTTTGTATTTCTAGTTATGGCCTTTTCTTTTCCGTTTAAAGAAGTCCCTTTAACATTTCTTGTAAGGTCAGTTTTTGATTGTTTGGGAAATTCTTTATCTTTCCTTCAATTCTGAATGCTAACCTTGCCAGATAGAATATTCATGATTGCAAGTTTCCTCCTTTCTGCCCTTTGAATATGTCATGCTACTCTCTTCCATCCTATAAAGTTTCTACTGAAAAGTCAGCTGATAGTCTTATGGGGGCTCCACTATATGTAACTAGTTGTTTTCCTCTTGCTGCTTTTAAGATTCTCTTTTTATCTTTAATTTTTGACATTTTAATTATAATGTATCATGGTATGGGTTTCTTTGGGCTCATCTTGTTTGGGACTTTCTGTGCTTCCTGAATTTGGATGTCTGTTTTCTTTCCAAGGTTATGGAAGTTTTCATCTATTATTTCTTCAAACAAGTTTTCTGTCCCTTTCTCTCTCTTTTCTTTTTCTGGGACTCCTATAATGTGAATGTTAATATGCTTGATATTCTCTCAGAGGTCCCTTAAAATATCTTCATTTTTTTTTTTTTTCCATTCTGATTGGGTGATTTACACTACCCTGTCTTCCAGATTGGTGATTAGTTCTTCTGAATTTTCTAATCTGCTGTTAGTTCCCTCTAGTGTATTTTCCATTTTTGCTACTGTATTCTTCAGCTCTGATTGGTTCTTTTTAATATTTTATATCTCTTTGTTGAAGTTCTCACCTCCATTCTTCTTCTGAGTTTGGTGAACCTATTTATGACCATCACATTGAGCTCTTTGTCTGGTAGTTGCTTATCTCCATTTTTTTTAGTCTTTTTTTTTTTTTTTTTTAAATGTTTTGTCTTCCTTCATTTGGAACATATTCCTTTGTCTCCTTATTTTGTCTAACTCTCTGTGTTTGTTTCTATGTATTAGGCTGATTAGCTATACCTCCTTCTCTTCAAGGAGTGGCTTTATGTAGAAGGTGACCTGTGGGATCCAGACCATGATCCCTCTGGTTACCAGAGCCAGGTGCTCCAGGAGTCCCTTGTGCGGGCTGTGTGTGTCCTCCTGTTGTGGCTGTGCTGTGACTGCTGTGGGCATGCTAGTGTGTGTGGCTGGCCTCTGTTGTGGTTGGCTGTAAGGCCTGGCTGTGACTGTTGCAGGTGCTCTGGTGTGTGACATTGACCTTGAGACAGAAGCTTCTTTAGGGGGATGACAATCCCGGCTAAGGGCACCTGCCAAGTGTGGAGTGTTGGTACATCACTATGGAGGAGCATTGTCTGGGGTGGGTCTGTTTTTGAACCTTGGGTGGGGTAAGCTGTGCCATTAAGGTAGATGGGGAGAGTCAGAATGGAACCTTCCAATGCCAGGCCAGCTCAGTAGAATGTGAGCAAAAAAAATCCTGGCACCTGCCAGCCCCCACTATACTCAGAGTTCCAAGAGATTCCTGCCCCTTGGGTACATACACTAAAATTAGTCAATGAATCTCTTTCATGTATGACCCGGGTACTTTTCAAACTGCTGCCTCTGTGCTGGGACTTAGAGCAAGTGAGTTAGTGCATGCTCTTTAACAGGCTCAGTTTCCTATAGCCCTCCAGGTCTCTGAGATTTAAGCCCTACTGTTTTCCAAGGTCAGACATTCTAGAAGATTGTCTTCCTGGTGCAAGTCCCCTGGGCTGGGAGCCCAAGGCATGGTTTGGACCCCTCATTTTTCAGGGAGGACCTCCATGACTGTGATATTCTTCCTGCCTGTGGGTTGCCATGCTAGGGGTGTAGGCGCTGTCCAGATCTCATCTCTGGTCCTCCTGCCCATCTCCATGAGGCTTTTTCTTTTTATCCTTAGTTGAGGAAAATATTTTCTGCTAGTTTTCAGGTCCTTCTCAGAGATGTTTCTTTATATGTAGTTGTAGTTTTGATGTGTCTGTGGAAGGAGACAAGTCCAGGGTCTTCCTACTCACCATCTTGTCCCCCTCCTACTGAGTCATGATTCTTCAATCATGTCACACACACAAAATTAATTCTTGATTTTATAATTAAATATGAAAGGTAAACCAATAAAGCTTTTAGGAAAAAAATTAACATCTTCTTGACCTTGAGGTAGTCAAACAAGACATAAAAAATACTAAACATAAAATAAATGGGGATAAATTGGACTACATTAAAATTAAGCACCACTGTTATCAAAATACCCAAATTAGAGATTAAAAAGGCAAGCCTTGGGCAGCAAAATGAGAGAAAAGTTTTGCTATGTTTGTGTGTGTGTATGTGTGTGTAGAAAAATGTGCTTCAGAAAGGAGACAATCCAAATGGCCAGTAAACATAATAAAAGCTATTTTAATTTAAGGATTGATGTACTTCTGCTGTAAAGGGCCAGACAGTAAACATTGTGGGCTATGGTAAACTGAAAAATGCCCTCCCACCCCCCAGAAGATATACATGTAAAATTTCTGGAACCTGTGAATATTACCTTATACGGAAAAAGAGTCTTTTCAGATGTAATTAAAGTAAGGATCTTAAGATGAGATCACTCTGGATTATTCAGGTGGGCCTAAATACAGTAAGTATCCTTATGAGACACACAGAAAAGAACAGACACACAGAGGAGAAGTCCATGTGAAGTTAAGACAGAGATTGGAGTGTTGTAGGCACAAACCAAGGAAGCCAAGGAATGCTCACAGCTACCAAAACCTGGAAGGGGCAAGGAAAAATCCCCCACTTAGAGCCTCCAGAGGAATTGCTGCTCTGTCAACACTTTGATTTCAGACTTCTGCTTTCCAGAACTGTGAGAGGATAAATTTTCTTGTTCTAAGCCAACCAGTTTGTGATAGTTTGTCATGGCAGCCCAAGGAAACTAATACTTGAGCCATATGATCTCTGTCATAACTATTCATCTCTGTGGTTGTAGCATGAAATCAGCCATAGATAATATTAAATTAATGTAAATGCTTATGTTCCAGTAAAATTTTATTTATGAAAGTTTGGAGAGACTGTGGAATAAGGGAATTCTCATACACTACTGGTGGGAGTATGGATTGGAAGAAAAATTTTGAAAAATTGTTTGCCACTCTCTATAAACCAAAAATTCTGCTCCTAGATTTAAATAGAAATGTACACCAAAACATACAAAAATGCTCATAGTAGCACTATATGTAATAGTCCTAAACTGGAACAAAAGTCCATCGACAGTAGACTCAATCAAGTAAGTAAACTGTGTTATGTGTATAGACATACAGTCACACATACACACACATTATTAATTGATACATTATTGATTTACATAATTAATAATTACATTATTAGTGTAATACTGTATGACAATGAAAATGAGTAAATACTGCTGCCTCTGATGCCATGGATGATTTTTGTAAAAAATACTGAGAGAAAACAGTCACAAAATACAAAAAATAGTACATAGTGCATAATTACATTTTTGTAAAGTTCAAAAACAGGCAAAGTATTGGTGGAGATAGGAGTCCTAGGAGAGATTACCTTTGGAAAGCAGTGACCAGGAAGGGGGACATGAGGGATGTCTGGAGTTTTATTCCTTGCTCTATCTGGTGGTTACCCAGTTGTGCTTTGTAAAACTTGTTAAACTGTATGATTGTAGTCCTTTCTGTATCTATGTTATACTTCAACCAAATATTTTTATAATTTTGGAGTCTGTATAGTATGAATTTCAATGGAAGTCAAATCAATAGTACTGTATCATGGGTCGAATAAAAATCTTCAGTAAAATTTAAATAGTGACACTTTCTGAATAGCATTTCTTTAAGAACCTGTAGAACTTTTATTGATAGTATTTTTGAAGATTAATATTTAAAAAACAATTATTCTGACCAGAAATAAACATCTAAGTTAATATTGTTCCTTTTTAAATAATTTTTTGAACATTTCCAGTAGTTGTTTTTCCTCAAACATGATTAATGATGAAAAACGGAAAATTCCTGAACAATTTTCTTTTTAAATTCACAGGGAGGTTTTAATTATGAAAAAATTATACTTTAAAAATGGAAAATACTAGGCAAAATTAATTATGTAATAGCTCTTTGGGAATAGCAAAGGTTAGAAAGGAAACATGGGTTGTTGGCAATGGCCACTTATTCTTCTAAGTGCCATAATTGAACAGTGGCTGAGATTGTAATATGATATTAACTTGCGCTGCTTTCTCTTTATTTCATATACACACAGTCAATTCCATGCTCTAGTCATTGAGTTGAAACTTTCCTGAGGTATTAATATTTAGACTTTCTAAAGTCTTTCACTGACATCAGCCACTTTATTTAATTCCTTCATCTCAGAAATGGGAATTCTACCACCTTCCTGACATCACAGTGACATGATGATTAATTGGTTAATGTTTGTAAAGTGCTTTGAGGATGTAAAGTGCGAAATAAGTGTTAAGCACTGTTAAGTATCACAATCAATCAACATAATGTTTTATTGAACAGAATCTCATGTGTTACTTCAAATGCTATACACTAATTTAGTTAATGTGAGAGTTCTTATGAAATTAGGACTATATCACAAAATTGGCAGAAATTTTATGAATTATAAAGTTGCAGTAGGGATCAGAGAATTATACTGATTTATTTATTTAGTGTTTTAATTTATATCCATTATTAACTTTCATTTTTAGTCAAAAAGAAGTAAAATTTCTCATCTCAAATTTCCATTTAAAATTTTTGTATTAAAATACTTATAAAATAATCTATGCTGGAGTCTCCTTAGCCATCTTCAATTCTGAATATGTATCCTTGTATCTTCATAAAATCTAACAAATGGCTTTGCATAATAAATGGCAAGAATTTTGTAGTATGGGTTTTGGGTAATACAAGACAACTTTTCTATCTAATGGGGGTTGTCTAAGAGTGACTGAAAAAGGCTTGACATAGTCCAGATATATTGACTCTTAAGACCAGATGTACAGAATAATAAAAGTAAGAAACATAAATTCTTTTTCATTTCTTTAAATTCCAGAGGACATTCGTGTTTTTTTGTGTAGGAATGAAGAGTTAAATCAAGTCTATCTATCCATGTTTAATACAATAATGAGCAAATAACATGAAAATAATTCCTTATTATTAAAAATAGTTAATAAACTATTCTTTAAAAAATACCTGAAACAAACTATGTAAGTACATGAAAATATATTGCACTCTCTGTTGCAGCATATAATTTCCCTCTTTTGGGGGAAGGTTTAATGTGTATAACAAACAAAATGAAAGAGCAAACACAGAGGTTATGTACTCTAGGCAGCTTTCCCTTGCTTTTGTGGATCTAAGGAAATTCCTTCTCTGTGTCGACGTCAGTACTTGTGTGAGACTAATCTAAGTACAATAAAGGATTTAATTAGATAACTGACTTTGCAAAAACAAACCACACTTTAAAAAACATACAGATCCCCAAATCTTCACTCATTCTGGGAAATTATTCTGAGGTCCTAAAGATCATCTAGTGTAATGTTATGGGTGAGAACACTCAGCTTAAACATATTCCCTGGATTTGCCTGGGGCACAGGAATGCTCAGTCAAGGGCCCTCACCCTGGCCCCCTTGACACTGTCTTTGTGGGTGAGGGACTAGGCACAGGTTTTAGAATTAGACAGACTAGGCCTGGAGTAAACATCTGGCTTTACCACTTTCTGTGTCTGACTTTGAGAACATCACTTCTCTGAATATCAGTTTCAGTACCTTATAAAATACAGAAATGATGTTGCTTTTCACGGCTGCTGTAAAGATTACAGATAATGCACCATAAGTACCCAGTGAGGAGCCTGACGTGTAGTCAGGAACTCAGTAATTGAGGGCCAGATAATACAACTAGTCTACAGTCCCTTTACACATATTATCTCCTTTAGAAACTCTCAATGATTACAATCATTATATTAAAATAGTATCTTACATAATATAGTATCTTATACCCAACTCTCTGCATTCATTCACTTAATTTCTAAACAGCTATCAGGTTGTGTTTTATTTCTATTTTACAAATGAGGAAGTTGAGACGTGGAGAGAGTAATGGATAGGTATAACACAATCAAGACTCATGGAAATTAAGTAACCCACCCAAGGAAGGCCACACAGCTTGTGCCCAGGGAGCTGGACCTTCGTCAAGTCGGCCCATCTTCCCTTCTGAATCTTATACGATAGCTGCTTACCTAGATGACTCATTAATTTTACCCTGTAGCATCGATTCTAAATATAAGCAGGAGGAATCCCCCTAAGTAGAGAGTATGAAAAAGTGAGGGCAGAAAAAAGAGGTAAGAGTAGAAAAATTCAAAATGTGGTGTGTAAGGTTCTTGAATAACTGATGCCATTGATACATTGTTTAATTACAGGATTAAAAAACCCCCACTATTTTGTCACTCTGTCGTAAAGTTAATTTCATAAGAATTTAAACTGTTTTCTTAGTCCTAGTGTACTGTTAGATGAGGTCAGTCTGCATAATATCCTCTCTTTGCCACCAATTTTGCTGACTAAAATAAACTCAATGTAGTATCTGTTACTGACACAGCACTCATTTGTCACTGGTGAATGCACCTTATGTCCTCCACCGTGGCAGTGACTTTATCCACGTTTCCTTGGGGAACAAGAGTATATCACTTACAGTGCTTGGTGAGCTCATAAAGCTATTTATAATGTGTAACACAACCATTAATAGTTTAAATATTTATAACCATCTTTAATAGCTATATATCACTGGTACAACAAAAAAAATACATATGGAAAGAAAATGGTTTCTTTCTCAAAGGTAAAATTGATATCTTTGCCTTTAAATTCACTTGGGAGAAAGACTAGATTAACATGTGCACAGAACTGGAAATGGTCCCTCAGGAGAAATGAGTCCTAGGATTTCTGTAGCATTTGCTAAAGCATCATTACTTACCTGAACACTGTATTTGCTTTTTTGTTTGTTTGTTGGATTTTCTTACCTTCCTCTGTTCAGTTAGTTCAAGTTGGCTCAACTTATCTAATAGACATTTCACAGTTAACCCATACAAAACTGAACACCTGATCCACACTCTCTCAGCTTTACTTGAAATTCCCAGATCCATGTGAAATCATCCCCTCCTAGTCAATGGCATGTTCCATTCCTCTGTTTCTTGGACCACAAAATTTCAAGTCATCCTTCACTCTTGTCTTTCTCCCTTCTCTCTTCTCTCTGAATCCTCTAATTAGAAACACGTTCATCAACATAAAATATCTTATAGTTTCAGAAGGTTTATGCTGCCCCAAAGCCTAGAAATTTAAAGAATTTAGATTAAGAACACCTATCCAGTGCCCCTTCCCAGTTTATAGTCACATTATGTTTTCAAATGAAAGTTTTTATTGTAAAATGATACAAAATGAAATATGATTCATTTTCCAAAGAAATAAGTGATACTTTAATAATTGGTTCTTTTAATCAATAGAAAATAATATCTTAATTGGGACTTCCCATTTTCGCTTCAAGTAGTGGTAAGAAAGTCTTATGTGGGAAATCTGTCATGAAGAGGCTTAAGGATCAAATAAAGGACCTCAGGTCCACCTGACTAGATTCTAGAGAACTTAGATATTCACAGTATGACCAAAAAACAGGGTTTATGTGGCTCAAATGACTTTAAACATTAATTAGAAATTTCAACGTGAAAAAGACTGCCACCTACCATGCGTGCAAGCAAGACAGTTGGATTTCTTTTGAATACTCACTGGGAACCTTATTCTTTTGTAAGTTAATCAATAGCAATCAAGTAAATTTTGATTCTAAAATCAGAAATTGCAATGTTATCATACAAACTTTGTTGAGTGTGAAAAGCCCTTGCCTGAAATTCTAGGAAGTTCTTGACCTTAAAATTATGACAAAGTCTATCTATTGCCCTAGAATTTTACTTATCATTTTAAGTTTTAAACAATAATAAAGGGGATGGTTTTTTATTGGTTATATCTTTTTTCTGTTCTTTTCATAATATTCTTATTTCTAACAAAATTATGTTTTTATTTTAAGCCTTAAGTCTTTAATCATTTATAAGTGAGAAATTCAACTTTTAAATTAATGTTCCCAAACTTAAAGCAATAATTGAAACATTTCAATTGAAATATTGGCTGACTATTAACCCTCTGAGATGGTAGGGGTAAAATTTACTTGCTATGAACAGAACAAATGAAAATTTAGACTCTCTAGGTATACTTGTGTGTTCTTAGAGCAAGTTTGAGAAGTTTTAAAGAAATTTTAGTAATAATTAGCATTTTGGGCTATAACTAACATACTTAGAATTCTAATTTTTAGAAGAGTTTATGGCTAAGAAACGAATAGTTTTTAAAAAGTTCTAGTGAGTTAGGTATTTTTAAGAAGCTAAAAAACGTGTGTTTGTAAAACCATTTTGAAACATGAACAGCAAAGTCAGAATCTGTGAGTGTATAAAATTTTAAACAAAATACAATAATATCATCTTATTGTTAAAAATGAAAGAAATGTTTTTACTTACTCAAAATAACATTAGTATAAATGGCTACCATAGAATCATAAACTTTTGGTGATAGAAGGGACTTCAGAGTTTATTTCATTATAATAAGGTGCAATAATAAATTTTTTAGGAATACTCAATATTGGGATAAACAAATCCCAAAATACTTTTTCATCATTAAATGTGCTAGGTGCTCTGAAGTGTAAAAGAAACACATGACACCATTTTATTGTTATCCTTATCTCACAATAAGCAGCATGATAAATAAATATTTTGCTATTACTGTCTTCTCTCCCACCACTAGCAGACAGTACTAGCTGAAAACTGCATATACCTGCCAAGACCTGGGAGTGGCCTCAAAATTCTTTTCAACATATTTCCTAAAATAGTTGCTTCCTATTTATGAGTTGGCTAATAGATGAAACTTATTTACCATTCTCTCCTCATAGTACAACAGCCTTCAGATAGCTTATGATCTTGTCTGGGTAAGAATTATGTCTTTTTTGTTGTTGTTTTTGGAAAGGTTTGACAGTCTATCACATAACTTTTTCTCCAGGATTGTTCGATATACTGCTATTGAATATCCCAGGTTTCTCCTTAAACTGGCCTATGTCCTTTGAACAAATCCAAGAATATACCTTTCACATTTGTAAGAAATAGATGATATAACATGTCTAATAATTTTCATGAATCCTAATAAATTATCACCAACCCTAAAATTCTGAATATAAGTAAACTAGTTTAGGAAACAACACTGAATAACATTATTTAAAAATATTAAAAGACTAGGGCATATTTAGGTATATCTTTGGTACCCAGTGTAGCAGCCTATCCATGCTTAATAAAGATATATTTTTTTCCATATTTTTACTGATGTAATTTTAAAGTTTCTCTAAAAGATCAATATGCAGCTAAAAAAAAATCCAAGAATAAACAGCATGCATATCTTCGTTGCAATATTCTTTGCTTTCCTTAACATGAAGCATAAAACTCTTTCAGTAACCAATGTTAAATTCTTAAAATAGATTATATTATCTTCAACCATATTATCTATTCCCATATGTCATAAAATGATGAAGTTTCCACCAGAATACCAGGAAATACACAAAAGGAGTCAGTAAGTGGTATTATTTCCCTAATGCCTTCTGGGAGAGATGCTAAATTTGATTCTGATGCTTTAATGTAACCTAATAAAATGGGAGAGGAAAAAATATATTTTCATTGTTAAAATTATCATGTTAGAATACTCTGTGTTAAATTTTCTCTGATTTCAAACACCCTATAAACATGTGAAAAGACAGATTATGCCTTTGCACTAATACTCATTCATTCATTGGACAAATAATTTGAGTGCCTTCTAGATGATAGTTGTTCTAGGTTACAGCAATAAAAACCAAGACAAAGCCAATTTTTTCTGTGGTAGTCAGTCTCTAAAATGGCTCCCAATGATCTCAGCCTCCTGATATTCACAGTCTTGTCCCCTTCCCTGAGTGTTTGCTGGACATAATGATTGACTTCTAATGAATATAAGGCAGCAAAAGTAACGGGATGCCATTCTGAGATTAGGTAATAAAAAGACTATGATTTCTGTCTTGCTAGGACTCTCTCCAGGAACTCTTACTCTGGGAAAAACAGTCTGCCATGTTGTGAGTTGTACCATGGAGAGGCTCACGTGGCAAGGAGCTGACATCTCTGACCAACTGGCAGTGAGGACCTGGAGCATGCCAACAGCCATCTGTGTGAACTTGGAAGTGCACCTTCTGAGGCTCCCCAATTAGACTGAACTTGAAAGTGGGTCTTTCCCCGGTTGTGCCTTGAGTTGACTATAGCAACTCAACTGTAAGATACCTTGAGTCAAGGGCTAATCAGCTCCCAGATTCCTAACCCACAGAAACTGTGAGATAATAAAATGTTGTCTCGAACTGCCAAGTTTTGGGGGCAATTAGAAACAGCAATAGATAACTAATACACCTGATCTCACTGTTTATACTCAAATGTATATATCTGACATAAGGAGAAAATATTTTAAGGCATGGTAGGTATAACAACTAATGTGAACAGCATGGTGGTTCCTCAAAAAACTAAACATAGAATTTTCATATGACCCAATAATTTCCTTTTGAATATATTCCCCAAAGAATTGAAAACAGGGACTCAAACAAATATTTGTATACCTATCTTTGTAGCGGCATTATACACGATAGCCAGAAGGTAGAAACAACCCAAATGCCCATTGACAGATGAACGGATAAACAAAATGTGGTATATACATACAATGGACTATTATTCAGCCTTAAAAAGGAAGAAAATTCTGACATATGCTGCACTATAGATGAAACTTGAAGACAGTGTTAAGTGAAATAATCATACAAACACTGTATAACTCTACTTAAATGAGATTTCTAATGTAGTCAAATTTACAGAGACAGAAAGTAGAATAATGACTAGCAGGGGCTAGGGAGAGGGGTGAATGGGGAGTAACTGTTTAATAGGTATAGAGTTTCAATTTGAGATGATAAAAAGAATTCTGGAAATGGATGACAGTGGTGATTGCACAACAATATTAATGTACTTAATGTCACTGAAATGTACACTTAAAAATAATTAAAATGGTAATTTTATGTTATGTATGTTTTTAACCCTGTAAAAAAAAAAGCAAGAATAGGGACTTCCATGGTGGCACAGTGGATAAGACTCTGTGCTCCCAATGCAGGGGGCCCAGGTTCAATTCCTGGTCAGGGAACTAGATCCCATATGCATGCTGCAACTAAGAGTTTGCATGCCACAACTAAGGAGCTGTGAGCCTCAACTAAGGAGTCCTTGAGCCACAACTATGGAGCCTGCCTGCCGCAACTAAGGCCCCATGCAACCAAATAAATAAATATTTTTAAAAAAGCAAGAACAAACAAATGAACAAATAAAAAGAAATAGGAAAAGAAAGAACTAATGCAAAGGAAAACCCTCCCCTCACGCCCACATTTACCCTAAGCTCAGACAACCGAGGATAACTGTTTGAGTCAATGTCAAAGCGGGTGTGTTACAAGGCTTGTCAAGGCATAATGTGAATACTCTTGGTGGTGATGGTAGACATTGGCCATGCTTTTCCATCATCAAGAAGGGTGAGAGTTGCTTGAATGTACAAGAAAATGATGAAATCACATTTAATAGAACAAGACAGTAAATACACAGAAAGCACAGATAACAGAGCTTCCCAGCCAGTGTGGACATTGTGGGATCAGATGGAACAAGTTAATAGGGAGCTACGGATTATGTTGTCTGGGAAACGTGGCTTAGCCTTGGTCACTGATGCAGTTGGGGTGTGGAAGCTCAAAGGTTATTCAAACTTTTTGAATTCCCCTGGACCACACTCTCAGAGTGGCTTATGTGAGTGGGGTTTTCAGGGCTAGGCTGTCGTGACACTTCACATAAAGTTGAATCTATTCTATCGTATAGCTAGTAAAAACACAGAGTGGGTGGTGAGGATTTGGGGCTGGAGCGAGAGAATATATTCAGTCCGAGCACATGTGGATATATATATTTCTGAGTAGAGTAGAGGTCTTTGCCTTTACCTGCAGGTAAGATTTAGAGGACAAAGGTAACCAGCAGAGTATCAGGCTGTCAGAGACACTGTGACCCATCCTTCTCCTGCCTGGAGAACCAGGTGATGAATCTGTCTAATCAGATAGCACACTAGGCAAGCTCAGGGATGGTACATACCTCTCTAAGTCTAGCGATGAAAGTTTCTAACTCCTGGTGCCACTTTCTTCGATTCTCAGTTTTTGGTTTCTTCAACATCCAAATAAAGTATAAAGAGGACTTAATACAATTGAAAGGTTGTATCATGACTTACTTTTCTGGGCTTTTTGAGCTGAGCATTGTCTCAGTGGTGAACTCAGAACTATGTGGTGACCGAGTGTAGGAAGAGCCTTGGAACAGAGGGCTCACTGACAGAGTGGGGCTCGGGGACATTTGCAGAGTGTTACACTATTCTGAAGGGTGACAGAGAAGGAGAAAGCTAAGTGGAGGATCATAATGAGTATCGGACTAACCGGCAAGGGAAGCATTTTGCCCTCCCTACTAATGACCTGACTATTTTTATCATTTGTACTTCACACTTGGGTGTTATTTATATCACCAAATACTGACATTTTGATTATTAATAAATATTTGATTTAGACCATATCAGTATAATTGTGAAGTGAGGTGGGTCATAAATTTGCTATCTTCATCCATTTATTTTATTAGGTCTATATAGGACATTGCAGGTGATCACAAGGACATGCAGATGATTAAAAGTAAACTATTTTTCCTTCCACAGTCTGAAATAAAATGGAAAGAAATAAACATTTGCCTTGCAACATGATCAGTAGGATACAGAGGTATGGAAAGGGCAGAGAAGGAGTGCTTGTGGGGTGAGAGAAACCTTCTTGGGAAAGATAAATGTTTGTTAAAGAAAAAAATTCAACTGAGTAAGTTTTAAATATATTAGTTTTTTTTTCAGCAATTCATGAATCGGACAGCATCCAATCTAGCACATAGAATGGAGGTCTGAAGAGCTGTCTATGGCACGAGATTTTTACAGAGCAAAGTGAGCAGGGACAAGGAAGTTACACTGGGCATTTGCTGATTGGTTAAAGCAGGGTTACTTTTCTTATATGAATGAAGCAAAGGGAAGTGCTAGAGCCTAGTTAGGTAACCGGTACCGAGCAGGCAAATGATGATTGCTTGACTTAGGACTTATTTTTCTGGGATTGCTGAGTTCAGAAACTTAGTTAAAGTTTTTCTTGCTGACGGAGCCTGTTGTATGGTTTAGCAGGAGTGACTCCATCTTGGTTCTGATCTGGTTACTGTAACATGTTAAACAGTCTTGAATAGGTTCTAGCTCATGGAGAAGCAGGGGACTGTGAGAGAACATGAAGAAAGCAGGCATATATTTTAATACCACTCTAGCCCTGGACATGGATGGGAGAAGAGCTTGAGATATGTCACAAGAGGCAGGTAGAAGCCAGACCCAGCTGGGCTCTGTGTGCCTGGCTGTATATCCTTGCAGATGATGGAAGCACTAGTGATAGAAGTGAGATGATCAAATTTCTATTTTTTGTCGTTGACTACCATAAGAAGGATTGTTCAACCATAGTTATAAGTGGTAGTAATTCTATGAATTATGTGGACTTTCTCCCTCCCCTTTCTCTGTCTCTGTCTCCACATTTTTTAAGGTCAGCTGTGATTACTCAGATGTAGATAATTCCCACTCCACCTCACTCCCTGTACACCCTTCCATCCATCTGGGGAGATATAGAGGATAATGGTTGAATTAGAGGTAAAGAGGTTAAATAAAATTGTTGATTTATTTGTAAAAAATTAAGACTACTGTGATTTTTTTCAAAAATTCATTTTTGGAGAACTTTTTATCTGGGAGACAAAACTGATCATTAGGGTTCCTATATTTCCAAAACTGAAGGAAGTAAAAAATGCATTTTTTCTTCAATTTAAAATTCTCCCTCTTTTCTTCTATTATCTTCCCTCCTCCTCCTAAATATTTTATGCATTATTATTTTTATTTTCACTTATTTTTGAAATGTTATCAAATTAATGGAACATGGTGAAAGTTTTATATATGGAAAGGATAACCACAAGAGGAATATAAGAATAGTATTTCATAGATACTGGAAAAAAATTGTTTTGTCTGCTTAGATTACTTAAGTGTATCTTTAGACAAGCTAGTTTGGTTCCATTAATTGCATGCTATTTATTGAATTATTGCAAAAATAAGATATTTGTATTATAAAATGGAACATTGGCTATAACAGGTCCCCTACCATGAAAATTCTCTACTACAAAAGTAATATAATCACCAACGTAAAAATAGCTTGAAATTTTATAATATAAGGATTTGTTTCTGGATGAGCCTAAGAGAGATTAGTTACTAAAAATTAAATTAAATTAATTAATTAAAATTTTAAAAATTAATTAAATTAAATTAAAATATTAGCTAAATATTTTGAATTATTTGATAGGATTTCTGTTCTTCTTAGTTTGGAATTGATTCCCAAGAATAGTGTGGGTGGAAAATCAGTTTGAAGAGAATATTCAAAAAATCCTCCCTAAGATCCAGTGAAGAAATATATCGCAAAATCAAGGAGCAATAGCAAAGCAACAAAGAAAAACAAAAATAAACAAAAATAAAACCCTAGGCATACCTGAATTAGTTTCAGGCTGGAGACTAAATCTTTATGTTTTGAGAAAATATATTTTCCTTGATGAAAATTATGAGTTAGGTGGAACTACTGCTTTCTGTGCCTTTCTGTTTTTCATTCATTAGACAATGGTTTTGGGTGAGTTCGATGCACTGGTCACTATACATAGGTGCCCTTATAGAGCTAACAGTTGAATGAAGGACACAGACCAGAAAATAGTAAACTAGAAATGAGAAAAGAACTGAGAAGTTTCCACTGGATATATCAATGAGGAGGTAGCCTTGGTCAGAGCTGCTTCTATAGAGAGTTAATCATTGTGTGGTTTGAAGAAAGATGGGTGGAGAGATATTGGAGACCGACTGTAGACATTTTCATCAAGTTTGGTTCTGAAGGTTGAAGAGAGAGAGGTGATAGTTACCTGAGGGTTTACGAGTAGAGGGAAGACTGTTTCCAGATTGAAGAGAGTTAAGCTTGTTCAGATGCTAACCAGAGGGAACCAGAGGAGAGGGAGAGTTGAAGGTACTGGAGAGAAAGTCACAATATACAATGACATACTTATGTGTGTGAATAAACAATAAAACCCTTGGGCTGATAAGGGTAGGGATTATATATAATTTCTGAAGTAGAGAATAGATTGAGCATCTTTTGGGATTCTATTTTCAAGTAAGACTGATTGAGTCAGATGGTAAGCTTTCCCTACCACTCTCCTTGCTTCTTTAGCCAGGTTTTTATTATGTGAAAGGTGGGGTGGTAAAAGTCACTGAAAAAAGCCATTTTTTGTCATAGACTCTCCCACCCTTTTTGTCCCCTATAAAGTTGATCATGACTGGACCTAAAATAATTACTTAAAAAATCAAAAGCAATGTATCTGGATTAGGGCAATAGGGTTTTCTGAAGAGCCTTCATGTATTTCAAATGATTTTAGTGAGAAAAAAAAAAAAAAGTAAGGTGATACTCTTTTGGACTGAACATTTCAGGATGTGCATGTATAGTTTTCCTGTTGTATTCTGTTTTCCTGTTCCTTTTGTCCATTTAAGGAGTTATTTATCTATCATGGACATCAAACCAGACATCAGTAGATTGGAAAGGAGACAACAAGTCTGTGTGGATTTTGTTTTCTGAAAGCCTAAGTCTTTAAAATAATTTGGAGGGATGGTGAAGGAGTCAAAAGGAAGGATATTCATGGATATAGACAAAAAGACTGGCGACTGGTGTTTCCCCTCCAGTTTGGAAAGATTTCTCCATGCTTAGAAGATCAAGGAAGATGCTGGAGGAGGAAATCTGAGTCCTGAAATTAGCAATAACCCCTCGCTGTATCCTGCAGCACTGCTGGTGAGATTGCAAGATCTGAGGGTAGAATGGCTTGTTGGTGTCTTAGCAGGAGGGATCATAGGCAGCTTCAACAAAGTGTCCTGTGGTCCCTGAGCCTAGCTCAAAAGCAGCAGAGCCTTGAGGGCTGGCTGGGCCATGCAGCAGGAGCAATGGGTAGCTGAGCAGAAATCTGTGACACTCATACTGCCTCAGATGCCTTGGTACTGATCTGTTTCAAAGTCACTAGAAGAATTCAGTGTGACATGATCTTACTGTTCCGGAAGGGACATCTACTCTCAGTTTGGTGAATTTTGAAGGACAAGAAGGGCAAGCCCCACGGAGAGACATAAAGAACTAAAGAATCAAAACATTATAGGTGCCGCTTTCCCCCAAACTTTAACCAACATATTCATACTGAAGTTTTCACTTTGGACTCCTTCAATATAGATTTATGATTCACTAGCAGAGAAAGTAACCCACACTCTAAGTATATGACCAAATTTCTGGGTTCCTGCTGCTGGACAGTTGAGTCATAAAGCTTCTTAATAAAGAATATAAAAACCGGAATGCAGGTATATAGTAACCATCAATAAGAAAGGGATCAGTATTAAATTACTTTTTATTTCAGTTGTAAGGTAAAAGAATCCAGTGTATACTATATGTTTTATATACCTTTCATGTCATTCTCACAGCAATCATATGAGAAAAATGATGCTCAAAAGTTAAGTTTCTGAGGTTAAGTAACTAGTAGGCTGCAGAGTTGGTTTTTGAATGCAGATTTTTCTCCCCCCCTTCTCTGTCCTTTTCTTCTGCCCTTCTTTCCACTAGTGTTTCTACTTTCTTTCCACAGTTGTGATATTTCTTTTTGATAAATATACATAATTTATAGATTCAAGCTAATATCTTTCATCTCAAAACTAGAAAATTTGTACAAATATTCTAATAGTATTATTTTTTGTGAAACAAATTTAGGAAGCCTTTCTGCATTTGCCTTCAAAATCAATTTATGAACCATGCAAAAAGAGATGTATTTCATGTCTCGTCACATCATACACGTCTAAAATTGACCCTGGCTTGGTCACTGACAATTATCATGAGGCTTGGTACTGGACAACTAGTGGATAACTTAAAAAAATCTTATTGGATAAAAGATATGACATCTACATTGACTTTTGGGAAAAAAAAGTGTTATGAGCTCTTGAGACAATTTTTAAAAAAGGCTTATAATGTGAGATCATAGCATTTTAGAACTGAAATAGATCTTTGCTCAACTTTCTTACTCAGCTCTAAGTTACTTTTAAGTGGTTTAATTGTAGTTTAAAGATAACATACAGATTATCACATTAGAAACACAAAGTTATGCAAGAAAATGTTCACCAGAAAGACTCATTTTCCATCTTTACACATTCGTAAGACATTTAATTCCAAGAAGGAGATTTAATGTCTACCACTAGAGCTAATGGAACAGTGAAGACAGATTTCTACTTAATCCCCCTGAACCAAAGAAAGCTAATTTTTAAGGCTTCATATAACAGTGAAGATTAAGAATTTCATGAAATCCAGGTGGATAAACAATGTCCATATTATGTCCTTAAAAATTCATATCTTTTCTTAAATGTGTTTTAATTTCACTTTCGAATACTCTGGATTTTAATCATTATTCATTACTATTATTTTCATGATACAGAAATATTGCATGTATTATGTTTCCCTAAAGCTGAGTTAAATATCTACTTGTACTGTTTAATAGCTTTACAATGGACAGTCGCTTCTAAAATTCTGAGTTATTCATAGTGAAATTTCAATTTTCTTACAACTGAGGACTTTTTACTGAATTTACATTAGAAAAAAAAATTTCAAAACTATACAGTTGTATTTTATTAATGGGAAAGCAATAGTGTGTAATTTTATTTAGAGAAGCCAACTAAGTAATCACTTTTAAATGATTGTTACAATATTTTTTATAGCTGTAGTTTTCCATGTAATATTAGTAATTGCTCAAGAGATTACATATGGTCTAAGATTAACATTTTTAAAAAGGTGCTTAAAAAGGGCTTTTTTTTTTTTGCCACATCTAAAAATGTCTGCTGTTGTGGGACTAGCAGTGTCAATTTGCTGGGTAGAACACGTTGTAACGCAAAACTGCTTGTGTTCTTCAAAACAGTGAAAAATTGACAAAAATGTAAATATACTTCTCTCATAAAAATACAGATTAAGTCAAATGTTTAGACCATCAAAATCCCTACTAAAATTTGAAATGAGAGAAAATATTTTCAAATATTCTTATACTACTTAGTATTGCCTGGAATTCAATATATATTTTAAAAGTTAATTTTAAAAATATTCTGTTAAATGGTTTATCTAATTTATCTAACGAAGGGAATATTCTTCAATAAGCCCTTTATATGGCCCTTGACACAACATGTGAAATTCTAGCTCTGAATACCTTTTTCACCAAAATGTGCCAAGTTTCTCAGGCAATGTTATTTTAAAAATATGTTGATTATAATGGTATTCTAGTAGACTGCAGCTTTCTGAAGTCAGAAAATTTGTCTGATTCATCCTAGTGTCCTTAGCACATAGCAAAATTCTTAGGACTTGGCCTATTTATTTAGTCTATTGAATGAGTGGATAAATAAGTTTTTCTTAGCATATCTATAGTTTCTTTAATATATTGTATTTTTATTTTTCAGTGGAAGCATATCTTTTGAGTTTCTTGATGTAGCTTCAATTATGACAAATTATTTCTTGAGTACCCATGTGAAAATGAAATACAAGTTATAGTATCTAAGAATTTTGTTTCCTAGGGGAGATACTGAATTAGTAAAGATACCTTAGTAAAGATGCATTGGGCTAGTAAAGATGCATTGGGCTAAATTATGAAGCCCTTGAAACTGAGGCATGAAACTTAGGCTTAGTGAGGTAGGCAATAAAATCCATTTTAGGTCTTAATCAAGGGTTTAAGTATGATTAACTCAGGATTTAGAACAACTGAGCCTAATTACAGTATAAGAAACCTTGAGGGCTTCCCTGGTGGCGCAGTGGTTGAGAATCTGCCTGCCAATGCAGGGGACACGGGTTCGAGCCCTGGTCTGGGAAGATCCCACATGCCGCGGAGCAGCTAGGCCCGTGAGCCACAACTACTGAGCCTGCGCGTCTGGAGCCTGTGCTCTGCAACAAGAGAGGCCGGGATAGTGAGAGGCCCACGCACTGCAGTGAAGAGCGGCCCCCGCTTGCCGCAACTGGAGGAAGCCCTCGCACAGAAGCGAAGACCCAACACAGCCAAAAATAAATAAATAAATGTTAATTAAAAAAAAAAAAAAAAAAAAAAAGAATGAGATCCCGGCGTGGCCTTGGGCAATTGTGCTCATCCAACCGTGATCCCCATTTAAAAAAAAAAAAAAGAAACCTTGAAAGAATGAGAAGGTTGAAGACAGGGAGATCAGCTGAGAGACTATGGTTGTGATTCAGGTGTGTGCTATATGGTGGAAATGTGACTGGCGAGGGATGTAATGGAAGATATTTGACAGGAAATATTGATAAGAAGGGATACAGGCCAAAGAGAAGTTGAATTAAAAGTTTCAAGCTTGTCTTACTAACGAAAATACTTTGAACAATTAAGGCAGGAGGGAGGGAGACTGGAAAATGTGATGACTGATTTTAGGCTCATTAAATTTGAAATGACAGTAGGGAGTCAAAAACATCCATATATATATTTATATATATATATTTTTTAGCATAATCAGCAATGAAGGAGTAGCTGAAGTTAAGCTAAGAGAGTGTGCTGTGGGATTATGTAGGGACAGAAGAACAGACTCACATTGAATCCTATAAATTGAAAATGAGAATAGGAGAAGGAACTACCTGAGAATAAATAAGGGAAAGTCAAAGAAGAAAGAAGAGAATCCGATTAAAATAGGAGATGCAGAAGGTAGAGAGAGTTTCAAGGAAGGAGGTATAGCTGTGGTGTGCAGAAGCCTACTTCTATCAGTTCCCGAGAGCTGATTGTTAGATTTTCAGGAATTTTATGAGTCAAGTTTTCTACACAGCCTTTAAAATATTAAATTATATAAACTCTAAGTAAATAAAATATGTCAAAAACAAAGTTAATAAACACAACTCATCACTTTCTAATTATTTTAATACCTTTTGCTATTATCCATATTCTTTAGTTTATTTATATATATTATATCTCTAAGAGACTGGAAATACTATATAGTGGTTCCTATTCTACTGTTCATCTTTTCCTAACTAACTCAGCATGCAGTGATGTCACATTGGTAGCTTGAAGTCAGCAATGTGGAAGTATTTACACCATAAAAATGGCAAGTGCTAAAATTCAGGTTCATAGTTCTGTTAGGCAAAGGATTGGCAAACATCTTTTGGGCCAAATCTAGCCCATTGCTTGCTTTTTTGCATAGTCATATTATTTGTACATAGTTCAAGTTTTATTGGAACACAGACACACCCGTATTTTAAATAAAATATCTATGGCTCCTTTTGCATTATAATGGTAAAGAAGAATAATTATAACAGAGACTGTATGGCCCTTATAGTCTAAAATATTTACTATTTGACCGTTTACAGAGAAAGTTTTTCTTCTCCTGGTCTACTCATAAGAAAGGATGGAGAACATATGAATGATGCAAATTAAACTTAAAAATGTGTTGTGCATACAGATGTTACATTGTGAGGACCACAAGAATTCGAGAAAATATTTCTCTAGTGTTTGAAAACTATTATTTGACTCAGCAAAAAATTTGCTCACATTGTTGACAAATGTGCGAAATTCTGACATATGTCTGTTTTGTCATTTTTATTGTACTAAAATCATAGACAAAAATGTCAACCAATATCTACATTGGAATTACATTGATTTGTGAATTTCAAATACAGATTGACTATGGATACAAGAGTTTGGCCAAAATCATCAAAAGCATTCTGTGAGAATTAATTGGCTATATGGGATTTTCAATAAAGAATATGGTATATTTTATTATTAGTTGTAAATTGTATGTCAGTAAAATTTACAGTAAACTCATGGACATATATATATGTCTTACTTTTCATTCAGAGAGCAGGTTGTCCATCATTTACCAGCCCAGCACAGTTTTAGAAACAATGGAGTCTTGAAAGAAGGTAAGAAAAAAGTATTACATTTAATGAGTATTAGTATATTTGTCATTCAGAAAACTACGAATCAATTAAAAAATTCTCAGAGCAATTAACTGCATATTTTCTTTCTTTTGTCTTTTACTCATTTAGCAAACATTTAATTACTTGCTCTGTACTAAGCATCATGCTAAATGATGGATACACTTGGAAGAATTAAGTAAAGACAGCTTGTTTTGTGGAGTTTATAATCTGATGTAGAAAGCAGATGATAAAGGAGTAAATACATAAACAAATATATAATTTATAAAATTATATAAACGACTTTAGAGTTAGTGAATAATAGAAATGAGCTTGAATTGACCTTCATGAGCAGGGCATCCAAGAAGGTCTCTCTGCTATTTCAGCTGAGACAGAACCCGGGCTGGGGAGATTGTGCCTGGTGAAGGGAAAAACCTATATAATTATCCTGAGGATTTAACTTTTCAAAAAAATTTACTCACTTGCAATAAAAAGGTAATCACTTTCAATTGTTCATTAATTATACAAGAAACTAAATTTTAAATAATATTACTCGGGATATAGGCAGTTACTTTCCTCTAAAAACCTCGAAGTTAATCATGTGTGGAAGTTAATTTCCCGAGTTTCCTTTTAAAGCTAGTGTGGAATTCTCTGAATGTTTACATTTGACCTTCATTAAGGCAAAGAATTTCTTCATTTAGATTCTGGCTGTATTTGATGCTAATATGTTAAGTCAGGTTGTTTCTCAGTACTTTATGTCAAAGGAGGATAATTCTTTTTCTTTCTTCACTTTGTGTGCCTGAATCTCTAAACCATACTTAGGCTCAGAGAGGGAGACATTCACAAGTTTATCCCATTTGATTTTTTCTTAGTTCATCAAACCTCAGAGCTAGTGTATTTTTTTTTAGTTTCATGAAAATACTGGGTAAGTTCAACATTACTATGGAAATCTGTCTTGTGAGAAAAGATTAATTGCATTTTCTCATCTTTTATTCTTTTTGCTACATGGTTATTTTTCAACAAAAGGCTAACTCAGGTATAATAAGTTCTTCAAGTGATAAAGATTAGAGCTAATATTTGTGACCACATTGAAGTGTTGACTGAAATATCCTCACCATCACTTCCTCCTTTTTCTGCCTGACCTCATTCCCCACATTTAAACTTCTTTGATTTGCTTTTCTTGGGCTTTGAGACCTTTTATTCCACTGCAGACATCCAGAAATTAGTCATCAGATGTTATCATTGGAGGACTGGGGGGAAAAAAAAAGGCAGCAAATCCTTGGCTTTTAAACTCAAAAGCTTTATTTCCTATGCAAGGAGGAAGTATTTAGGAAGAATATTTGTTATCCAGTTCCAAACTCCCCCACCCCCCACTCCTGCCATGAGCTCCTCTGAACTGTAGAGGGGAATAGAAAAGGAGAGGAAGCAAGATAGTTAAACCTGCTTAGGGCTGTGCCCATGCTCTGCTTTTATTCCCTACCCATGGTTATTTCAAAGCAAGAGGAAGAATACTGATAAAACCCCCCAAGATAAGTTTGGATATCCAAAAGACAGAGGGTGCTAGTTCTAGGATGTCAGCAGGCTCTACTCTTGAAGATATTTCCCATATTGATAAGGGTGTGAGTTCTTATGGATTTTTGTGGTATCTAAGACAAAGTCTTGATAAAGATTTTGGGCGATTCCAGAGAAGCATGTGAAAATAGTTAAATTTTCCCAACTGCCTTCAAAGAGGGTGCAAAATTGGCTGAAAGAAAGAACTAACCATAAAAGTGACTTCTCAGTTTTGGTTGTTTGATGTTACTGCAGACCATGGAGTAATGACTGATTCTCAGAGAATAACAGTGTGGATGGATGCAGGAGCAGAGGCCAGGAAAGGCAGAGGCCATCTCAACAGATCACTGTGTAGTATAGAAGGCAGCCACAGGCCAGACATGCCCTCCTGGACTCGCTCTCCTCCATATAAGCCCCCGGAAAATTATGTACCAGGTTGAGGAGAAAGAAGAGGAAGGGAAATTTTGAATGAATTACACTTAAACCTGAAATGACAAAGGATAGCAGGAAATGACTAAGATTCTGTTTTCTGACATTAGGCAAGATTGGGCTTAATATTTATTATTCAACATATGTTTATTGAACAATTACTATGTGCCAGCTAGTGTTCTAGATACTTGAGATACCCTGGGGGCAGAGATATATGCCCACAGTGAGCTTCATTCTTGCAGGTTGACACAGACAAAAATGATTGGAAGAGTGGGATGGGTGAGGTAGTTGCAGTTTTAAATAGAATGGTCAAAGTAGGTCTCATTTTGAAGATAAGATTTACACAGACGTTTGATAGAGGTGAGGAGGTTAGCTAACCTGATATTCTGGGGAATAGGGTTCAGGCAGAGGCAAAAACTTGAGCAAAAGTCCTAGAAACGGCAAAAGTATAAGGCTTTTGGCAAAAGTAATTGCAAAAGTAAAAGAAGAGGTTACAGAGGTAGTGGAGAGCAGATTGTTGGGACTTACAGCTCATTTTACAGAATTTGGCTTTTATTTTGAGTAAAACAGGACTCCACTTCAGTGTTGAGGAGTAAAGTGATCTGATTTGCATTTTTAAAGGCTTGTTCTGCCTACTGTGGTAAATACAGACCTGAGGGACAAGGGTAGTTACAACAAGAGCAGTTAGAAGGTTATTGCTGCAATTCAGGCAAAGGATGACAGTGGCCATTGTGAAGGTGAGCACAAGTGATTCAATTATGAACATATTTCAAAGGTGGAGCTAATAGGATTTCCTACTCTATTGGATGAAGGATATGAGAGAAAGGGAGGAGTCAAGAGAACTACAAAGTTTTCTGTGTCGAGTTACTGGAAGGATGCAGTTGAGATGGAGAAGGCTGCTTGATAAACACATTTGGAGTTGGAGGAAATATCAAGAGATTGATCTTAGATATATTAAGTTTGAGATGTCTATCTCACAGCCAGTTGGAATGTTGAGCATGCAATTTGATACATAAATCTGGAAGATCTTGATTAGAGATATAAGTTAAGGAGATTTAGGCATACAGATAGTATTTAAGATCAAGAGGCTGAATTGAGGGCTGGTTCTCCATTTGTATGTTTGAGTAATCTAACAGACCATCTTGCAAATAACAACAATAAATTCTAAATAAAATATCTAAAAGAACTACTCAAAGGTACTGAGAAGCTAACCAAACAGGCAGATTATGAAGGAAAATTGAAACTTGTAAGAAGTAATTGGCATTGAGTGAGATCCCCATTTTCTACAAATTTTAGCTTGAGTGCATCTTCAGTAGTTTCTGCATGGAATGTTTTAAACTGCAACAGAAAAGCTTAAGTTTCTCTGTCCTGAAGAATCAGTAGTTAGAATTTGGGGCAACCACAGAGAGTACAAAGTAATGGGGAAACAAAGAGCCAGAGAGAGGGAGCCCTACTCTCTGTGTATAAACTCTATCAAACTCTTGCTGACACTTGAACCATACATGATTGAGAAAGAGTTCAGTTAAGGCCAAGAGAAGTGAACTGATATTTAAGCTACCTCTGGTGAGACAGTTTGTAGTTTGAGTCCAATTAAATTAACTATCTATCTGATTAAACAAATATTCCACTCTCTGAAAGAATAAGATAGAATATTTTATATATCTAAAATAGAGACTTCTTTATTTACAGTGCTCTGACTATAATCTGAAATTGCTCAACCTATGAAGAATCAGGAAAATGTGATCATTCTAAAGAGAAATAACAATGGAGGCCAACTCTGAGATAATGCAGATGTTGAAATTGGCAGACAAGGATTTTAAAGTTGCTATTTTAACTGTGCCCAATAAGGTAAAGATGGTTATAATAAATAAAAATATATTTCTCATCATAAAAACATAAAAGAATCCAGTGAAAATTCTAGAACCAAAAAACACAGTATCTGTATTAAAGAATTCCCTGGATGGTGTTAAAAGCAGAATGGAGATGACGAGGGAAAGAGTCAGTGAACTTGAAGAAAGATCTGTAGAAATTATCCAATCTGAGAAAGCAAAAAATAAAGATTCAGAACTTTGAACAGGTATTTAGAATCTGTGGGCATACCAAAATGTCTAACACAACTGTAATTGGAGTCCAGAAGAGAAGAAAGAGAATAATCCAGAAAAAGTATTTGAAGAAAAAAAATGACTGAAAATTTCTCCAATTTGATGAAAGATAGAATACTACAGATTCAAGAAGCTAAGCAAACCCAGATGAAGGTAAATATAACTCAAACTATGTCTGGTCACATCATTGTCAAACTTCTGAAAAACCAAAGGTAAAGAGAATATCTTGAAAGTAGCAAGAGAAAAATGAGTTCTTACCTATAGGAGAATGATAATTCATAAAATCACAAACTTCTAATCAGAAATTATAGACATCACAAGATGATGTAACAAAGTCTTCAAAGTACTAACATAAAGTCCTGGAACTACATAAGATCCCTAAGGAAGCAGATTGAGAAGAGGAACCAAGAAATTAGGTGAAGTGTTAAGAGAGATAAAACAAAAACTGAGTGGGAGGTATCCTGGAAAATGTATCAATAAAGAGGGAATGCTCATCTGTGTCAAATGCTGCTATCCTGTCAAGCAAGGTCAGAAAACTAACCATTGGATTGAACAAGGACATCAGTAATAGTCTTGACAGGAAAGGTTTGGTAGAAAGGTGAGCTTCAGGTTTGATTGGAGTAGGTTTAAGAGAGATGAGACGAAAGAAATTGGAAGTTATAAGTAAAGGCAACTCTTTCACAGAGTTTTGCTGTATAGGAAGGAAAGAAATTGAATGGTAGTTAATGTGAAGAGTGGGGTCAAAGAAAGTTTGTTTTGTTGTGCAAATATGCTACTTAGCATAATCTAGTAAAAAGTAAAACAAATGTGATATTTTAGATAAAAAGAAAGATATTTGTCCAGTGTTATCAGGTCTGTAGAAAATGAAAACAAAAAAATCCAGCCAATTGAATTAGAATAAAAAATCAACACATGAATATAAGACTTGAATTCTCATATCTTCCTTATATTGGTCAACTCTCTCTACTCCCTAGACTTTACTATTTATAATTTGATCATTTGTCAATGCAAAGTATTTGAAAAGTATGTCCACTAAGAATTTTGTAAAATCTATGATTTTACAGAGTGCTAACTTTGATTTCTTCCTTTGTTTTCTTAATTTATCGACATTTCCCAAATTATGGACAGCATATATTTCAAAAATTGATTTTCAGTTATTTTAAAACTCCAAGTGTATTTTTCTAATAATATTGACATTATATGAGTAGTTTATCCTGGCCAGACCACAAAATCATATAAAGTAGCTGAATTATAATACTAATTATCTGGGAAGCTTTAATTATTCAGACTTTTATTTCTATGGGAAAACAATTCTAATTTCCAACCCAAGATTCTGGAACACATCTCCCATTATGAAGTGGGCCTGAAGGTGGGAGTGGAAACACAGCCCCCTAGTCACACTCCCCACCTTCATCTTCCAGTAGTTAGGGTAGGACATCAAGGTTTTCATGACACCAAGGATTCAAGCAATGGGGTAATGGAGATCCTGGACATTTATTTCCTCACCAGTGAAAATTAAATGAAGACCCAGGATTCACAACAACTATAGTGATGAGAAGGAAGTTTCAGCAGCTAGAGTGTGTTGGTGAGTTCTTGGCTACATGGCTGCTTATATCTTTAAGGGCATGTTAAAATCTTTTTGTGCTGTACAAGATTGTGTGTGTCTGTGTGCACGCATGCCCATGTGTGCACATGTGGGCTATTATTTCTGTATATACTGAAGCCTTGTTGATCTGCAAACCCAACATCTAAAAAATGTTAGTGAATGTATTTTGCATCAGATTTTTTGTTTCATGATCAACAGATAAATGTCCATTAAGTAAACTAAAAGCAGATTTTTTCCCACATATATTTTAAAGTATATATAGGAAAACCCCATTTCCTATATACTCTGCACCTACAAGACTGCACAATAATAATGATGTATGTGTTTAATGATGATGCACAGGGCAGGGAAAAAATGCTGAAGGAAATTCTGAATCATCCATAGTTAAATTATTTTCAGAATAAACTCAGTACTCTTTGTAAATCTTTGAACATTGATGAACCATATAATTTTGAGGTAAAAGGATGTTAACCAGAACAGCTCCCATTAGGGGGTTGAGAACTTATGGTTGTTTCTTTGAGTGGAGAGACACTTTATTTAGATCTACTGAGGTAGATTTTTTAAAAACTTTTCCTCTTGATCTTCTGGGTCATCATTATAACTGTCTCCATCCTGCCTATTCTGAAATGTAAAGCTCGTAATTTTAGATACGTGTTGGACTTTAAGAATTGGAGGTGCATTCACCTATTTGTGAGGACACTGAATGATTTAAAATTCACTGGATGGGATTTTTTTAACTTAGATGCACTAGGGAAGCACTTGAGTTCAAAAGGCTTAGAATCATTGTAATTACAATTCATCAAGAGTAAGAACTACAGCTAAGTAATTTTCTTTTCTTGTCTCAAAAGAAATGGATGCACAGATGTACATTCTGAATACTTACAGTCTTAATTGCCTGCCATGCAGTAGTATTTAGGAGCATGATTAAATAGGTTAAGACATCTATAGAAAGAAAACCTCTAAGTAAGAGGGAATGTACTTGTTAACATTGCTTCTGAGACTGAATTTAAGGTTTATAGTATCCACCATTTTTTTAAAAAGTTGCATGTGGTTTAATGCACACATTGTTGTAAACTAACTGACTTGTTCACAAATAATATATTTTATGCTGATTCATTGGCATTGTTTCTCAATTAATAGTTGCTATTCCAAATCTTCTTACTTTTTAAAAACTGCAGAGACATTCTTAAATACCAAGATCTCTTCTCTATAATCTTGTTCTCCTAAGATATCAGTGGTTCTGTGATCAGGAGCTATTTGTTCAGTCATGACCTGTGGGGCTTTCTTAACCTCTTATAAACCTAAGTGTCAATCACCAAGCTGGAAATAATTACATTTTGGTGATTTCTTTCAGCTTTGAAAGCTAATGGATAGCCTCAAGTATTTAAATAACTGCTTGAACTTTCTTAATTTATACAAACTCTCTGTAATAATTCCACTTTGTCTAGTATGCCACCTGAACAGCTTTATCTTAGGTTTATGTACTTAATTGATAGTGTTCAATGGTACATGATATTTATATGAGCCTTTGTCTTATTGGACTGTATATAGGATAATCATTCTAAGTTATATTTGAAAGCTATATACTAACTTCATAAACTAAAATATTGGAATCAATGTTTGTAAATTTAACACTTTATATCAAATTTTGTTAGTCTTTTGTAAACATACTAAAATTTATAGTCACATGATTTTTCCTATTTTTTTCACATTGCACATTTATATGGACACGTATTTACTTTTCAATTAAAATGAAAGTATCCATGTTAATTTATGAAAAGTATACCAAATGATTTAATATTTAATTACAACAAACAATTAAAATAAATAAATAAATATTTGAAGGCTTTTACTGAAGGGCTTTATTGATTTTCTACATTAAAAATGATCAATATGTATTTGGAGGAATAATTTCGTTCATAGCTTACTTTCCTTTAAAAAATCACATCATAAAATGTATATCAGATATTGATCTGGATCATGATATAAGTTGTTATAACTGAAGTTGTGGGAGTAATAACAATTATAAATTAAAAAAACAATTTTTGGAATTTCTCATTGAGAATTAACCTTAGCATCCCAGATTTGCACTAGCTAGATATATCTGAGTCTGAATCCTTGCTCTGCAATGTGCCTGCCATGTTACACTAAGCAAGATATGAAACTTCTATGAACAGCTGTTTTCTCATCTGTAAGACGGTGCAATAATTATCAAGACTAGAATAATTATGTTAAATACTCAACACCTCTTGATATTTCATGGCCATCCAATAAATGCTACCTTATTACTATTATTCCCACAATATTATTTTTTAGTTTCATTTTGATTATAGTCAGAAATTATGACCCAGGTTTGGCTTTAGATGACATTAAATTATTTTTGAAAACAAAAATGTACTCAATTAAGATCAGACACCACTAATGTTATCCATAAGAATATTTCAGAAACTTTAAAGGCAATTCATTTTTCTGAAAAGTAACTGGTTGAGTAACATTTGTGAATGTATACATTTTAGAATGTTTGAAAAAAATGCTGATGTTCTATAATTACTCATATATTAACATTTGAATTCATTGTATTCTCTTTCTTAATAAATAGAGGATTATATAAAATCATATGTCATTAAGTAGGTGTTATTAAATCTAAGCCACTAGGCTTTAGATCATTCTCAGATTGCTCGCCTATATACTAGTATGAATATGTTACTTTTGGTGTTAGTTTTTGTTTCATAGTTTTTATTTGAAAAGAGGTTTGTGGTGTGTTTGTGTATGTGTGTGTCTTTTCTTTTTTTTCTTTTGAGTATCAGCAACTAATATGCCATAGTAAACAATCTTTGAAATAAATCTTTGCTATAATATTGTATGGGTATATGATTTGTAGGTTCTGCATGACCAGTAAGACATGCCTTAGTATTGAGGAGCATGTATATACTGAGAACTTTTTTTATTAAAAAGGAAGGAAAGTCATTTGAATATGTCTTGCTCCATAGTCAGGGAAAATGAAAGGGTTAGAACCATGGTTAAAAAGAATGAAAATTATATAAATGACTCTGCTACCTCCATTTGTTATTGGAAACAGGTCGATAATTTTGCATATTGGTCATTTTGGTGTGTATCGTGCCAAGTTCCAAAAACTAATGGATACAGCATAATCATTTATGAAGAATTTTCTTTCTTAAGGGTAGCCACTAGCCACATGGGGCTATGAACACTTGAAATTTGGCTTCTATGACTGAGAAATGGAATTAAAAAATTTTTAAATACATCTTTATTGGAGTATAATTGCTTTACAATGCTGTGTTAGTTTTTGTTGTACAACAAAGTGAATCAGCCATATGATACATGTATCCCCATATCCCTCCCTCTTGAGCCTCCCTTTCACCCTCCCTATCCCACCCCTCTAGGTCATCGCAAAGCACCGAGCTGATCTCCCTGTGCTATGCTGCTGCTTCCCACTAGCTATCTATTTTAAACTTGGTAGTGTATATATGTTGATGCTACTCTCACTTTGCTCCAGCTTCCCCCTCTGCCCGGTGTCCTCAAATCCATTCTCTATGTCTATGTCTTTATTCCTGCCCTGCCACTAGGTTCATCAGTACCATTTTCTTTTATTGAAAAAGAAAAATATATATGCATTAGCATAGGGTATTTGTTTTTCTCTTTCTGACTTACTTCACTCTGTATGACAGACTCTAGGTCCATCTATCTCACTACAAATAACTCAATTTCATTTCTTTTTATGGCTGAGTAATATTCCATTGTATATATGTGCCACATCTTCTTTATCCATTCATCTGTCGATGGACATTTAGGTTGCTTCCATGTCCTGGCTATTGTAAATAGTGCTGCAATGAACATTGTGGTACATGTCTCTTTTTGAATTATGGTTTTCTCAGGGTATATGCCCAGTAGAAGGATTGCTGGGTCATATGGTAGTTCTATTTCTAGTTTTTTAAGGAACCTCCATACTGTTCTCCATACTGGTTGTATCAATTTTCATTCCCACCAACAGTGCAGGAGGGTTTCCTTTTCACCACACACTTTCCAGCATTTATTGTTTCTTGATTTTTTGATAATGGCCTTTCTGACCGGTGTGAGGTGATATCTCATTGTAGTTTTGATTTGCATTTCTCTAATAATTAGTGATGTTGAGAATCTTTTCATGTGCCTCTTGGCCATCTGTATGTCTTCTTTGGTGAAATGTCTATTTAGGTCTTCTGCCCATTTTTTAATTGGGTTTTTTGTTTTTTTGATACTGAGCTCCATGAGCTGTTTGTGTATTTTGGAGATTAATCCTTTGTCTGTTGTTTCATTTGCAAATATTTTCTCCCATTCTGAGGGTTGTCTTTTTGTCTTGTTTATGGTTTCCTTTGCTGTGCAAAAGCTTTTAAGTTTAATTAGGTCCCATTTGTTTATTTTTGTTTTTATTTTCATTACTCTAGGAGGTGGGTCAAAAAAGATCTTGCTGTGGTTTATGTCAAAGAGTGTTTTTCCTATGTTTTCCTCTAAGAGTTTTATAGTGTCTGGACTTACATTTTGCTCTTTAATCCATTTGGAGTTTATTTTTGTGTATGGTGTTAGGTAGTGTTCTAATTTCATTCTTTTACATGTAACTGTCCACTTTTCCCAGCACCATTTATTGAAGAGGCTGCCTTTCCTCCATTGTATGTTCTTGCCTCCTTTGTCATAAATTTGGTGATTATATGTGCTTGGGTTTATCTCTGGGCTCTCTATCTTGTTGCATTGATCTATGTTTCTGTTTCTGTGTCAGTACCATACTGTCTTGATTACTGTAGCTTTGTAGTATAGTTTAAAATCGGGAAGCCTGATTCCTCCAGCTCTGTTTTTCTTTCTCAAGGTTGCTTTGGCTATTCGGGGTCTTTTGTGTTTCCATATGAATTGTAAAATTTTTTGTTCTTATTCTGTGAAGAATGCCACTGGTAGTTTGATAGGGATTGCATTGAATCTGCAGATTGCTTTGGGTAGTATAGTCATTTTCACAATATTGATTCTTCCAATCCAAGAACATGGTATAACTCTCCATCTGTTTATGTCATCTTTGATTTCTTTCATCAGTGTTTTATAGTTTTCTGAATACAAGTCTTTCACCTCCTTAGGTAGGTTTATACCTAGGTATTTTATTCTTTCTGTTGCAATGGTAAATGGGATTGTCTCCCTAATTTCTCTGTCTGATTTTTCATTGTTAGTGCATAGAAATGCCAGAGATTTCTGTGCATTAATTTTGTATCCTGCAACTTTACCAAATTCATTGATTAATTCTAGTAGTTTTCTGATGGCATCTTTAGGCTTTTCTATGTACAGTATCATGTCATCTGCAAACAGTGGCAGTTTTCATCCTTCTTTTCCAATTTGGATTTTTAAATTTCTTTTTCTTCTATGATTGCCATGGCTAGGACTTCCAAAACTATGTTGAATAAGAGTGGCGAGAGTGGACATCCTTGTCTCATTCCTGATCTTAGTGGAAATGCTTTCAGTTTTTCACCATTGAGTATGATGTTTGCTGTGGGTTTGTCATATATGGCCTTTATTATGTTGAGGTAGGTTCCCTCTATGCCCATTTTCTGGAGAGTTTTTATCATAAATCAGTGTTGAATTTTGTCAAAGTCTTTTCCTGTGTCTATTGAGGTGATCATATGGTTTTTATTCCTTAATATGTTCATATGGTTTATCACATTGCTTGATTTGCATATACTGAAGAATCCTTGCATTCCTGGGATAAATCCCACTTGATCATGGTGTATGATCCTTTTAATATGTTGTTGGATTCTGTTTGCTAGTATTTTGTTAAGGATTTTTGCATCTATGTTCATCAGCGATATTGGTCTATAATTTTCTTTTTTTGTAATATCTTTTTCTAGTTTTGGTGTCAGGGTGATGGTGGCTTCATAGAATGAATTTGGGAGTATTCCTCCCTCTGCAATTTTTTGGAAGAGTTTGAGAAGGATAGGTGTTAGCTCTTCTCTAAATGTTTGGTAGAATTCGCCTGTGAAGCCGTCAGGTCCTGGACTTTCGTTTGTTGGAAGATTTTAAATTACAGTTTAAATTTCATTACTTGTGTTAGGTCTGTTTATATTTTCTAATTCTTCCTGATTCAGTCTTGGAAAATTGTACCTTTGTGAGAATTTGACTATTTCTTCATGGTTGTCCATTTTATTGGCATATAGTTGTTTGTAGTAGTCTCTTGTAATCCTTTGTATTTCTTCGGTGTTAGTTGTGATTTCTCCTTTTTCATTTTATTGATTTGCGTCCTCTCCCTTTTTTTCCTTGATGAGTCTGGCTAAGGGTTTATCAATTTTGTTTATCTTCTCAAAGAACCATCTTTTAGTTTTTTTGATCTTTGCTATTGTTTTCTTCATTTCTATTTCATTTATTACTGGTCTGATCTTTATGGTTTCTTTCCTTCTACTGACTTTTGGTTTTCTTTGTTCATCTTTCTCTAGTTGCTTTAGGTGTAGGGTTAGATTGTTTATTTGAGATTTTTCTTGTTTCTTGAAGTGAGATTGAATTGCTCTAAACTTCCCTCTTAGAACTGCTTTTGCTGCACCCCATAGGTTTTGGGTAGTCATGTTTTCATTGTCATTTTTTTCTATGTATTTTTTAATTTCTTCTTTGATTTCTTCAGTGATCTCTTGGTTATTTAGTAGTGCACTGTTTAGCCTCCACGTATTCGTGTTTTTTACAGTTTTTTTTCCTTTAATTGATTTCCAATCTCATAGTGTTGTGGTTAGAAAAGACACTTGATATGACTTCAATTTTCTTAAATTTTCCAAGGCTTGACTTGTGACCCAAGATGTGATCTTTCCTGGAGAATGTTCCATGTGCACTTGAGAAGAAAGTGTATTCTGCCACTTGTGGGTGGAATGTTCTATAAATATCAATTAAATCTATCTGGTCTATTGTGTCATTTAAAGCTTGTGTTTCCTTATTTATTTCCTGTTTGGATGATCTGTCCACTGGTGTAAGTGGGGTGTTAAAGTCCCCTACTATTATTGAGTTACTGTCAATTTCCCCTTTTATGGTTGTTAGCATTTGCCTTCTGTATTGAGATGCTCATATTTTGGGTGCATAAATATTTACAATTGTTATATCTTCTTTCTTTTTAATTTTTATTTATTTATTTATTTATTTTTGGCTGTGTTGGGTCTTCTTTTCTGTGCGAGGGCTTTCTCTAGTTGCGGCAAGCGGGGGCCACTCTTCATCGCAGTGTGCGGGCCTCTCACTATTGTGGCCTCTCTTGTTGTGGAGCACAGGCTCCAGATGTGCAGGCTCAGTAGTTGTGGCGCACGGGCTTAGTTGCTCCGCGGCATGTGGGATCTTCCCAGACCAGGGCTCGAACCCGTGTCCCCTGCATTGGCAGGCAGATTCTCAACCAGGGAAGCCCCAACAATTGTTATATCTTCTCTTGGATTGATCCATTGATCATTATGTAGTGTCCTTCCTTATCTCTTGTAACAGTCTTTAAATTAAAGTCTATTTTATCTGATATGAGCATTGCTACTCCAGCTTTCTTTTGACTTCCATTTGCATGGAATAACTTTTTCCATCCCTTCACTTTCCCTCTGTATGTGTCCCTAGGTCTGAAGTGGGTCTCTTGTATACAACATATATATGGGTCTTGTTTTTGTATCCATTCAGCCAGTCTATGTCTTTTGGTTGGGGCATTTAATCCATTTACATTCAAGGTTATTGTCAATATGTATGTTCCTATTACAATTTTCTTAATTGTTTTGGGTTTGTTATTGTGTATCTTTTTCTCCTCTTGTATTTCCCGCCTAGAGAAGTTTCTTTAGCATTTGTTGTAAAGCTGGTTTGGTGGTGCCGAATCCTCTTAGCTTTTGCTTGTCTGGAAAGCTTTTGATTTCTCTGTTGAATCTGAATGAGATCCTTGCTGTGTAGAATAATCTTGGTTGTAGGTTTTTCTCTTTCAACACTTTAAGTATATCCTGCTGCTCCCTTCTGGCCTGCAGAGTTTCTGCTCAAAAATCAGCTGATAACCTTATGGGGATTCCTTTGTATGGTATTTTTTGTTTTTCCCTTGCTGTTTTTGATATTTTTTCTTTGAATTTAATTTTTGTTAGTTTGATAAATATGTGTCTTGGTGTGTTTCTCCTAGGGTTTTTCCTGTATGGTACTCTCTGCGTTTCCTGGACTGGGGTGACTATTTCCTTTCCCATGTTAGGGAAGTTTTCCACTATAATCTCTTCAAATATCTTCTCAGACCCTGCCTTTTTCTCTTCTTTTTCTGGGACCCCTATAATTCGAATGTTGGTGTGTTTAGTGTTGTCCCAGAGGTCTCTGAGATTGTCTTCAATTCTTTTCATTCTTTTTCCTTTATTCTGCTCCTTGACAGTTATTTCCACCATTTTGTCTTCCAGCTCACTTATTCATTCTTCTGCCTCAGTTATTCTGTTATTGTTTCCTTCTAGTGTATTTTTCATTTCAGTTATTGTGTTGTTCATCTGTTTCTTTTTTCTTTAGTTCTTCTAAATCTTTGTTAAATATTTCTTGTATTTTCTCTGTCCATGCCTCCATTCTATTTCCGAGATTCTGGATCATGTTTACTATCATTATTCTGAGTTTTTTTTTCAGGTAGAATGCTTATTTCCTCTTCATTTATTTGGTCTTGTATGTTTTTACCTTGCTCCTTCATCTGTGACATAATTTTTTGCTGTCTCATTTTTCTTTTTTTTTGATGGATAGGATTGTGTTCCTGTCTTACTGGTTGTTTGGTCTGAGGCTTCCAACAATGGAGTTGGTAGGCTCCTGGGTAGAGCTGGGTCTTGGTGCTGAGATGAGGACCTCCTGGAGACTTCACTCTGATGAATATTCCCTGGGTTCTGAGGTTCTCTGTTAGTCCAGCAGTTTGGACTCAGAGCTTCTACCACAGGAGCTTTGGCCTGACCCCTGGCTCGTGAACCAAGATCCCACAAGCTGAATGGGGTGGCAAAAAAAAAAAAAAAAAAAGAAAAAAGAAAAAAAGAAAAATAACAAAGAGTAAAAAATAAAATTAGATCAGGAAACTAACAGATATGTTAGCAAGAATATAAAAATAAAAATATAGATGAAACAACAACCAGAAGATAAAACAGAACCACAATAGTAAAAAAGAGGAGAAGAAAAAAAAAAAAAAAGGTGGAAAAGGTCTTGGCTGTGGAGGGAGGGCCTAGGCAGGGGTGGGGTTTGGGCAGTGGGTGGGGTCTATGCTTAGGACCCACGGGGCTGGAAAAGGCCCTGGGGGTTGTGGGGGGTGGGGCTTAGATTCAACAGAACAGAAGGGGCCCAGGCATGCCTCTGGTCTCAGCAGGGGGGGATCCCAGCCTGGGAGCCCGCCAGGTTTCCTGGGCCCAAGTGGGTGGGGCAAATGCCCTCTGCTCCTCTCCCGCTCCTCCAGTCCTGGAGGGCTCCTCCCACCTGCCTCTCCTGTTCTCCCCTGGCCTTCCTTGTATGTCCCCGGACCAGTGTGGCCTGGAGGGGGCCTTGGAAGGCAGGGAATCCGGACTGGAAGCTCAGCAGGTTTTCTGGGCCCAAGTGGGAGGGGCAAACGCCCTCTGCTCCTCTCCTGCTCCTCCGGTCCTGGAGAGCCCCTCCTGCCTGCCTCTCCTGTTCTCCTCCAGCCTCCCTGCTATGCCCCCAGGACCAACGTGTCCCAGAGGGGGCCTCTGAGGGTGTGGGAGCTGCCCCGAGAGCTGGGCAGACTTCCTGGGCCGATTGGGCAGGGGAAACGTTAGGCTCACTCCCACCCCGATCCGAGCCCCTGAGGGTCCCTCCAGGCATGGGAACCCCTCCCCGCCTCAGCCACCCTTCAGGGGCACCAGCCCTGTCCAGCCTCCACTTCTCCTCCTCCCTCAGTTCCCCCATTTCCTACTGGTTTGCTTGGGGGGTTCCTCCCATCTCCTTGGGCATCAAGGTCCCCCACCAGCATCCGGCAGGCACCCAAGTTGTGGGGAGACGTGAACTCCATGTCTTCCCACTCTGCCATCTTCTTAAATTTTATTTACTCTTGGTTTCTTTATATTTTAATACCCGTATGTGGCTAGGGGATGCCTTATCAGACAGCGCAGTTCCAGATTTATGTGTGATTTTCATATATAGTTACATTTATGTCTTGGCTTGATGCAGACAATGCCCAGGGTACAAGTGCCCTGGGGTGGCATGTCCTTATACCAATCTCATCTTATAGACACAGCCCATGCAGGTGATTACCATGCAACATAATGGCAGAGATGTGACTCAGCTCTCCAGATATTGGGTTTCAGTCTCAGCATCCCCACCAGAACTTAATTTCTGATTTTCTTATGACAAGTGATAAACTTGGTATATGGTGATAATGATATACAACAACCACAATAATTAAACTCTATGTCCCTTTCTGTGGTGTGCTAAGAAAGGAGAAAAAGGAGACAGAATAAGAGGAACATTTTTGTGACTACTCTCTCCTTCTTATCTCTCCAGTGAGTCTGTTGACAGAAGTGGACATATTCTTAATAAGCATTATCATTGGGCTTGGTTACAAATCATTATCTGAGTTTGCTCTGTGAAATCATTAGTCTGAGTAACACAACCCTATTTGATAAAGAATAACATTGATATGTAAATCCAATAGGGTAACTTCTCAGAATTATTTTCTGATAATAAAATGTGGACTATTTTAATAATAGTAATCTCACCTTACACTGAACTACACAGGGTAGGCGATTTGGGAATCAAAGGACCATTGCACATAAATTACTAAACGAATGCCACAAGCCATCTAGAGACTGAGACAAGAATCTTTATATCTTCTTTTCAGTTATATACTAGCTGTTTGATATTTTGTTCTTTTGTTAGAACAGAATATCAAACAGGTAGTATGTAAGAAGCAAATAAGTACAATTCATGTGCCCTTCAAAGTTACCATAACAATGATAGAATACAGAAGAAATTGCCACATAGCTTCTTTCATTTTCCCAGTCTAGATTTCACAGTGGATCTCTCAGGTCAACCAGTCTTTCTATAATTAGGATTTATTTATAGGAGGGCACATAATAAGAAATTCTGATCCATGGCACTTCAGTAATAAAAATTTTGGCAATGTTTTTGCACGATTAAATTTTTAAGATTTCACAACTTCTAATTCCGAGTGCTATAGACTTTGTGGTAGAATTTTAGTAGACATTAATAATATTTCTGCTAGAAATTACAATCAGGCTCAAGTTCTATTTAAAATGTGTTCTTGCAATCAATAGTACTAAGCTGTTAGCTATTTATAGGAGCTAATCTTATGTTTAGAAACTGTTTATAATATTCTGGTGTTGTATATGAATATATGAAATAATTCCTGTCACCAACAAAATTTTGTTTGTGGAAAAGGCAAATGCTCTGAGTTTTAAATATTGATATATTTTGAACTTGCCATGAATGCATGTGCTTTTTATTTTCTTGAGATATTGTTTTAAAATCCTCTGTTTAAATTGTTCTCCTCTGAGCTTTAGTAATAATTATAGGTTCATATTGAGTAGTTCATCAAATTTTGGGCAGAAAACAACAGAAATAATATAAGAGAGATCCCGAATTTAGAAAAACAGAGCCCAAAACTGAGTTTAAAGTTAATCACACTTATTTTGGGTCTATATGATCCGTACTGGATATCTACATGGATTTTATATACTTACTTTTTTCTTGATGTGCAACTTCTTTTTCAACTTTGTGGGTAACCTATGAATATAAAATTGACACTCGTTTAAACTTGCTATCTCCATTCCATTGGAAAGATCTCTGTTTATAACTACAGGAAATAAGGGTAAGCATACACATTTCTCATATTAAATTATTAACGAAGAGAGAGAGCTATCATTACTACATTGTAATTATACAGTAAGTCTTAGGTGATTTATTTAGTACCTTAAACTCCTAGGAAATTTCACTAGTTGGCAGCAATTGGCAATGCATATTAATTACATGCTCAATCACACATCTGAAATAAAAGGAGAACGTCAGGAATAGACCAATTCTTGTTTCCTTTTGAATATCATATTTTAATTTCTTTTATGTTTCTTTAATCTTTTCAGCAGTGCTTAAGGATTTGGAAGACGTTGATTAAAGCATTTCCTCTGATTAATTATATTTTGGCTTTCAACTGTTTTATTTTATTTTAAAATGAAGCGCACACACATTGTCTGGATTATAGGAGCATCTGCTCTTCCCAGTCTCTGCAAATATTTATATAAATCTTACTGCCACCCTGTTCTCTCCAAGTTCTCACTGCTTAGCTAATCCTGATTGCATGTCCTCATTAAGCCATGTTCAGGATATGGAAACATAAATAAAACAGACTAACAGCCTACATTTCAGGAATATTTGTGTGCATGGTTTGCTGTTTAACTTATGTTATTAAATTCTCAGAATTCATTCTGAAGTCATAGGTTTCCCTTACCTCTCTTTCTTTATTTACACATCTGATTACTGTTAACCTAAAAACTATTTTGGGTAGAATAGCTTGACCCTTACCAAGAGGATATACTATTTTTAAGCAAGGTCTATGAAATTATTATGACTGAAAATTTAGAATTAGTAGGAAGCTTAAAGGTAACACATAAATGTTGTATGTCTTCTGTATTTGTTTTTCTTTCAACTATCCTTAGTATTTGTTCCCTCCTTTTTTTAATGTATCTGTGGGCTGAGAGAATATATAAAGATAGTACCTCTCCACAGGGATGGAATGCTAGTACTTTCCATAAAAATTGTCCTTCACCTGGGTTTCCTTAACTAATTACAGCTTTCATATGGGGACAGTACTTTAATCTGGGATCTTAGCTTTATTTCATGCTGTGATATAGAATGAGAGACATCTATTTGACTTCATTTTACAAATTGTCTTTGACCATGTAGTTTCTATAGACAGAATGATTTTTTTTGATAATAAATTTCTAAGACTGAGAATTTCTGTTCTTGCAGCTTTATGTAATTATGTTCAAAGGGATTTGAATTAAAATGGAACAGATGTGTCCATCTTTAATTATGGTGTAACAAATTGTGTTACTCTCAGTCTTTATTAAGTGAAACGCTCATCTTTATGTAATAATGGGTCAGACACTTTCAAAATGATATCGGTGAACACAGTGTATTGCTTATTCCAATTAGACTTCAAAAGGACTGTTAAAACTCAGAGGCTGTGTATGTAGAGCCAGAAGAAACTATGGAAAATACATATACATATTTGGTTTTTTATTCCAAGTTAAGTGAAAACAATCGTTAGAAATATATGATGAATCTTAATGTCATCTAAATAAGACAAAAAATGTAATATTTGTCTTGACAGATCTATCTAATGAGTAGTGGGAATATACAACTGTCTGCATTGGGAAATACCATTTTAGGATTTCCTGAAAACCCTTTTGTATTTCTTTGTGTAAACACCTTCTTTTAAATGAGTGACCAGGGAAGTCTTTTTTTTTCATCCCTTCTAAGTCAGTACAACAAAATCCTTTTTAGGAATAGCTAGTAGCTACCTAGAGAACCAAAAATTAGCAAGAATAAAATGAATTGGCACAAATCCTGTGACGTAAGTCCCATCCCATTGTTTCCATTTCTGTCATTTGTACCAAAATTCTTTCATGCTTTGAAACGTCTTCAACTCCTCATATATTTTGCCTTCCCATAACTCTATCTGTTATCCATTATTATTTTTATTTCCTGAATTATTTTCTTGACATACTCTCTGCTCCATTATCATCACCACCCTAATCCAGGCTCCATTACCCCATGGCCAGGTTATTGCAACAGCTTTCTAATGAGCTTTCTTGAGCTTTCCCATTCTCTAATTCATCACCAATCCAATGTAAAAATAATAATTTTACTATGACACATTATTTCTTAAAATATTGTGATAGATGCAGGCAAAACTCAAAGGTATTGTGGGTTCAGTTTCAGACCACCACAATAAAGTGAATATCACAATAAAAGAAGTCACACAGATTTTTTGGTCTCTCAGTGCATATAAAAGTTACGTTTGCACTGTTTGCAGGGCAGAAATAGAGACACAGATGTAAAGAACAAAGGTATGGACACCAAGGGGAGAAAGTGGTGGGGGGGATGGTGGTGGTGGTGGGATGAATTGGGAGATTGGGACTGACATATATAGACTAATATGTATAAAATAGATAACTAATAACCTGCTGTATAAATAAATAAATAAAATAAAATTAAAAAAAAAAAGTTATGTTTGTACTATACTGTAGACTACTAAGCGTGCAATACCATGTTTAAAAAAACAATGTACATAACCTTAATTAAAAAATACTTTGTTAAGAAGTGCTAACCATCATCTGAGCCTTCAGTGACTCACAGTCTTTTTGCACTAGTAACGTTAAAGATCACTGATCACCATAACAAATATAATAATAATGAAAAAGTTTGCAATATTGTGAGAATTATCAAAATATGACATAGAGACATGAGATGAGCAAAGGCTGTTGGAAAAATAGTGCTGACAGAGTGGCTTGATGCAAGGTTGCCACAAACTTTCAATTTGTAAAAAATTCAGTATCTTGAAGCACGATAAAGCAAAGCACAAGAAAACAATGTGTGCTTGTATTAGTTGTCCATTATATGAAGCCATACTTTTTTTTTACAAGTATCTATTCTTTTTCATATTTTTTCCCCAATTATGTTGTTACAGAATATTGAGCAGAGTTCCCTGTGCTATACAGTAGGTCCTTGTTGGTTATGCATTTTAAATATAGCAGTGTGTACATGTCAATCCCAAACTCCCTAATTATCCCTTCCCCCCGGTAACCATAAGTTCGTTAAGTCTGTGAGTCTGTTTCTGTTTCGCAAATAAGTTCATTTTTATCATTTTTTTTTTTTTTTTTTTAGATTCCCCAAATAAGCCATACTTTTCAGTCTGACCTTCAGGATCATCCATAATCCATAAGCACCTTCTCACTACTCCTTAATAAAGCTAGTGATAAGATCTTCTTTCATAAAGTACCTTTACTTTCAGTAAGAAAAACAGCTTCCTCCAGGAAGGATTGTTCACTGCGTCCCAACATACATGCCTTTAGCTTCACCTGCATGCTCTTTCTCCAACCTAGGATGCCCTGGTAGCTTTCTAATTAAACACATCCCTTTTCTTTAAAGGCCAGATTCTCTGTGATGCTTTTTTCCCTTTTTCCCTTTTCCCTGTCTCTGAGATATCAATTCAGTTTTGATTCATACCCTAATCGTTTTCTGAACTGGTTTTGAATCCTCATAAAGATCTTCATCTCCTCAGGTCTTATTCAGAGTGACTAAATAAGGAATTACTCAGAGTGACTAAAGCAAAAGTATAGATTGGTTGATCAATTGACATGCTTTCTTGAGGGATTAATTGCTGAGGCTGTCTTCATGGTTATTGGGATGGGCAAGGGGCAGAAACATGAGGTGGGTAAAAGAGAAAATTTGCAGAACAAATATTTTATTTTATTGCAATGTCCATAAAATTGTTGGTCTTAAGGGAACAAATACACTAAGTTCAAAGATGAGAAAAAAAAAAAAAGTAAACTTCACAGAGCTTTAGTAAACACCAGATGTTGAAATAGAATCTTACCAGACTAGCCTTCTTCAGCTTTCATCTCTAGGAGATGAATTACAACAATGAATCAAAATAAACATTAAGAAATCATAGAGGACGTTAAGTGCCAACGCAGAGCTATAGATTTCAAAACAGAAGACACATCCAGGGATCCATTATCAGTGTGTCCCTTCGCTATCCAGGGCTGCTGCTCCGGGTCCTTCTGCTTTCACAAGATTCTGCTGCTCTCTGTATTTTGCTTTCCTCTCTTTTCCCCCGACAGACAAACACAATCACAATTTCAGTATCCAAGGAAGGGAACAAAGCTCGATTTTCTGGTTCCATCAGGGCAGCAGGATAACGATGTAGTTAGATACTTTCTCCTGCTAATCCTCAACACAGAACTCTGAATTCTCATCTAAGGACTAAGAATACCTTTAACTCTGATGAATCAAAAATAAGAACTATAATTGAGTTACTTATCTAATATTAAAAAATGAAGAAATGTTGATCATTTGGTTAGCTTGGTTCACGAAGTGTATTTTTATGATTTGTACATATACAACGATATAGGATTTTTCTTATTCTTTAATAACCAATTTAAAGTAACATAAATCTCATCTACATTAAAAAATATAGGGATGGAAATTAAAAGTAATATAATCAGAGTACGATGCTACAAATGAATGATACCTTATTAGATAAATAGATCTGTTATTGTAGATCAAATAATGAGGTGCAAAGTGGGCATGGCTTCAGAGAAGTTGTTGATTTCTTGTCTTTTATTTTTCTAATATCAAAATTATTATGTTTATTGTAGAAAATTTGGACGGAGAGAAAAATATGAAGCAAAAAATTATCCTTAATCTCATTCTACCATCTAGTGATAACCACAGTCAATATGTTGGTCAACATCTTACCAAGAGGTAGTTTTGCACAAACATTTGCAAAATCACACATATATCACATTATATGCTATTTATTAAAAACTTTTCACTTAACAATATATAACAATATAACAATATATAGTCATTTCCCACATCAAATAATATATGCTAAAACTTTTATGCCTAATATAAACAACACTAAATGTAGGATAGCTCCTATTTGCCTTATTAGTAGGCCAATTTATTTAGTTACAAAAACTTATTTAAAATCATATTTTTGCAAATACTAAATTTATTTTAAAATGCTAATTTAAAAAATCTCACATTCCATGGGATGTCATTAATTTTTCATCATTGGAGATATTCTTTTGAGTCACTGATTTTTTTAGAGTTTATCATCTATCCTTGTGTATCTGTTTATGATGTTGTTACTGGAAACCTTATCCCAAGATATAAATATTCATTTATATAACTTTAAGACTTTTAGTATTATTGTTAATTGCTACAATATGACCTTTTATCATCTTGCTTTTAAAAGCGATCTTGTTTACCACAAAAGCATCACTTGGAATTATGTGGCCAGACTCCAGGAAAAACTATTAAATATGTGTTAATTTTCTCCAATTCCAGTTTTTACAGTTTCAGTCATATTATCTATCTATTTATCATTTATCTAGCTATCTTCTATCTAAATATACACACACATAAAACTAACATTGATGAAGGAATTTGGGGCTAACGTCTTCTCCCAATCCTCATAATGCTATTCAAGACAAAGGAATTGAGAAGGTACCCTTTGAAAAGATTGATTTAAGCTTTTTTGAGGGATCATTTTGTGAAAAAGAAATTTACCTTATATTTGAGTATGTAGATTATAGGAAAAGGGCTGATAGGATTATGTGAAATATGTATTTGAGTTTTTTTGTTTAACACTTAATAAAATCTTTTTATACTCCACAATTAGACAATCAGAACTTTTTTTAAAGAACCTGAAAGTGATTGAAAGTGATTGAATCTGAAAGTGATTTTTTAGATTTCTTCAATAGATTGCCTATCTCCACTTCACTTAGTTGTTCTCCTGGGGTTTTATTTGTTCTTTCGTTTGGAATGTGTTCCTCTGTCCCTTCATTTTGCTGTTTTTATTTCTTTGTATCAGGTAGGTTGGTTATGTTTCCTGACCTTGGAGAAGTGGCCTTTTGCAGGAGACGTCTTATCAGTCCCAGCAGTGCACTCCTCTCTGGTCAGTAGGGCTATATGCTCTAGGGGGTCCCCTATGTGGGCTGCTTGTGTCCTCCTGTTGTGGTGGGCTGACTGTTGTGGGTGTCTGGTAGGTTTGGCCAGCCCCTGGTCCGGTTGGTTGCCAGGCTCTGCCTTGTGCCGAGGCTGCTGTATGCTGCATGGTGGGTCCTCCGTGAATCAAGGCGGCTGGTTGCAGAATCTTGGGGGGTAGCCGGGGGCTAGTGCTGGCCTACTTGTGGTCAAAGTTGGGGTCCAGGAGATCCTGGGGCTGGTGCCCGCCCACTGGTGGGTGAAACCAGGTCCTGGGGCTAGTGCTGGCTCACTGGCAGGCAGATCCAGGTCCTGGGGTCTGACTGCAGGGCCCACGGCTCCCAGAGCTAGTGTTGGACCTATGGTGGGTGGGGCCAGTTACTGACACAGCGGCTGGGGCTGGGAGGTCCAGGGTGTCTCAAAGCTTGTGTTGGCCTGCTGGTGGGCGGGGCCAGGGCCCAGCGGGTCCCACGGCTAGGGCTGTCTTGCTGGTGGATGGGTTGGGCCCGCAGGCTGTGGGCTGTGGTTGTCCTGGGATTGGTGTTATCTCAGTGGTGGGTGAGGGTAGTCCTGAGGCTAGAGCAAGCTTGCTGATGGGTGGCGCCAGGGATTCTAGGGCTGGTGCCTGCCCACTGTTGTGTGGAGCTGGGTCCTGGGGTCTCTGGCTGCAGGGCCTTGGGGGTCCCTGGTCTAGTGCCTGCACACTGGTGTTTGGAGCCTGGTCCTGGGCCCTCTGGTGGGCAGGGTCATGTCCAAGAGTGGCTGTGGACACAGGGGAGTCCTAAGGTGTGTCTGTCTGCTAGTGGATGGGTCTGTGTCCATGCCCAGTTAGTTTTTTGATCTGAGGCATCCCAGTACTGGTACCTTTAGTCTGGAGGATGTGGGCAGGGCTGGGTCCTGAGGGAAATAAGCTAGAGGTAGAATGAGCACCCAAAAATACTTGCTGCCAGTGTCTATGTCCCCAAGAGTGAATTCCAATTGCTTCCTGCCTCTTTGGGAGACTCTCCAAGATCACGCAGGTAGGTCTGACCCTGACTCCTTTCAAGTTATTACTTCTGCCCTGGCTCCTGAAGCCTGTGAGATTTTGTGTTGGAATCCCTATTTCCCACAGCCCTCTGTCTCTCCCCAAAGTAAGTCCCATGACCTTCAAAGTCAAATGTTCTAGGGGTTTGTCTTCCCAGGCTGGGGAGCCTGATGTGGGGCTTGGACCTCTCACTCCTTGAGGATAACCTCTGCAATTGTAATTATTCTCCCATTTGTGGGTCATCCACTGAGGATATGGGTCCTGACTATATTTCAGCTCTGTTCCTCCTACACTATGGTTCCTTCTTTATATCTTTAGTTTTAGAAGATTTATCCTGGTAGGTTCCGACCTTTTTCATCAATAGGTGTTCTGTAAGTAGTTGTAATTTTGGTGTAACTGTGAGAGGAGGTGCATTCAGGGTCTTTCTACTCCGCCATCTTGACCAACTTCCCCGCCTAGTACACTCTATTTCAGGATAATTTCCCCTTAATTATCTCTTAAGAAACCCTGCATTACTTGTTGTTTAAGAAAATGAAGATAAACTTCTCTACTTTTTGTCCTGAGAAATACTGCCCTTTATTATCTGTATGGATGCTGCTTCCTCTCTTATAGTTCCTTATTTAGGGAATATTACTTAGGTGAACTAAGCTTAAACCTTTTTCCTAGTCTTTCAGCCCCACATTATCTCTGGCATTCATTTATTAATTTGTTCAACAAACTTACACCTATTGAGTCATCTGTTATTTTGCACTGAAACAAATGAAAAAGATAAAATTTGTGATAGTCACTAGGGCTATTCTCAACATTCCAATTTTTCTACTTCTAGATATATGGTATGATTAAATTGCATTTCTTCATCTCCTTGCTGTTAGATATAACTTTATTACTTTATTTAGTTATCTATGCTTGACTCTGCTTGATCTCATTTCCCCACCATGGAAGCATATGTTAAGAGGGAACCTCTGTCAGTCTGGGTCCCTGAGTGACCACCACAAACAGAGCTGTTCTCCTGGCCAATGTTGGACAAATAAGATGAAGGTATTAAACTACTGAGAGTTTAGGGCTTGTTACCACAGCTTAACTTAGCCTATCCTGATGGATAGAAAGCCTTTGCTTTCAAGATCCTCTTAACTTAGTGGAGTAGAGGTGATAATGAAGTATTTGAACTACACTCTAATCAGATTTATTATTAAAACATACTTCTATATAATGGAAGACCAAGGAAAGAAATCAGACTTAGGAGTTGAAATCTTAACTCTATCTTTTAGTTTTACTTAAGTTATTAAACTTTCTAAATCTCACTTTCCATGTTATAGAATATGGGCAATAGTACTATTTATCTCATAGGGTGTTTGTAATAATTAGGTGAGCTACATAATAAGCATTCAATGAAAGGTAGTTACTACTATTATTTTTAATATTGTTATTTTCTAAATCTGTATTTGGTATAAATGGGTAATGTTAGATTGGCAAAGTTTCATATAAGTAATGCTGAACAGTTGAGGAGTTGGGGAGTTGAACTGTGAAAGAGCCATATCTGGTAGAGGCTTGGGCAAATATTTTGGGTGAGGAGATGTTATGCATAGAACACAGGTGAATGGTGAGAAGTTAAGCTGGAAGGTAGCTGAGAACCGAAGGAGAAAGACCTACCTACCATGACTAGGAAGAAATGGTGACACTAATGGAAGTGAAAAGCATCAAAATTTTAAGATGAAATCAACATTTTAGAAAGATCATTGAAGCATTGGAATGGAAGAGGGATTGGAAGAAAACATGAGATTGGAAACAGATCTGTAAAGATGTTACTGAAGTCTTCCAGGGAGAAGAGAGTAAGTATACTGATAATATTTGAAACCATGGATGCACATGACTTCATAAAGAGGGATCTCTTGACGTCAGGGCTTGGAATTGGAATTGCTAACATTCCAAGGGTTGCATGAAGCAAAGTGTTCTTGGGGAGAAGAAGGACAGGGAGGAGAAGACAGATAAGAGCCAGGAATCTTGGCTATCATGGATGCCAAAGTAGGGGAGAATGTGAGCAGGGGATAATCAACGCTGTGAAATATGGCTGAAATGCAAAGTAAGATACTGTCTTAAGACTCTTTTATGTCATGTGAGAATTAGGAGGTCATGGTGGATTTGTGTGGAAGAATTTTGGTAGATTGCCAGAGGTTAAAGACAGATTGCAAATAATGCATGAGGGAGGGTGGTGGAGAGTGGAAGTAGAGTGGGTGAGAGTACTTTCAAGAAGTTTGGCTGTAAATAATAGGGGAAAAGTGGGGACACAGAGTAAGGAAAGTTCTTTTCTTTGAAATGGAAGTGACTTTAACATATGTATGCTTTGGAATGTCCCTCTTAGATGCAAGCAAATGTTTCTCTTACCCTGGGTCTATACTTTAAAAGGATCCCTCTGTCCTGTTGACCACATCTGTCCCCAAGGCAAAGAATCTCAAGCCCAAAAGGACACACACCACTGAAGAGACTTCTGGGCCCAAATGTCTCTGATCACACTTCCAGAACCTACATAGACTTCTTCCCTGAATCTGCCCTCCTGAGGTTATGGGCTGCTCGGATGTTCACCTCTAGGCTTAGGAGGTGGCCATGGAATAGCTGTCATGAAGGTGGAGAGGTGGGTGGGTGGGAAATCCAAGGAGTCTAGGAATTCTAAATTCAAATCTGGCTTTCCAGGTCATCATAGGGCAGTAGTTGTCAAGGCAAGATGATAAAATATATTCTTGTGGTCTGTTAGGTGGATTGATTTATCTTTTAAAAGCTTCAAGTTATAGTTAACATATGATAATCTGCACATATTCAAATTGTACACTTTGATGTTTTGACATCTGTATAGACTTATAATACATTACCACAATCCAGATAGTGAACATATCTATCCATCATCTGCAAAAGTTTCCCTGTGCCCCTTGTAATGACATCCTCCATGCTCTCCTGCTTGCCATGCTCTCAGCTAACCACTTACCTGCTTCCCATCACTCTGGATTAGTTTACATTTTCTAGAGCTTTATATAAATGGAATCATATACCATGTATTCTTTTTTTGTTTGTTTGTTTAATTTTGGTCTGGCTACTTTCACTCACAACAATTATTTTAAAATTTATTAATGTTGTTGCATTTCCAATAGTTCATTCCTTTTAATTTCTGCTTATTACATTATATGGATATACTACAACTTGTTTAGCCATTAACCTGTAGGTGGATATTTGTTTCCAGTTTTTGCCTGTAAGAGATAAAACTGTTATGAACATTCTTGTACAAGTTTTTATATGGATGTGTAAGATAGAATATATATATTCTCTTAGGCAAATACTAGCAAGGAAAGGGCTGAATTATATGGTAAATGTGTGTTTAACTTTTTAAGAAACTGCCAAAGTGTTTTCCAAAGTGGTTGTATCATTCGACTTTCTGGCCAGCAGTGTGTGAGAACTCCAGTTTCTCCACATGCTTAACAACATTTGGTATGATCGGTGTCATTAATTTTAGGCATTATAATAGGTGTGTAGTGGTATCTCACTATAATTTTAATTTGCATTTTCCTAATGACTAATGATGTGGGCATTTTTAAGGAACTGATCTTCTTTGGTAAATTGTCTATTCAAATCTTTAGCCCATATTTTAATTGGGTTGTATGTTTTCTTATTGAATTTTGAGAGTTCTTTACATATTGTGGATAGAAGTCTTTCATTAGGTATAAGTTAGACAAATATCTTCTCCTAGTCTGTGGCTTGTCTTTTCACTTCCTTAGAAGTATTATTTGAAGAGCAGAAGTTTTTTGTTTTGATGAAGTCCAACTTATTTTTTCCTTTGAGAAATGATGCTTTTGATGTCATATCTAAGAAATGTTGGCCTAACTTAAGGTCACAAATAGGTTTTCTCTTAAAACTTTTATAATTTTAGGTTTGACATTTAGATTTATGATCCACTTTGAGGTTTTTTTTTATGGTGCAAGAAATTGATCAAATTTTCGTTACCATTTGTTGAAAAGACAATCTTTTTCCATTGAATTACTGTTGCATCTTTGTCAAAAAATCAGTTTTTTATATTTGTAGGAATCTGTTCCCTTTCAATGATCTGTGTGGCTATCTTGAAGCCAGTATCACACTACCCTGAGTACTACAGCTTTACACATCTTGAAGTCAGGAAGTGTTAGCCCTCCAAATTTATTTTCCTTTTCAAAGTTGTTTTGGCCATTCTAGTTGAGTTGTATTTCCATATAAATTTTAGAATGGGCTTATCAATTTCTACTAAAATATCTGCTGAAAATTTGATTGTGATTGCATTGGATCTATAGATCAATTTGGGAGAATTGATATCATAACAATATTGATTCTGTTGAACCAAGAACAAATTATATCTCTCCATTTCTTCAGATCTTTTAATAATTTGCTCAACATCATTTTGTTGTGTTATTGTACATTTCACATCATTCATCAGGTTTATTTCTAAGAATTTCATCTGATGCTATTGCAGATGGTTTAAAACCTTTTTTTTTTCTTTTTAGTTTTCTATTGTTCATTGCTAGTATTTAGAAATACAATTGATTTTTATATATTGATCTTTCTGGCAATTTTGATAAGCTAATTTATTATGATTACCAGCTTTTTTGGTAGATTTCATCAGACTCTCTATAGGCAATAACATAAACTACAAATAGACACGTTTCTTTCTTTGTTATATGAATACCTTTTTCATATGGATAACTACAGTAGTCTGAACCCCCAGTATAAAGTTGAACAGACATAGTAAGAATGGTTTTTTTTAAAAAATAAGGAATGGATATTAGATTTTGCCAAAAGTTTTTACTACCACTATTGAGATAATATATTTTTTCCTTTTATTTTGCGAATATGTGAATTACATTGATTTTCAAGTATTAAACCAACCTTGCTTTTTTAGAATTAATTACTATTTGGTCATGATATATTATTTTATATATACTTATAGAGATATCTATCTATTTATATCTATTATCTATCTATCTATCTATCTATCATCTATCTACCATCTATCTATCTGTCTATAGAGACAGAGATTAAGAATAAGAGAGATTGAGAGAGTTGAATTCTACTTACTAAAAATGTGTTTATAATTTTTGCAACTCTATTCATGTTTTGATTTTGGGGGATTTATTTGCTTTTCTTTTTTCTAGGTTCTTAAGGTGGAAACTGAGGTAATTAATTTGACCTAATATAGGCATTTAGTGCTATAATTTCCCCATTAATACTGCTTTCTGACATTTAATTTTTATTCAGCTTAAACTATTTTCTAATTTCCATTCTTATTTCTTCCTTGATCCCTGGGTTATTTGGAAGTGTATTATTATTTCTAAAATATTGGATGATTTTCAGATATTGTTCTGTTATTGATTTCTAATTTAATTCCATTGTGGTCAGAGAACACTTTTATGACTTGAATACTTTTGAACTTATTGAGACTTGTTTTATGGCCTAAACTGTGGTCTGTCTTGGCAAATAGTCTGTTTACTCTTGAAAAGAATGTGTATTCTGATGTTGGGTGGAGTGTTTCATAAATATTCTTTAAGTTTGTGTATTAAGTTTCTTGAAGTTATTCCACAGCTGACTGATGCTCCTTAATTTTTCAAGTATTATTTCTTTCTCTCTGTTTCATTTTTAATAATTTCTATTATGCTCTCAAGTTTACCAATCTTTTGCAATGCCTAATCTACCTCTAATTCTATTCAGTGTATTTTTTAACTTAGTCACTGAAGTTTTTATCTCTGGAAGTTAGATCTGGGTCTTTTTTATATTTTTCATGTCTACTTAATTTTGTAACACTGAATACTGTTATTATAACCATTTTGTTGTCCTTCTTTACTAACACTTGTGTTAGTTCTGGGTCAGTTTCATTTTATTGATTATTCTCCTCATTATGGGTCATTTTCCTGTTCTTTTTGCAAGTTTGGTAATCTTTGACTAGATGCTGTACATTGTGAATTTTACCTTTTTGAGCGCTGGATCTTTTGTATTCCTATAAATATTCTTGAACGTTATTCCAGGATATAGTTAAGTTATTTAGAAACAGTTTGATCCTTTTTGGTTTTCCCATTATGACTTGTTCACTGGGCCTAGTTTTGTGCTCATCCTGGGTTAATTTTTTCCTCACCCTGAGGCAAGACCTTTGTGAGTAGTCCACCTAAATACCTGTGAATGATAAGTTTTCTTAGTCTGGGTGATGGGAAAAGGCACTCTTCCTAACCCCTTGGTAGTGCCAGGCATTGTTCCTGTCGATTTTGCCCTGGCTTGGGGTAGTTTTCTCACATGCACGCACTATAATTTTTTTGCCAAATACTTGAGCTGATCCTCTGCAGACATCCAGGGTTCTGTTTCTGTGCAAGTCTCTCCTCTCGGGTACTCTGTCCTTTGAACTCTAGCAGCCTTATTCTCCCTGTACTCTCAGCTCTGTCTCCTCTATTCAGGGAGTCCACTGGGGTCCTCCCAGATTCTTCCTCCTCTGTTGTGGCCTGAGAACTCTCTCAAGACAGTAAATTAAAGAAATTGTAGGGCTCACCTCATTTGTTCCCCATTTCTCAGGGATCACTGTCATCTGTTAATTGTTGTCCAAACTCTTAAAAAACATTGTTTTATATGTTTGGTCTGTGTTTTTGAAGCATGGGTTTGTTTCAAGTGGGATAGTAAATCAGGTTGCTGTTACTCCATCCTGGGTAGAACCAGACGGTTCTGTTAGTTTGCTTTATAATTTTTAAATATTTAAAAAGTTGTACACAGGCCTCCATTTGTACTTTTCCCCTGGACTCAGCAAATGTTGTGGCGGATCTAGGAAAAAGTCAGTAGTATGAAAATATATGAAAAAAAAAGAGAGAGATAATTGATGTAATAACACAGTCTCAAAGGGAAGGAATCATTATTCTTAAAATTTTTACAGAAAGGAGATAATAAAAGATATTTGAGGAATATGGCTTGTAATACATGCTGTCAATATTTAGAGATATTGTTGTTTGTTGACATGTAAAAGGTTTACTGAACCATAGCAATAGCACAATTGTTTTGGAAGGTCTTATACTTTTGACAGTTAATACCCAGTTATGTATTTTCCCGTTGTTTTTTAGCAGTGTTGGTGCGAAGCAGAGCAGCTAGTTTGTTAGGTTTGTCTATGTCTTATGTGGAGAAAAGAAAATAATGGAGCACAGATTTTAGGCTGGATATGGAAGAAATTAGGAGAAAATGAACAAATTTAAGAATAAATAAATGGGTACAAAATAACTAACATTTATTTAGCACCTACTATGTTCCATACCCTACACTATGCTAAATGTTCCATGTTGCCTCATTTTATCATCATAACAACTGCATTAGATGGACATGAGTATCGGCTAGAATAGACATAATTCCATTTTCTTTATAGGAGGAAATTAAGGCTTTGTTTAAGTTGACACAGCTAGGAAGCAACTGATCCAGGATGTGGATCCAAGCAGACTGATTTAACAGCCCACACAACCACTGACTCTGTTGCCAATGAGGTTAAAATGGAAATGGATTAAAATACACAAGGGAGCTGGAAGAATTGAGGGTTGTGGTCAGAAAGCAAGATATTAATGTTAAAGATGTCAGAGACATAGCTGCTTTGGGTGACGTTGGATCTCAGGTGGGTGGCTGAAATAGAACTGAAGTTAATATAATTAAGTTAAGGCAATTTAAGAAACTTTAGGCAGGGTTTTGCCTAATTTGTGTTCATGGATATTAAAATCACCCATGATTATGGCCGAATTTGAGATGGAGAGTAAGACTAATGAAGTTTTATTTTTCTATTTGTCCTATTGGATGGTTTTCTCTAAGCCTTTAGAAAAACTCAAGATATTGAGGAACCCTAACATTGGATACCTTATTTAATCAGTCAGGAAATGTTCCCAGGTCCCCAACCTGCCAGCAGACAATCCAGTATATGGATATACTTGCTCTTCTGGTGTCCACTACTTATCACTCCTGAAGTAATCTGGGTCTCAGTCATGTATCCTTTCCCCAAGGAGAGGTCTTGATGTCATTGTCTGAGATTTACTATCTATGCAGAGTCCTTTTGGCCCCTTCAGTCAGGTATTTCATCAGTGCCAGAGAGGAACTGCAACACCTAGGAGAGGGGTCATCTGAAGTTTCCTGTTGTAATAAGGGAATTCACCAGGATAAATATATATCGAAAGGCCAAACTTGTGGAACCCTTGAGTTTCTTGGTTGTTGGTTTAATATTTCTCAGGTAATCTCACAGAGTATCAGCTCTCTAATGTCATCTTAACTCACAGTATTACATTATATTAATGTAACATATCATTATTATTTTAATAACAAATTCCTTTAAAAGGCTTGTTATTTATATAAATTCTTTGATGGGGATTACAGAAAAAGGTGGTGCCAATTTCACCCTATGAAAGGAGATTATCATGGATTCTATACTGTACCCGATGGGATTATAAGCTGAAAATCAGTCCTAAAGTAACTGTATTTTGGCAATATTCTCTTTCCTCTGATTTTGTTTAGTGTGGATTTCCTGCCCTGTAGCATTTGATTCTCAGCAGAGGATTTTAAACTCTAGCACTTTTGAAGTCCCACAGACTCACAGACCTATGCCAGGTCCTGGGTTTCCATCTGTGGCCAGTTCTATGATTAAAAAGCTTCAGATCACGTCTGTGACAAGGCAGAGTTGACATTCCAGGGCAGTCAGTTTGTGTAATGGTTAAGCCACAGTTGTATGTGGGTATCATGTTGTCATCATGTTCTAGAGTGAGTCGACCAAAAACCAAATGAGGCAGGGAAAGCATAACATCAACCTATAAGGCAAATTAGGAAAGAGAAATTTGTTTTCTAAAAGAGATTTGAAGTTTTCATGTCAGCAAGTCTTAAAATTTGGTTTGTAAATGAGTCTTGAAGTTGAAAACAAAATACTTTTATTTCCTCAAGCCATAATTCTGTGTCCCCCACCACGTTTATATCTTAATAGAGAATGGGTACATACGGGGTAAGTTTAAGTGGTGTGTTAGAGTGATCACTATTTTCTAGGATTTAAAGAAAAAAGGTAGTGGTTATATTGAAGGAGGAGAATGAGGGGCAAATTAAGGGTGAAATATGTAATTGGAGCCAATGCAAGAAACAAGGGAACATATTATAAATAGGAACATAATTAACACTGTAAGTTAAAATGTTTTTTGTTTTTTTTTTTAGAAAGTTAGTTTGTGCCTCAGTCTGCCCCTTTATTACTCTCAAGGGAAACTTTCTAATTCACAGGAGGGAATAGAAGAAGAAATTAAGGTGAAAAAGAAGAGTCAGATAGTTGCTGGGTACTTTGAGGCTTCATTTGTGAAAGTCGTGCTCAGAGTGAGTCTTAACTAAGGATGGGTCATTAGACGTTTAAGGCTGAGATGGGGAAAGTGTCATATAGGGACAGCGGCAGGGAATGGAGAAAGGCTGTATTGAAGATAGTGCTTGAACACAGTCTCTTAGTACATGCTGAGTTTTATTTTTCATGCATTATTACCCTGTACTATTTGTAACTAAGATAAAAAAAAAAAAGAGTTCCAAGTCTCTTAGAGATAAAAAACAAAAGCAAGAAGTTTTAAGGGGACTCCACATTTTATACTTACATTTCCTTAACATTTAGAAATCTATGTTTTCGAAACTGGTCTTTCACTTTGTTGCAGACAGTGCTTTGGAAAACAGATCCCTAAGTCTGAAAAGGTCAATGCAAGCCCTTCACACCAACAAAAATGCACATTTTCCTTTCATCACTCAGGAATAGTTCTTCTGATGCTGTTGAATATTAAAGTAATGAAGAATTTCTGTGTTATCTAAATTATTTGTTTTGTTCTCTGGGCATATGAGCTAGCTAATTTACAAAGTCTGGTTGAAAAGACCTCATTTGGATAGCATTTAATAAAAATGCAAGTCTTTTGGCTAATGGTAAGATGATAGTATTTGGTTTTTCTCCCAAGTAAACAGATTTGTTTCCAGGAATTTGAGTGATGGAAAAATGACCTTTAAACCTATTTTTCAAGTTGAAGAGACTGTTCTGTTGTGAAAATTCATATACAAATATTTTGGAGAGTAAAAATCTCCAAGGAATTAATGGGGAACAAACAGCTGTGAACTAAACAATATGGGCTTCAGATGATATTATGGACATTTTTCTCCTATAAGTAAACTAGTTTTATAATATAAATTTGGAAGATTTTTATTCTAATGAAGAATAAGTTTCACCATTAAAACTTTTTCTAGCCAAATTGACACATTTATGCTATTTTTTAAGTTGATAACCGATTGTCGAGGGTCTATTAGCTACAAATCCTCTTCTAGGCATTGAGAATACAATAGTGAATAAGACAGTGTTTGCCTTCAAAGAGTTGAAATTCTTACTGGGAAAGATAGATAGATAATTAAAAGAAAAATAAGAACAACATATCAAATAGTAGTAAGTAGAAAAAGAAAATAAATTAGGGACAATAAATTACTTCAACCAGGCTTGTTGGGGAAAGACTCTGAAGAGACTGTACTTGAATTGGAATTTGAATGATGAAAAGGAGGCAGGCAAATTAGGATCTGGGGAAAGAGGTCTTAAAAATAAGTAATAATAATTGAAAAGGCCTGAAGGCAAGAACAAGCTTGGTATTTTTGTGAAATAGAAAGAAGGCCAGTATGCTTTCTTTCATAAGAAAGAGAAAAAAATTTCCAATAGTTTAAAACGATTAGGACACATTTCGGCTCACATAACCAGAAGTGCAGAGGTCAAGTAGTTTTCAGGGTTGTTTGATCCTGTTGAGCCAGTGACATCTGTTGCCTATTTTATCAGAAGTAGAAGTTCAAAGACACTTTTGCCCACTGCATCTTGGTTGGAGTCATCAAGGAAAGCATGACGCAGGCAAGCGCTGGATTGGATATAGGGAAGGGACAGAGCAAGATCAGTTCTGGAGTGGGCGTTGGTTCCCCAGGGCCAGCAGTTCCCTTCTGACAGCCGATGTAGGGCAACTGGCTTACATGCTTGTCTCTTGTGCTGTAGCAGAAGGAGTCTCTCCCTGCAGGAGCAGCTATTGCAGCAGGGTTGGCCAGGTGCCATATATTGCACGTGCTTAAGCAGAACAGTGGAGAACACACTGAATCCGAAACAGGGAAAGATATTCCCATGCAAAGAGATAAGCCCAGCACGCTTATGGCCATGAGGAGTTTTGATGTCTTGATAAGGATGTGTTCCAGGCCCAAGGCCTATTCTTAAGCAGCTAAGATGGGGTGGAAAGACTGCAAGCAGAAGACTGCCTTTCCCAACAGATCCCATCATCAAGAACCCATATTTTTTCCCTTCTTTTCATTTTCTTCCCCAGTATATTCACATTAACCTTTGATTTGTACTGAAGGTCAGTTCACTTTGTGGCTATAGGATGGAGGCTGGTATCTATCAGACTTTACTCATTCAGGTTCAGGGGACAAGGAAATTAATTCCCAAATGTCTCTTAGAAGAATGAGAAGGAACTTTCTTAGAAGTTCTGTCAACCTCTTCTCACCTGCTACCCAAATCTTTCAAACAACCAGTCCTGAACTAATCAGTGGTGAAGGGAATATAATTATTCTTAAGTATATCAGGTCCACCTCTAAATATGTCTGTGGAAGCAGGAAACCTATACTTCCCACATTCCTGAGATATGTAGCTTGTATAAAAAAACAAGAACATGAAAAAAATTATCATTCTTTTTAGAGGAATAGGGTGGGGGCAAACTGTTGATTAAGCAAACTATTGATTACCTGATATAGCTATTATGGCTATAGTATAGTGAATAAGTAGGAAAATGGAAAGAAATGAGGCCAGATATTTAGACAGTGGATAGATTATGGAGAGTCCTATAGGATATTGAGTTTGCACCTTACTCTACTTGAAGGGAAAAGCGATTTTTGGATTTTTAAGCCACTGTGTATGTGTGTTTTTATGTGACATGATCTGATTTGTGTGTAAAATTGATCACTGATAATAGGTGGTGTGACAAGTTCAGGCAATTCTTCCTGAAAAAGACAATTACAGAAACTGGAAGAAAAGCAAAAACAATCATTTGAAGATACTGGAAAATGACCAAAGACAGGCAGAAACTTGAGAAGAGTTTACTACTGAATGATTGCCACTATGTCATGTAGAAAATACAATTATGTGGCTTAAAAAAAAAAAACAACTCAGCCTAAATGACTCAATTTCAAAGCAGGAAAAGTCACTGGATATTTAGGAAAAAACTTTAGAAGCAGGAGTACCACAAAAGAGTTGAAATCCAAAAATCTGAGTATAAACTTTGTCCAAATGCTTGGATGACCAGTAGAGTATGCATGCATATGGATGACCCCAGGCATTCTGGTTCAAAAACAGGGAGAAAGTAGAGATGGGTCTCTTGAAAGACAGAATTAATTCTGTTGAAATACTGGAGTTTGTTGTTCCTTTGATTGAGTGCATTCCCTAGTACACAAAGAGCTTGAGTGGCAGAAAACAGTAGCCTTATTAGATTGATTTGTCAAAAGAAAGAATTCTGGGATAGAAAAGCAACTGGAAATTTACTACAGGGGCCCTGGAGGCAAGAAACCACCAAAAAGATGGGCCTAAAAACCTGAGCATCAGCTCAGCTAAATTCCTTGGCAGACATCTAAACTAAACAGGTACAGAAGAGACCAACATGGGAGCTAGACCAAAAAAGCAGCAACTAGAAACCAAGAGAACTTGACAGGGGTATCATCTTTTCCACACTATGGGGCAAACAAATTTTAGTTTGAGTTCAGGCAAGTTCATGGCACCAAAAACCAATAATCTTAAGAAGAAGAAAAGAGGTTTCAGAGTAACTATAGCATATTATCTTCTTATGAACTGAATTTTTTCCCCCAAAATTCGTATGTTGAAGCCCTATCCCCAATGTAGCTGTATTTGGAAATGGGGCCTTTGAAGAAGTAATTAAGTTTAAATGAAGACATAAGGGTGGGGCCATGGTCCAATAGAATTCGTATCCTTATAAAAAGAAACACCGGAGCATTCTTCCTCTCTCTGCACACATACTGAAGAAAGATCATGTGAGGACATAGTGAGAAGACAGTGGTCTGCAAGCCAGAAAAAGAATTCTCATCAGAAACTGAATTGTTTAAGAGATAAAGGAGAAAATAAATTGTGTAATAAAAATTATTTGTTTAACAAAAAAGAAGGTGGGAAGGAGGAACAGAGGAATAAAATGCAGGTGAGGCAAACAAAAGATGAATATCAAAATGTCAGAAATAGGTCCAACCATATTGATAATTATATTAAATTTAAACAGACTTCAATCAATAGATATTGCCACACTAGAAAAAAATCAAGACTCTCACATATTTTGACCATAAGGGATGGATTTTAAATATAAATATCTTGAAAGTAGAATAATAGAAAAAGTATAAGATACAAACAGTAAGCATACGAAAACTGAAGTGGCTATATTAATATAAGATTAAATAGACTTGACACAAGGACTATTACTAGACACCAAGGTAGAGATTTCATAATGAAAAAAGTATCAATATAACATGAAGATATAACAATTATAATGTGAATGCATCTAATAACAGAATTCCAAAATACTTCAAGAAAAACTTTATAGAACTGAAAGGAATAATAGACACTTTAACAATTACAGTTATTACCACTCGATAATTGGTAGAACAAGTTGACAGAAATTCAGTAAAGGTATAGAAGAATGAAACAATACTCTTAGCTGATTTGACCTAATTGTTATTTATAAAATACTCTACCCAACCACAGAAGAATACATTTATTTTCAATAGTATATTAAACTTTTAGCAATGTAGACTATATTCTGGGCAATAAGACACAGTATTGTTCAAAAAGATGTATAAAAGAACATTTAAAAGTCATAGAAAGTATGTTCTCTGACCATAATGCACTAAATTAGAAATCAACATCAAAGATATTGGGAAAATCCCCATATATTTGAAAATTAAATAATGCTCTTTTAAATAACTCGAGTTAAAGAAGAAATAAAAGGAAATGAGAAAATATTTTGAAATGAATAAATTTAAAACACAACATAACAAATTTAAATTTAAAGCACAAATAAATTTGTGGGATACAGCTGAAGTGGTATTAGAGGAAAATGTTACAGTAAATTCTCACAGAAAGGAAAAGATGTCAATTACCTAAGTTTCCACTTTAAGAGGTTCAAAAAAGAAGAGCATATTAAATCTAATGTAAGTAAAATAATGAATATGAGTGGAAATTATTGAAATAAAAATAGAAAAAAATGAGCAAAGCAGAGAAACTCAATGAAACCAAAAGTTAATTCTTTGAAAAGAAAAAAAAGAAGATAAATATCTAGCTCAACTAATGAAGCAAAAATTAGAAAACACAGATTACCCATCTCAAGAATGAAAGATGAGACTTCAGTACAGATACTGTATTTAAAAAGGATACAATTATAAACAACTTTGTGCCAATAAATTTCACAAATTTAATGAATGAATAAATTTTTTGAAGACAAAAATTACAAAAATGATTCAAGATAAAATAGAAAACCTGAATAGCCCTATATCAATAAAAATAGTTGATTGAAATATGTAACTTAAAATTTTTCCACCAAGGAAGTCTAGGCCCATATGGCTTCTCTGGCAAATTCTATCAAATATTTAAGAAATAATACCAGTTCTATGTGGATTCTTTTAGGAAAGGATTACTTAGGCTGCTTTATGGAGAATGGATTGTAGAAGAACAAGAGTTGAAACAGGGGGACTGGTTAGGAGTTTATTAGAACAGTGCAAATTAAATTGAAAAAATAGAGTTGTAACAGTGGACTTGGTGAGAGTGATATATTTGGAGATGTATTTTGTAGGTAAAGATGACAGGACTTACTGAGTTTTGACAGATTTGGGACATGAAAGAAGAACAATTAATATGCCTGCTTAGTCTTTGCCCTAAGCAATTAAGTGGATGAGAGCTATTAGCTACAAAATAGGTGACAAGAGCAATGTATTTGAGGGTGAGGGAGTAGTGAAGAATTCTAGTTTGTATGTGCTGAGTTAGAGATGCTTCTGAGATATCCAAGTAGAGTTGCCAAGTGGGCAACTGATGGAATGGTACTGTGTTCAGCAGAGAAGTCCTGGATGAAGACATGGATTTGGGAGTTACTGGCATATAGAAAAATGTTACTAAGGGACTGGATAAAATCATCTTAGGCTGTGAGTGTAGATGATGGAGTAAAGATGTTATGGACAGATTGCTGAGGTCCACTAGCCTTTTAGAAGCATATGTGAGCAAGAGAAGGCAGAAAATTGTGTGACTCTATATCTATTCAATACTTTTCATTTCTCTATGTCTCTTCCAAAATTCTGTTTCACAAGCACTCAAAACTCACTTCTGACACCAATATTTACTCAAGACACCAGACCTTCTTCTTCATTTTGACTATACAATGGCCACTCTTTCCTTTTTCTATCCCTCCAGGCTAAAATCATTCCCATTTTGGATTTTTAAACTTGCTATCTCCTTTTTCTGGAACATTCCTCCTACCGGTCTCCCCATAGTAGACTTGACCACATTCAGATTTCAGCTCATATTAGCCAAACTCAGAGAGGCCTCCCTGTTTTCCCTTGCTGACCAAGAGCTGTCCACTCAGTCTCTATCTCATTGTCTGATTTAATTTTCTCCAAAACCATGTCATGATTTATAATTATTTTGATTATTATTTGCCATTTCCTCTTTCTTTTCTCTTTTACCCTATTTCTAAATATTGGTGTTCTCCACCATCTACTGCAGCTTTTGTTTATTTGCAGCTATATTTCTCCTCACTCTAGAATATATTAACTGGGTAAGTTCAGGTTTCTCCCTTTCTTGTTCATTTCTGTATCACCAGTTTATAGAACAGAATCTCTCTTGCACATTGTGGATGCTCAGCAAATATTTTTTTAATAAGTGAATGAATATTGAGGACTTTTGATCTTAGTTACTGAAAATGACAAATTTCAGTCTAACTTTCTATAGATCTTCACCTATCTCCTTCATCTTTTCTTCCCAAAGAGAGATTTTTCCTCCCTGTCCAAGATTGAACTCTCTTGGTGTTTTCTAGATTCACTCTTATTTCACTAGCTTCAGGATCTAGCTCTTTGAATTATAATCTCTGTTTCAGTTTTCAGTCACCCTTTATGTTCACTACATTTTCAGCCTACAGATATACTCAAAGCAAAAAAAGCAAAAACTTTCCCTTACTCCTGTCATTTCCTCAAACAAACATACTTTCCCTCTTTCCTTTTGTGGCTAAACTTATAGAAAGACTACCAACATCTGACCTTCAAGTCAAGCTTGAACTGGTTTTGGCCTATCCCAAGCTTTTTATTCTAAAGTTACCAATAATTCCTAGTTATTAAACCAATGACTTCTCTCAATTCCCATCCTCCTCAAGCACTCTGTAGCACTTAATACCACTGCTTATCTTTTCCTTTTTTGTAACTCTTTTGTACTTTGGTTTTCATCCACATCTCTGAATTCTCTATCTCAATCTCAGTTGTTGTCTCAGGTTACCTAAAAGAGAAGATATTCTTTAGGAATTCTTTTTTCTACTCTCTTTCCAATGGCAACCTCATTTGGTGTCATACTTTTTTTTTTTTTTTAAACATCTTTATTGAAGTATAATTGCTTCAAAATGGTGTGTTAGTTTCTGCTTTATAACAAAGCGAATCAGCTACACATATACACACGTTCCCATATCTCCTCCCTCCTGCATCTCCCTCCCTCCCACCCTCCCCATCCCAGCCCCCCAGGCGGTCACAAAGCACTGAGCTGATCTCCCTGTGCTGTGCGGCTGCTTCCCACTAGCTGTCTATTTTACATTTGGTAGTGTACATACTTTTAATAATTAACAATGTGCTGATGATCTCAATCCTGTAGTTTGACTTTTTTTTTTTTTTTTTTGCAGAACTCCAGATCCTTATATCCACTGTTTTTTTGGATACCTCAACCTGAAATTCTTACCAAAACCTCAAAGACAATATTTCTAACATGAAACCCATCATCATTCCTCCCAAACATCTGGTTCTCTACGTAGACTTGGAAACTTTGGTATTTCCTTTTACTTGGTGCCCCTCTACCTAGACTTGGGAACCTTGGTATTTCCTTTGACTTCTCTCTTTCTTTCATCTTTCTATTATATTATTTATCAAGTCCTGTTTATTCTACCTGTATTATATCTATATATTTTCCCCCTTCTCAACATTCCTATGCTATTACTCTTTTCAGACACAGGTACTACCTTTGACTTTGAATGACTGAATCTGTATTCCACCTGTTTTTTCCAGATTGCATCATCTCCTTCTCTCATCCATCTCACATTCCGCTGCTGAATTAACTTTTCTAAAGCACATCTCTAATAATGTTGCAGATTTCAATATTAATAGTAATAATAGCAAAACTTAAGGGCTTATTACACGCTAGGCACTCCTTTCAGTGCTTTACCATTAGCCCTACACAAACACTGTAACATAGGTACTCTTAATATCTCTACTCTTAAGATCTTTCCCCAGAAGAGGAAACTGAAGCACAGAAAAAGGTAATATGCCTATGATCACGTAGTTGGAAAGTGTTAAAGCTGGTATTTGATGATTTTAGCCAACACACTGTGTACTGCCTTAGCTATAAAACCTTGGGACTTATCTACACAGCGATCATCTGTGAATTTGATTCAATTGACTATTTTAATGGAAAAAAATTTAGTCTTGTCTCTAACAATGATATCAGTGATATAAAAGATTTTGCGTGCTAATATATTTTTTTACATATCCATAAAATACATATAAAGCTGTTAAAGTTAAAAATGCCATCAAAGTACCACTTAAAATCATACTGCACACCGTACTTCAGGACATGTCTGCAAAACAAACTTAAAGTCGTTATGGTGTAATGCAAATTTTTTTTTGCCATTCAGATTTATTAATGATACAAGTCCATCTTAAATATGTAACTTTATTTCCCACTTCTATCCTTTATTCTTCCATCAGTAAAAATAAATAAATTAATAAGTGTGGCCGCTTCTTGTATATACCCTGTATGCTGGTTTCCTTTTGGTTTCTTGACTTTTGTTCATGCTGTTTCCTTATATTTAATACTCTATTAAATGAACTTTTGAATATGTCAAAATTTTATCTATTTTTTCCATTCATGAAGACTCAACTAAGTGGGTTTAATAAATTCCTGCAACTTGATAGGATATTTCTATGTTCTAAGCCAGTGCTTTCCAATAAGCCTCTTCACAGTGATGGAAATGCACCACTGTCCAACACAGTAAGCATTAACCAGTAGTGAGCACTTGAGATCTGGGTAGTGAGACTGAGGAATTAGATTTTTAGTTTTATTTAATTTAAATTTAAATAGCTGCATGTGGCTAATGGCTCCTGTACTGGACAGTACAGCTCTAAACTCAATTCATTACATTAATATTGCTGATTGACCAATATATTTTAAAAATTTATATTATAGCAGCATACAACTATATTGTCTTATTGTTTATAGTGTCCTGAAAGGAAGGATTTGCATTTTATAATTTTTGTGTGTATTTTAATGCACCTAGCACATTTCTTTGTGTGCAGAAGTACACAGTAAATATTTATTATGTGACTAAATGGATGACCATCTGTTAACTTTGTTTAATTGTGTCAGTATTAGTGATATAAAAAGCTGCTCTATAATTTAATTTTTTCAAGATAACAAAGGTAAAATAAATGCTTATTATAAAAAACTTACCTTCATCTTTGCAATTGCCTATGTGATTCTTTAAAGTAAAGTGCTTTCATCAGTTCATCTTTATTTGCGTGGCATTGCTAGAAATGAAAACATCTATTTTGTTAGCAATCTCAATTCCAAGGTCAACCAAACTGAAAAGCCCCAGATTTACAATAACTAAGTCAACAAACCTGGAACATGTTGGCCTAGATTCACCATGGTTCTAATCAGCATTTTGCACATGGGAAACTCCCCATGTGCTCAGACCCCTGTGACACTCATTTCTTTCTAATGCAACTGCCTGCTTCTCCCTCTGCTTGTTTCAGAATAAACGTCTTGTCAAAAAAGAATTAGATTTTGACAGTTTTTTTCCTATGGTTAATTGAGGTGATAGATATACTTGACATTTATCTAAGAATAGAAGATTAAGATATATTTTTTCCTGACCTCCTCCTGAGCTCCTCTAAGAGCTCTGCAAAAAAAAAAAAAAAGTCAAGCTACAGGATTGAGATCATCAGCACATTGTTAATTATTAAAAGTATGACACCAAATGAGGTTGCCATTGGAGAGTAGAGAAAAGAATTCCTAAAAATATTCCTGACCTCTTCTAAAACTTTCTCTGTTTTAGAGGAGGTCACTTTCTGCGGTCCTTTTAATATGCCTGTGCAATTAATAGTAGTGATAATTCTGCTTCATATCACAACATCTTTAAAGTTCTTCCTTCAAATTGACAGATAAACTTTTCTTTTTGCAGGGTTTGAATTATTCGAGTCTTAATTCACCCTCTAGTCCTTCCCCAGTTCAATCCTGTAAATTAATAGTAGTTGAAAAATACAAAAGCTAGTGTGCAAACCCACTTAGTTCAAAGAAAATAGGGAAAGAGGGAAGTAGTTGAGAATACCTTCATTATTGTCCCTCAGTTTGTAAGGGCAGTCCCTGGCATTGTTAGGCCAACAGAAATAACATTTGAAAGTTTTTTTGTGCATATTAAAATTTCCTTAGGATTCAGTTGTGTTTGTTGTTGCTGATAGAAGTGCAGACTATCATTTTAAAAATTTTTCTACATTTGTTTTATTTAAAAGTTTTTTTAATCATGCCAGGGTTATCTCATGTAGATATCTAATAATGTCTTCAGTCTTGAGTCTCATTATGCAATTTAATGTTAGGTATTCATTTATTATAGCTACTATATTAAACATTGTATTGTGTTTGCAGTATTTCATTTCAGCCTGTAGAATATTAAAAAAAAACCCAAAATATTTAAGTACATTTTTGCATTTGTGAAAGGGATTATGAAAACATAAATGCTTTTGAAACTGTTAATGAAGTACTTCATTGTTATAAATATGATAGGTGAGGTTAATATTTATTGAGAGAGTTAATACAAATAAATGGAAGATTAGAAAATGTATTTAAAAAGGAAAGCAAAAATAATTTTCAACTTAGAAAAGTAAACCATTCTTTTTAGGCTAAACTTTGAGCACAGGGAGTAGGTGAAGGAAACTAAAATAGTAATGTTAAAAAAAACACAAATGTTTGCAATGTAAAAGACAAAAGAATTAGCCAAAAAGAATATTAGATTATGTGAATAAATACTAGTGGCTTACAAAAGGAATCTGGTAGCAAGGGCTTCAAACTGAATGTTAACTCTTTCTTAAGTATTACATTTGACTTTTATATCACTTATTAAATTCATTAAAGACAATAACACTATTTAGAAAACTATTTAAATAGCACTATTAAAATCCATAAAACTTTTAGAAAACTATTATTTCTAAATAGCACTACTTAAAAAACAAGGCTATCAAGTTATATTTTTATTGACTGGCAATGCCCATGTAAAAGGGAGTAGAGTAGGTTAATACTTCTAAAATATATTCAGAATTAAGACAAGAAAATAACATAATAACTATAAGAAATAGAAGAAAAATAAATAAGAGCATTTTGCCAGGAAAAGAAAATGAATGGGATAGATTCACTATTTAAGTTTTTGGGAGGCAAAGGATTCATAGATTTATTTTTATTCCCTGCACATGTCGAGCTATAAAGAATTAATGACTTCCTGCCAGTGTTTAATTTATTCCTGCCAAGGAGCTTAGATAGTAGAAAGTTTGAGCTTAAACTATCTTCTTTATAGATGTGAAAACAGGGTATCAGTCAAAGTAGAGATTAAATAAGTTCCCCATGGAAGAAGTTACTTAAAATGTCAGGATCTTGCTTGTCTCAGGTGGAGACAAAAAGCCCCTAAAACAAGGAAAAGACAACTCAATGGTCTTGCACATGTGCTAAGATAGGGTAGGATCCAGCCATTGTCCTGAGATGAGAGTGTGGCAGAAGCTTTGTTTATTACAGTTATCACTCTTAAATGTCACTGGTCAGGAGATGTGTTCCTTGAGAGAAAATGTATCTGTAAATGAAAATCTGGGGCTTTCTCGAAGGGAAGAGGTCAATAAATAGCCTAAATATACCTCCTTGGAACTCCTAGTACAGGAGACCAAGTAGAATGACTCTGAATGGCCCAGGTGAAGAACTAGTGGCAGACAGAGGCAATGAAATAAAATTTCCTACATGAAAGGAGTAGTATGGGGTAGTTCTTTAGGTGGTACACAAGGGACCAACTTTTTATTGTTGTTATGGGGGGGTGAGGTCTTGGTGGTTATGATATGGCATGGGGCTGGGGCATGAAGACCCTCACACACATAGCTTTGTGGCTGTCACATGGGGAACAGTCAACATGTGAGCGGTTTTTAAAAGAGGTACTGTGTATCTTCAGACTCCAGCATGGAGAACGACTAAGGCTATCTTGGCAGATAAAATAAACACCTACAAGATTGGGCAAAAGTAAGCATCAGCAGTAACACAATTTTAAAAGTGAGAAACAATGGGAGTAATGGAAGGACCAACTATGAGATCCTTATAAGCCTGATTTCAGAAGAGGGTTAACTTTCATTCCTAGGGTTAAGCCTTTAGCGTCTTTTGGGAGCAGTTGAGGAAAAAGTGGGTCGTAGTTGGAAGAAACAGGCTTCCTTCTGATAAAGCATGCAGGGGTTCAAATAATGAGTTAGAAAAGTAAAAAGAGATATAATTATACATGATACTTCACAGCAGTTCAGATCTAATGATAGAAGTAACTATTATTCAATAAATTAAGCTTAAAAGATAACCTGTACTGGCCAAGGATCAGCTGTGAATGCTGGCTTCACCCATTCTGAGAAAAGTGGTCACAGGCAGTTCTTTTACTCTGGTCCTCCTCTTTATTTCTCTCCTCACCTGCTTCTTTACCCAATTTTTCTACCAAACGAGGACTTTCTCTGTATTCCTCTCATTCAAACACCTCATGAGAAAGGATCTAACTTGTTCAGTCAGTCACTATTCAGCATAGAACTTTTCTATTGAAAATGGTTCTTGGGCTAAGCCATCTCAGAGCTAGCTTCTTACACAGAAGACGGCTGCCTTTGAGAGAAGAACTGATCCTTGGTACGATCCTCTGTACTCAGGGTGTCAGTATTGAGAAATTGAAGGGTAAATTGGTCCCCATAATTTTGTGATCAAGAGATTCAGAAGGGTGACGACATGATAGCCCTACCAGCCTGGGCAGAAGCTGCCAACTGATGGGGCTTTATTGAGACTTCTAGACACCCTGAGCATTGAGAATATTATGATACTTCTGGATGTGTAATCAAAATGTATTAATCTGTACAATACATATACAGAAGTGCAAAACAGTTCTGATTTTCTCCACCAAGCATTTTCCCCCCTAAGTTTTTGCTGCTGCTGTTTCTGCCTCTGTGACTTCTACCTTGCAGGAACCCTTGGCAGCTTCTTTGTTCATTGACAAAATACTTCTGAACAAATCTGAGTCTGTAGTTGGGTAGGAAGGGGCACTGGGCCCAACTGTGGAGATGTGAAGATGGAAAATTCAGAAGGAGCAAATCATGGACTCATCAACTCTCTGAACAACTTTGTCCTTGTGGTTAAAGCAGCTCTGGCCTTTGAAAATTCATATCCTAGAGGCCTGATATCAATCTTATTTTTTTTTAAACTAATGGATTCTGTTAGTGAACAGAATTGTTGGTTCACTAATGGCTCACTAGTAGTTCACTTGTGCCCATGCAAACCTAACCTTTCATTTTTACATTATTAATTAGCTATATGTTTCTAGTTTACTTTAGCGAGTTATTTGGATGAGTGGATTAGTTTAGTTCTAATTTAGAACTAAATTTAGAACTAAACTAATTTAGTTTAGAAGCCATTTTCTACTCTCACACTTATTAAACTAACCCAGTGACATTGCAAGACAGCTTACCTTTGCAGACCTAAAATTAGTCTTAAGTGTTTCCTCCTTCTCTTCCTTCTTTTTGGGAGGTCCCTTAGAAGATGCAAATTAGGGCTCCTATAGGTCTCTCCTGGGTCTACACTTTAATTCTCAGATTCAAAGGGTACTAACTTAAACTTACTGAAATAGAAAACAAAAGTTGAGAAGATATGTAATCTTGTAGAAAGAATATATACTTTGGAGCTGGTCGGATATGATCTCTAATGTAAGATCCATCATTCACTATTTATGAAATCTTAGGCAAGTTCTTATCATCCTGATGTCAGAAGTTTTATGTGTAAAGCGATGACGACAATGCGTACTTCAGAGTGTTGTACTAAAGGAGATAATTTAGATAAAATACCAGCACAATGTTTGATGCACAGTCAATTCTCCATTATTTTTAGCTCCCTTTCCAGATGGACATTCAGGGAGCCATTTTACTGTTTACTCATCAGCATATGGCTTAAGTGGTATTTCTTGTGCTTGGTTAGTCATAGGCTAGATTCTGGGAGTTATTCATCATTTTGAACAGCTCATGGAAGTCTGTTTCTTCTCATGCTGTAGCTTTGCTTTGACACTGCAGATATTTGTGCAGAAATAGAAAATAATAACTTTCCCAAATTAACCTTTATGTGATAGTTCATATTCATTTATTACTTCATTCTGCTCAGAAATATTTATCGGAGTTATTTTGTGTTATTTTGTGTCAGGTTACCTTGGTGACTAAGGTAAAGTCCCTGCCCTTATGAAAATTGCATTCTAGTAGCCTGGGATGGACAACAAACCAGGAAGCAAATACATAAAACAAGTAATTACAGACTGTGAAAAATGATAAGAAGGAAATAGTATATTCAATTAAAGTAACTGGAAGCAGAAAGGGTCGAGTTTTGATTGGGTGGTCAGGAAATTTTCTTCCTTCCTCCCTCCTTCCCTCTCTCTCTTTTCCTTTCTCTTTCTTTCCTCCTTTCTTTCTTTCTTTCTTTCTTTCTTTCTTTCTTTCTTTCTTTCTTTCTTTCTTTCTCTTTCCTTCCTTCTTTTCTTCCTTTCATTCACTGAGACTTAAAGTTTTCTGTTTTTTTTTAAGCTAGCCATGTTAAGAGCCAGGGAAAGAGAAATGCTAGACATGGGAATAGCAAGTGAAAAGCTCTGAAGCTGGAAAGAACTTGGCAGGAATGAGGAGAGTAAAGGAAGCCAGTGCAGCTGTTGCATGGTGAGATGTGACAGAGGGATAGAATGATATATTATGAGATAAAAATAATTTGACAGGAGCCATTTTTCCCCCCAAAGAACAATAGGAACTCCTGGAACCATATCATACAAAAATGACATGACTCAACTTACGGTTTAAAGAGAACCATTTTTGTAGCTATGGAAAGTGGCCAATAGTGAGATAAAAATGGAATCAGGGAGACCAGAGTGAGACTTGCAGTTGTCCAGGTAGGAGATGCTGATGGCTTAACTAGGATGGAGAAAAGTAGAAATGAGAAGATTGAGATATAATTAGGAGGTAAAATTGAAATGATATGGTGATAAATTGGATGAAAAGAGTGAGGACACTGGAATAATAAAGCCAGGCTTATAAGTAAATAAAAAGATGGTATGTCAGTCTGAGATGCTAAAGATTGAAGGAGAACAGTATTGGGGGAAGAGGGAGCAAAATTTCTTTTTGAGATGAGATATGTTGGAGGAACTTAGCTTAAACCATCTAAGTTGGAGATCTAAAATGGGTAGTTTGTTATAGGAATTTAGAATTTAGGCAGTTGGGAATAGGAATTTGGAACTGGGGAAAGGTATTAGATGAAGATGCAGATTTAGAACTAATCAGCATAAAGATATTTCATACTGTAAGATCATCTTGGCAGAAAGTATAAGACAAAGATAAAAGGTGATTCCAGATAGTTTCCTGATGCCAGCCAATAATTTCATGTGGTCACAGGAAGAAGAGCCAGCCAAAAAGACTGAAAAAGCAGGACTGGTGAGGCAGGAGGAAACCTTGGAGTGTGTAGTGATATAGAAGCCAAGAGAAGAGAGGTATTCAAGAAGGAGGGGTGAGATCTTTAATGTCACTGAGCCATCATGTAAGAATAGAATGGAGAGATTCAACTGAATTTTGGGAATATATAGCTCTTTGGTGACCTTGCAAGGCAAAATCCCCATCATTTTGGGTAGCTAGAAACCACAGTGAAGGAAGTTGAATTGGAATTGGAATACGAGGATCTGGAGATGGCAGCTGTAAACAACTCATTAAATAAGCTTTAAAAATTTTACTTACTATTTATTTAAATGAGCTGAAAAATAGATGGTACCTGGGAGAGAATGTGGGGTCAAGAAAGTTTGCTTTTTTTTTTTTAATTTATTTTTTTTTAATTTTTATTTTTACAATAGATAAACTGACACCAAGCATTGTAAATGGATGAACACAACAAAAGCAACAATGATTGCAATTACCAAACATGAAACACACTCATACTATGTCATAATATTGACATTCAGTCCAGTAATCCTCCACTGTAACAGCTCCTTTACTTTGCAGTGAAAATTGATTTGTATATTTTTTGCCTCTGAGTCCTTGTGGGATATTTTTTTTTTTATTCAAACAGAAAGTCACAAAAGTTATAATCATCCTCATCAGTTCACTCAGTCCCATGTAATTAATTTTTTTATCTTGATTTTTTGTTAACACTTTTATGAATTCATCAGTTTTCCATTAGAGTTCTGAAAATGTTTATTCATTCAGTTCAGCACTATAGTCAGTTACCAGAAACCTGTACTTGTCAGAGTCTTTTCCATGAATTCCTTGAAGATGAAACCCTTTTATAGGAACATTTTTGCGAAAGCATCAGAGTACACCCAGAAATGTCTGTAAATGACAAAAGACTTAAAGATGACCACGGTTAAAGATTTGATGAAAGTTCATAATAATGCAATTGACAAGGAAATTAAGTTATTTCTGAGATATACATTTTAAAGTAACAACTAGAATTATGACTTATAACGTTATACCAGAAAATATAAGATTTTTAGAAATTTCATGTGATGTCTGAAACATTTATATTAACATATTTCCATACAAATAACCCAAAGAAAGTTTAGTATTAGTTGTTTTTTTTGTTTGCTTGTTTGTTTTTTTATACTGCAGTTTCTTATTAGTCATCAATTTTATACACATCAGTGTATACATGTCGATCTCAATCGCCCAATTCAGCACACCACCAAGAAAGTTTGCTTTTTAAATATGAGTGCTACTGGAACATATTTTTAGGCTAATATGCTGTCCATTTGTGAAATATTTTTGTAGCAATATTCAATTTCTTATACAGAAAGTGGAGAGAAAGCAAATAATTTGATTAAACCTGGTCTGAGGTTTGGCAAGGCATGGATGACAGAGAGAGGACAAAAGATTTGAGGCTATTTTCAGGGAGTGATTATAATGACCAAACATGTATTCTAAACTGGATTGAGAAGGTGTAAGATGTGAAGTGGGGAAGAATAAAATACCAGAATCAAGAAAAATTGGTGGGGTTATTAATCATATAGAGGTTAGATGTTGCAGTGTGGGTAAAATTGTAAGTGAAATGGAAGAAAGCATATGGTGGTCAGCAAATTGAATGCTAAAATGGAGATTTCTAATGTAGAGTAGTTATTGATGTTGAAAAGTCCAGAGTGTGACAATATGAGTGGGTGGCTGAGGTTGGGGAAAAGAAAATGACGGTTAAAGATGAGGAAGTCAAGGAACTGAGACTAGAGTTGTTAGGTGGATCATTCACATACATAATGACGTCACTCAGAATAAAACCAGGCGAGACTGAAGGAAGATGTGGGATGGAAATGCAGTGAAACAAAAGCTAAAATCTTCCACCAGTAAATAGAAGGTTAGAAGGTACCTGGAGATGAAAGTGAGCAAGAAACCCTATTCTCTATCTAGTCATTTTATAATTCTGTTTTTGATTTCAGCTTTACAATAGCCACAATCCTTGAAATATAATTGGCTGCAAACACAGGTTTTTACTAAACTATACCATTACATTTATGTGCTTACATATTTGTATCCCACTGTAGAGACTAGATATAGCCACCATAATTCCTATATATATATATATATATATATATATATATATATTTTAACATCTTTATTGGAGTATAATTGCTTTACATTGGTATGTTAGTTTCTGCTTTATAGCAAAGTGTATCAGCTATACATATACATATATCCCCATATCCCCTCCCTTTTGCCTCTCCCTCCCACACTCCATATCCCACCCCTCTAGGTGGTCACAAAGCACCAAGCTGATCTCCCTGTGCTATGTGGCTGCTTTCCACTAGCTATCTATTTTACGTTTGGTAGTGTATATATGTCTATGCCACTCTCTCACTTTGTCCCAGCTTACCCTCCCCCTACCTGCGTCCTCAAGTCCATTCTGTATGTCTGCATCTTTATTCCTGTCCTGCCGCTAGGCTCTTCATAACAATTTTTTTTTTTTTTTTAGATTCCATATATATGTGTTAGCATACGGTATTTGTTTTTCTCTTTCTGAATTACTTCATTCTGTATGACAGACTTTATGTCCAACCACCTCACTACAAATAACTCAATTTCATTTCTTTTTATGGCTGAGTAATACTCCATTGTATATATGTGCCACATCTTCTTTATCCACTCATCTGTTGATGGACACTTGGGTTGCTTCCATGTCCTGGCTATTGTAAATAGACCTGCAATGAACATTGTGGTACCTGTCTCATTTTGAATTATGGTTTTCTCAGGGTATATGCCCAGTAGTGGGATTGCTGGGTCACATGGTAGTTCTTTTTTAGTTTTTTAAGGAACCTCCATACTGTTCTCCATAGTGGCTGTATCAATTTACATTCCCACCAACAGTGCAAGAGGGTTCCCTTTTCTCCACACCCTCACCAGCATTTATTGTTTGTAGATTTTGTGATGATGGCCATTCTGACTGGTGTGAGGTGATACCTCACTGTAGTTTTGGTTTGCACTTCTCTAATGATTAGTGATGTTGAGCATCCTTTCATGTGTTTGTTGGCAATCTGAATATCTTCTTTGGAGAAATGTCTATTTAGGTCTTCTGACCATTTTGGATTGGGTTGTTTCTTTTTTAGATATTGAGCTGCATAAGCTGCTTGTAAATTTTGGAGATTAATCCTTTGTCAGTTGCTTCAATTACAAATATTTTCATCCATTCTGAGGGTTGTCTTTTTGTCGTGTTTATGGTTTCCTTTGCTGTGCAGAAGCTTTTAAGTTTCATTAGGTCCCATTTGTTTATTTTTGTTTTTATTTCCATTTCTCTAGGAGGTGGGTCAAAAAGGATCTTGCTGTGATTTATGTCATAGAATGTTCTGCCTGTTTTCCTCTAAGAGTTTTATAGTATCTGGCCTTACATTTAGGTCTTTAACCCATTTTGAGTTTATTTTTGTGTATGGTGTTAGGGAGTGTTCTAATTTCATTCTTTTACATGTAACTGTCCAGTTTTCCCAGCACCATTTATTGAAGAGGCTGCCTTTCCTCCATTGTATGTTCTTGCCTCCTTTGTCATAAATTTGGTGATTATATGTGCTTGGGTTTATCTCTGGGCTTTCTATCCTGTTCCATTGATCTATATTTCTGTTTTTGTGCCAGTACCATACTGTCTTGATTACTGTAGCTGTGTAGTATAGTATGAAGTCCAGGAGCCTGATTCCTCCAGCTCCATTTTTCTTTCTCAAGATTGCTTTGGCTATTCGGGGTCTTTTGTGTTTCCATACAAATTGTGAAATTTTTTGTTCTAGTTCTGTGAAAAATGCCATTGGTGGTTTGATAAGGATTGCACTGAATCAGTAGATTGCTTTGGGTAGTATAGTCTTTTTCACAATGTTGATTCTTCTAATCCAAGAACATGGTATACCTCTCCATCTGTTTGCATCATCTTTAATTTCTTTCATCAGTGTCTTATAGTTTTCTACATACAGGTCTTTTGCCTCCTTAGGTAGGTATCAGTGGGGTTTATGCCAGGAACACAAGGATTCTTCAATATATGCAAATCAATCAATGTGATAACCCATATTAACAAATTGAAGGAGAAAAACCATACGATCATCTCAATAGATGCAGCAAAAGCTTTCAACAAAATTCAACACCCATTTATGATAAAAACCCTCCAGAAAGTAGGCCTAGAGGGAACTTACCTCAACATAATAAAGGCCATATATGACAAACCCACAGCCAATGGTGAAAAACTGAAACCATTTCCTGTAAGATCAGGAACAAGACAAGGTTGTCCACTCTCACCACTATTATTCAACACAGTTTTGGAAGTTTTAGCCACAGCAATCAGAGAAGAAAAAAGAAATTAAAAGAATCTAAATTGGAAAAGAAGAAGTAAAGCTGTCACTGTTTGCAGATGACATGATACTGTATGTAGAGAATCCTAAAGATGCTACCAGAAAACTCCTAGAGCTAATCAATGAATTTGGTGAATAAGCAGGATACAAAATTAGTGCACAGAAATCTCTTGCATTCCTATACACTAATGACGAAAAATCTGAAAGAGAAATTAAGGAAACACTCTCATTTACCACTGCAACAAAAAGAATAAAATACGCATAATATTTTAAATTATTTTTTCATGGGAGTGCATTGTAATTTTGTGTGTAGGCCATCACTTAGTCTATAGGATGATATTGGTATGTGAGTTTTATTTCTTTTTATTTCTCCCACTTGTAGTACTGCCTTGAGATAAGCCTTATCATAATCCTCCTTTCCCATAGTGTTCTTCAAAGTTTGGCTTCTTAATTAACTCTTTCCTACTTATTTTAGCATAATACTTATCCTTTTTTTTTTTTTTTTTTTCTGAAAGCAGTTATATTATTAGACGTCCTCTTTTACCAATCCCATTTTAGGCACCAACAATTCCCATTACTTCTTTACTGATTAGTTTTTCCTATATAAATTCATGATTGAATCACATACACAGAAAAACATATAAACTATTAGTGACTGAGATGAAAGAGTGGTCTGTTTAATACCTATGTGTTTTAAAATGTAACTCTTCTCATCATTTTTGGTGCTAGGCCAGTTATGTTAATAACAGTATACTGAGCAAAGTACATATTTCCAGTCTCTGCACATATATTATTCAATTTGATGAAGGTTCGATATATAAAAGCTTTTTGCAAAATGTAATGTCAAAATGTTACAGGCTTTTGTCAGAATCTTGGCAGATTAAGACAAACAGGTCAAGATAATGGTCCCTTATTTTACAGGAAGTGTAAATGTATAGAATTTATTATCTAATTAAATGCAAGTCAGTAATTCAGTATTAGGATACAGAATATAAAGGCGCCCAAATCAGGAAGTGGAAAAAGTTGTTTTTTTTTAATAGTAATCAGGTATAAGACTAGCTGTCCAGTTCATTGGCATCTTATTTATTTTCCTTTGTTGTTCTGGAAAAGCTTCTTGTTCCTGCATACACATAAACATTTTCTCATTAACCAAGTTGTCCTCATCACTAATTTTTGGTTGGTTAAAAATCTGCTGAAGTTACTATCTTGTTTAGCTATGGAAGGAGTCTTCCATGGAGGATATATATATATACATACACTCTCTTTATAGGATTATTTCTCCCCTCTGCTCAGTTTAAGACCAAATAGTAACGTTTGTTGTTTCATCCATTTAACAAATGTATAGTCTCTTTTGCACTGTTCTAGGAAATGAGCAGATATCAGTGAACCAAATAAATAAAAACAAAGTAAAAAACCCTGCCCTCATCAGCTTACATTCTAGTTGGGGGAGAAAGATAATAAAATAAATAAGTTATATGGGTATATTAGATGGCAACTAGTGTTCCACAGAAAGAAAACACCAAATAGGATTGGGAATATTAGGGTAAGGTAAAATTTAAAATAGGGTGCTCAGGAAGGCCTCACTGAGAAAGGAACATTTGATTAAAAACTATTAATACATGGACATGAGAATATGAGGACTATGTATATCAGGAGGAAGATTGTTCCAGGAAGTGGGACTAGCAAGTGTAAAGGTCTTGAGTTGGAACTTGTCTGGCTGCGGAACAGCTCAAAAGCCAGTGTGGCTGGAGGGGTGTAGGGGAGGATGAGAGTGGAAGGAAATGTTAGATCATGGAGGGACTCCCAAAGCAGTGTAAGAACTTTGACTTTTCCTCTGATTGAGATTGGAAATTAGTGAGCAGAGAAATGAAATCATCTGACATCAGTTTTAAAACAGTCACTCTGTGTTGAGAATAGACAGTACGGAGAACATGGGTAAAAGCAGGGAGAATAGTTACCATATATTGAAATAATCTAGGTGGGAGATTATACTGGTTTATAACAGGTTGCTGGGGGCAAAGGTGGTGAGGAGTAGTTGCATTTTAGATGCATTTTAAAGACAGAATGGGGACTTCCCTGGTGGTCCAGTGGTTAAGACTCTGAGCTTCCACTGCAGGGGGCACTGGTTCTAGCCCTGTTCTGGGAGCTAAGATCCTGCATGCTGTGAGGCCAAAAAAAAAGAGACAAAACCAACAGTAGAAATCTACTACAAAAGTATGCACTGGGGTGCATGACAGTGAAAGGAGACAGAAAACCCTGTATTTTTTCCTTTATTAAGCTGAAGAAGTGCTGGTTTTTCTAAACTGGCGAAGTGTTCTATAACAGTGCTAACGGGTTTCTGTCCATTGGAAAGAATCTATGCTTGTATAATTCCTTTCTTCTGAGAAAATCACCAGAATAGCTTGTGTCAATATGCAAATATAAAATAAGTACCCCCTCAGTGTTCTGGAGAAAGAGTGTAAAACAATCTGTCTGAATCAGAGAACAGGCTCATCTCTGAATACGGATGGGATTTTAAAGTCTTTCCCTCTCCTGCATGGATATAAGAAGAGTAAATAGCTTAAATATGGGGGGGGGGAGGAAATTTATGTGCATGTGGAGGATGGAGCGGTACATTTGGATAAGTATAAGTTCAAAATTATTACAGCACATCTGATGTATTTGGCTGAAGCCAAATGAGGCTGGCAAACAGGAATGAAGAAAAAAAGGACATGAGATTTTGAAGGTAAAAGTTTTATCCAAGCCCAGGAAGTGACTAGTGCTAGAACATTCCATGGTGCAGTGACACTAACCTGGCACTGTGGCATGTACTGGAAAAAAATGATTACCCCCCTCCCCCATGAATAAGGAATAAAAGAGCTGGTCATGGAGCACTGCAACACTTCATTAGGCTGTGGACCAAATGTCACACCAATTGAGTGGTCTTCTCAGAGGGACATACCAGCTACGAATATTTGTTGAAATAAAAATATAACAAAAGAATTAATAACTAAATTAAGCAGACATTTCTTAATGTCACTTCACTTCTCTGGTTAAAAGTTGAATATTTTAAAGGTATATTAATTCTATTAAGATGTGGAAGTACTGCTTATTTCATGAAGTATTAATTAAGGAGTTCTTGAAAAACCTAAAATAATTAGTACAGCAATATAAGTGTCTTTTTTTAAAACCATGGATTATTTTAAGGTCTAGGAAAATCTAGGTTTCTGCATCTATATTTTAATAGATTTACATATGATAGTATACTGAGAAAATCTATTAATGCTCTAACAACAGCATTAATAACATTCTTTTGTTATTTTATAGCCTCTTCCTAAAATGTAAGACTTAAAGAAAACTTAATCAGTGCTTATTTAAGAGAAAGTCTTGCATGATGATTAAGAATTAGGGTTCTGGAATCAGACTGCTCTGTGTTCATTTCCAGCTATCATTTTCCAGCTTTGTGATTGGGCCAAATTATTTAAACTTTGTATGCCTAGTTGTCTCATAAGCAAAATGAGGATAATAATACTCAGTAGGCATCTGTAAGGACCAATCTATATTTCTATCTATCTATGTATCTAGATCTATCTATAGATATAGGGATAAGATAAAAATATATAACCATCCTAATATTAGTGCCTACTGCATAATAAGACCTAAAAAACTTAGTTATTATTATTCTTGGGAATAATTTTTCCAATTTTGATTTTTAGATTTTGGCACTGTTGAATTATACTGTTCACTCACTTATGTATACAACAAATATTGAGAACCTATATGTGCCATACAATGTGCTAGGCACTGGGGATATATCTGTGATCCAAAAGGATATAATACTTGCACTCATAGATGTTACAGTTGAAGGGGAGCAGAATAGGCCACACCAAAATGTGCCACTTTGGCATGTGAATTATTTTGAGCTGAAGAAAATCAAGGTCCAGAAAACCCAGGAAGAGATTTTTACTTCCCCCTTAACTGCCGTAAAGAATTTAGAAAAAGGGTCTGGTTGAGGAAGAGAGCTATCACCAGAGATAGCTACAAAGAGTGTAGGCTAGGTGTGGTAAGCTGTGGGGAGCTCAGCAGGGTTTGTTTATTCAAATTCCTCTCTGTGTCCCATTGTCTCTGCACGGCATGACAAACATTTGCTTAGCAAACATTTGTTCTTCCCATCTTCCTGCGAATTGTCTTCTTTCCCTTTGAAGCCACAGAACTCTACCCCTTCTCAGCTCAGGGTGGCATTTAAGCCTCAATGTTCTGACTCACTTGAAGCCTTTCATGTATATGTAAGGTTCCTGTATGTATGAAATTAAATTTTTCTACTGTTAATCTGTCTTATGTCAATTAAATTATTAGGCCAGCCAAAAGAACCCAGAAGGGTAGAGGAAAAAATTCCTCCCTTAAACAGTACAGGGCATAACATATTTAAAATATTGAAAAAGCAAATGCAAACTTGAAAAGAAAAATAAACTGGTTTTAAAGGTTCAAATAACAGGTCAAATCTAAGCTAGAGTAATTTTTTTTGTTCTTAAAATTATATTTAAAATAAAAAAGATAAGGTAATCTACAGATTCAATGCAATCCTTATCAAAATACCCATGTTATTTTTCACAGAACTAGAACAAATAATTCTAAAATTTATATGGAAACACAAAAGACCCTGAATAGCCAAAGCAACCTTAAGAAAAAAGGACAAAGCTGGAGATATCACACTCCCTGATTTCAAACTATAATACAAAGCTAATGTAATCAAAACAGTATGGTACTGGCACAAAAACAGACACATAGATCAGTGGAATAGAATAGACAGCCCAGGAGTGAACCCACACTTACATGAGCAATTAATCTACAACAAACAAGGCAAGAATATGCAATGGGGAAAAGACAGCCTCTTCAATAAGTGGTGTTGGAAAAACTGGAGAGCTACATGTAAAAGAATAAAACTGAACTACTTTCTCACACCATACATGAAAATAAATTCAAAACAGATTAAAGCCTTAAATGTAAGACCTGAAACCATAAAACTTCTAGAAGAAAACAAACAGTACGCTCTTTGACATCGGTCTTAGTAATATTTTTAGGGGGATATGTCTCTTCAGGCAAGGGAAACAAAAGCAAAAATAAACAAATGGGACTACATCAAACTAAAAAGCTTTTGCACAGTGAAGGAAGCCATCAACAAAACAAAAAGGCTGTCTACTGAATGGGAGAAGATATTTGCAATCTATGTATCCAATAAGGGGTTAATATCCCAAATATACAAAGAAGTCATACAACTCAGCAGCAAAAAAACCAAACAGCCTGATTAAAAAATGGGCAGAGGATCTGAATAGGGATTTTCCCAAAGAAGACATATGGATGACCAAGAGACACATGAAAAGATGCTCAACATTACTAATAATCAGGGAAATGCAAATCAAAACCACAGTGAAATATCACCTCACACACGTCAGAATGGTTATCATAAAAAAAAACCCAAAACAAAAACAACAACAAAAACAAATAACAAGTGTTGGCAAGGGAGTGGAGAAAAGGGAACACTTGTGCACTGTTGGCAGGAATGTAAATTTGTGCAGCCGCTATGGAAAATAATATGGAGATTCCTCAAACAATTAAAAATAGAACTACCATACAATCCAGCAATTCTACTCCTGGGTATTTATCCAAAGAAAACACTAATTCAAAAAGATGTATGCACCCCTTTATTCATTGCAGCATTATTTACAGTAGCCAAGATATGGAAGTAACCTAAGTGCCCATCAATAAATGAATGGATAAAGAAGATGTTATATATATATATATATATATATATATATATATATATATATATACACACACACACACACACACACACACACACACACACACAATGGAATATTTCTCAGTCATAAAAAAAGAATGAAATCTTGCCATTTTGTGACAACATGGATGGACCTATAGGGTATTATGCTAATTGAAGTAAGTCAGGTAGAAAAAGACAAGTAATGTATGATTTCACTTATATGTGGAATCTAAAAAACAAGACAAATGAACAAACATAACAAAACAGGAACAGAGTCATAGATACAGAGAACAAACAGGTGGTTGCCAGAGGGGAGGAATGTGGTGGGGGGAGGAGAGAAATAGGTGAGGATATTAAAAGGTGCAAACTTCCAGTTGCAAAATAAGGGAGTCAAAGGTACGAACTGTACAGTGTGGGGAATATAGTAATTATGTAATATCCTTGTATGGTAACAGGTTGTAACTAGACTTATCATGGTGATCATTTTGAAATATATAGAAATATCAAGTCACTATGTTGTGTAAAAGGAACTAACATAGTGTTGTAGATCAATTATACTTTAAAAAAAAACAAGCAAAGAAAATCATAGAAAAAGAGATCAGATTTGTGGTTACCAGAGGCGGGGGTTGGCGGGAGGGGAAATTAGATGAAGACAGTCAAAAAGTACAAACTTCCACTTATAAGATAAATAAGTACTAGGGATGTAATGTACAACATGATAAGTATAATTAACATTGCAGTATGTTATATATGAAAATTGTCAAGACAATAAATCCTAAGAATTCTCATCACAGGAAAAAAATTTCTTTTTCTATTTCTTTAATTTTGTATCTATATGAATGATAAATTTTCACTAAACTCATTGTGGCAATTATTTCATGACATTGGTGAGTCAAATCATTATGCTGTATATCTTAAAGTCATACAGTGTTGTACATCAATTATATCTCAATAAAACTGAAAGAAAAAAAAGATAAGGTTGTGTAGTTTTGTGGAAATATCCAGGTGAAGAATAGGGAAAGAGTATTCTAGGCTGAGGGAATAGCAGGGGCCAAGAACCAGAGCCAAGATTTGTTCAAGAAACTAATAAATCCATCATCACTGGAAGTAAAGGGGGAATTCTATTGATGAGGTTGTAGTAAAAAAGAATGAGACTGTGTAAAGTCTGGTAAGCCATGCTAGAGAGCTACAGCTTCACCCTAAGAGCTGTGGGAAGTCATTTTATATGATTAATGGCAAGAGTAATACGATCATATATGCATTTTTAAAAAGATTACTCTGGAATTAGATAATGAGGCTAAAGGAGGCAACTGAGAGTGATTGCATTGGGAACAGTGAGGAGACTTGCAGCAGTTCATTCAAGAGTGATGGTGGCTTGATGATAGTTTGAATGACGAAAATGGATGGAAGAAAAAATCTTTTAGGATATAAAACCAAAAAAAAAAAAATTGTAATTATTTGGATATTAGAAAGAGTAACAGAGAGGGAATAGCCAAGAACAACCCCCAGATTGCTGGGTGGATCACCTGAAAAGATTGAGGTGCCGTTTATAGAAATAGGAAATATAGAAATGGTTGGGGGGAGCAGGGCAGGCCAGAGCAATAGAAGATAATACTTATTGCTTCAAACTGTGAATGTATTAATGCCAAGTAGGCAGTTGGATAAGTGGTTAAGAATTCAGGAGAAAATTTGAGACTGAAGATAGCTGTTTTTGTTACACTTCAAAATAGTAACTAAAGCCCAGTGGGAGGAATGAGTTATCTCCAGAGATAGAGTGGGAAGAGAAAGAGGCTTAGGATAAATCTTGAGGAATTCATTGGCAGAAAAGAAAGAAGAAACAAAAATAAGGAGGAATAGTCAGAGAAATAGTGAAAAAAATAGGAGAATGTGGGGACATGAAAGGTTAGGAAAAAGAGAGTTCTACAAAGGAGGAAGCAACGAGCAGTTCAAATTCTTCCAAAAAGTTAGGCAAGGTTAGAACAAACATATCAGTTTAATTTTGGAGAAGGTAAGATATTATGACTTTTCTAAAAGTAGTATCAGTGGATCTGTGGAAATTGAAACGAGATTGGGATGGGCTGGAAACTGAAAATGGTGTGACGAAATGGAGGAAAGTGCAGTCAACAAATTGCATCTGTTTGGATGGAGAGATAAGAGATAAAATACTAGCTGGATTAGTGGGTCAAAGAAATATGCTTTTGTTTTAGTTTTATTTATTTTTTAAAGATAGGGCACTATAAGCATTCTTTTTTTTTTTTTTTTTTTTTTTTTTTTTTTGCCGTGCCTCAGGGCATGTGGGATTTTAGTTCCCCTACCAGGGATTGAATCTGCGCACCTCCAGCAGTGGAAGTGCGGAGTCTCAAGCCCTGGACCGCCAGGCAAGTCCTTATAAGCACTCTTTTTTTTTTTTTTTTCTTAACCATCTTTATTGGAGTATAATTGCTTTACAATGGTGTGTTAGTTTCTGCTTTATAACAAAGTGAATCAGTTATACATATACATATGTTTCCATATCTCTTCCCTCTTGCATCTCCCTCCCTCCCACCCTCCCTATTCCACCTCTCTAGGTGGTCACAAAGCACCGAGCTGATCTCCCTGTGCTATGCGGTTGCTTCCCACAAGCACTCTTTAAAAGCAGATAAGATGGAGGTTAAAAACACAGTTGAGATACCGTTGAGAGGTAGATAATTAACAGTACAAGGTCAGAGATGAGAAAAAGACTGCAGTCTACAGAATAATGAGAGGACTAGCCTTGGAAAGGATAAAGGGCATTCTTTCCTTTGTATTAGAGAAAAGGAGAAATGAATTTAGTTGTACATTGGATTATGTCTTTGGTGGTAAGAGTTGGAAGAAAACTCTCACATATCTGCAGAAGATATGAGGGAAGATGGAGGGTTTTAGTTTCAAGCAGACTGGAGAAGGTTCAAAGTAGTTATGGGAAATGGAGAAGAAAGCAGCTTAGGTAAACTTAATAAGTTAGAGAAAAATTTCAAAGCCCAATTGAAGAATATTAATTTTTTATATTAATCTGTGTAAAAGATATTCCTCCACCTGGATTATAAGCATGGAGAATGTTCATAGTAGATTCACCTGGCATTAGGGATTTGGCATTTATATGTGGACAAAGGAATTTTAGAAATGGAAAGAATGTAGTGCATAACATGGATCATAATCAAAAGAGATGGGAGGGATACAAGTAGAGATATTGATAGACAAATGGATATAGACAGGAGAGATAGATACAATGATAGAAAAGGAAATGGTTTGATGGACTCAGCAATATTTTTAAAAAGCATAATTGCAGTAGCAGATGATATGTCCAGAATTTTGGGAGATTGTGGTCAGACAGTGAGATTTCTGAAGTAGTTTAATGTGATTGTCTGATTTATTCTGTGGTTATAAAAATGTGTGGTTAAAATGGAATGGAGAAAAATACCATTGAAGATGCAGAATTTGAGATGCAATATATAAAATGTAGAATTTAAAAATAATAGTACAGTTTGGCCAGAGAAGAGCAATGTGAGCTGGGTGCCAAGGTTATTAATGAATAAGGGAAAATGACCAAGAGATTGGTAGATGGTATGGAGGGTTAGGGGGGCTGGAGAAATGAAATGACATAAGCCACAAATGAGCAAGGGTAATTGTCTGAAAGTAGTATTAGGGAACAAGGAAAACACTGAGACAACTCTGTATCATTATACATGGTGTGTGGCACAATATATGGCCCTGAAGTAGAGAAGAAAACCAGGGATATGGTGTGTTCAGAGAATAACAAGTTTCTCAGAGAATAACGTATCAGGTCAGTAGATGTAGGGAGTGCTCAGTGAAGAATTTTAACAGTGTACAGGAGATTGTTAAGAAATATATGAGCTGAACTACTCTTGAAGTTTTGAATGGGATAGTGGTCAAAATAGTTTTAGGTGGGGAAGAAGTATACAGGTGCAACAAGGAAAGAGTATGAGAGATAATGGAACACCGTGGGCACTTAATTTTTGTCATTTCCCAAAGAAAATAGGGAAATAAAATGATTACTGCAAATTCTCTCAGTTCCTTGAGTAAGGTGGGTCTATTACTTCCTCACTTTGAAATAAGGTATGGTCTCAGTTGTGTTGGCTAAGGCTTTTTATTGTCTTGTAGTCTTTACTTATTTTTCAACCCATAGTATTTAAAAATTAAATTAGTTTTTTCATTTACTTAATTTTGTTGAAGTATAATTTACGTGCAATAAAATTCACCCACTTTTATGTATAGTTTGATGAGTTTGACAAATGTGTCCATCCATGAAACCACCACTACAATTAAGTTATTGAACTTGTCCATCACCCAGAAAAGTTCCCTGTGTCCATATGCCATCAATGTGACCACTCACTTCCCTAGTCCTAATCAACTACTAATCTGGTTTTGTTACTATAGATAACTTTTGCCTTTTCATATAAATGGAATCCTAGAATATGTACTCTGTATCTGGATTCTTTTCCTCTGTATAACATTTTTGAAATTTATCCTTGTGTTTTCATGTCTTAGTTCATTCCTTTTTATGGGTGAGTAATATGGATATACCAAAATTTGTTTACTTATTCACCCATTGATGCAAATTTTTGTGGTGTTTGGTTTGAAACTATTATGAATAAAGGTGTTTTCTTATTGAGCTGTAATTGTCCTTCATATATTCTAGATACAAGTCCTTTGTTATGTACATACATATATTCACACACATACATACACATACACACACACATAAAATCTTCAAGTTGTCTTTTCATTTTCTTAATCATGTCTTCTGAAGAATAGAAGTTTTACATTTTGTGAATTCCACCTTATCAATTATTTATGGTTTATCCTTTTTGTTTCTTTTCTACTCTGTCTCAGAAATTTTTTTCTAGTTTTTAGTATAGAAGTCCTTTACTGATTTTGCTAAATATATCTTTAAGTGTTTCATATTCTTATGTAATTTAAATTGCATTATTTAAAATATTTATTTTATAATTGTTTATTGCAGTTAATTACTTTTAACTGGTGTTCATATTAAACTAAAATTTTTGAGCATCTACCATATGTACTCACTTGCTCTATCTTGGAGTTACCATGATGAGTAAAGTCATAAGCCCTCTCTGCTTTTTTAGAGTTTATAGTCTAGTGGAGGAGACAGACATTGATAAACAGGTCACACAATAAGTGCAATAAAAGAGGAGGGCCTTGTTCTGTAGGGTATAGAATCAGGCAATTTGACCTTGCCAAGAGGGTCTTTCCTGTGAAAGCACTAGGGAGTTGAAGTCTAAAGGATGAATAAGAATTGACTAGGCGAAGCAGGGAGAGGAGAACTGTTTACCCGAAAGAAAGAACATGAACAAAGACCCTGTGGTGGGAGGAAGCACGGTGAGGAGGTGGCACTGAGAGATGATCATGGTAGTTAGGAGAGGGCAAGGAGAAGTTAGATTTGGCTCAAGAGATGTCTAAAGTGACCAGATCATGGTTGTTTTTTTTAAAATTTTTTTATTTATTATTTATTTATTATTTTTATTTTTGGCTGTGTTGGGTCTTCGTTTCTGTGCGAGGGCTTTCCCCAGTTGCGGCGAGTGGGGGCCACTCTTCATCGCGGTGCGCGGGCCTCTCACTATCGCGGCCTCTCTTGTTGCGGAGCACAGGCTCCAGACGCGCAGGCTCAGTAGTTGTGGCTCACGGGCCCAGCTGCTCCGCGGCATGTGGGATCTTCCCGGACCGGGGCATGAACCCGTGTCCCCTGCATTGGCAGGCAGATTCTCAACCACTGCGCCACCAGGGAAGCCCCAGATCATGGTCTTGAAGCCATGGTTGTCTTTATCCTGAAAGGTTGTAGGCAGGAGTATAACATTATTGTGGTTACATTTTAAAAAGGTCAGTGTGGCTTCCATGTGGTGATGGTTCGGAGGAAAGCAATAGTAGAATTAGAATAGTTAAGTGGATATTACAATAGTCCAAGATGGTGAATTGGAAATGGAGAGAAGTAAATATGTTCAGGAGATAATTCAGAGAAAACAACGAATATGAGTTAGTGGTGTATTGGATCGAATATGGCAGGTAAGGAAGAGGGAAGGGTCAAGGATGGTCTCAATGTACCAAATATATGGCACATATATGGTAACATATTTAAGACAAGCTAGAGGAGATGAGGCTGATAAGTGTGTTGGGAGCTCAGAGAAGAGGTCTAGGTAGTAATAGAGAAAGATTTATTGCCCAAAGGATTAGAGCTGTCAATTGAAGTCTTAGGTGAAGATAAATTTATCTAGGTAAGGATTATAGAATGAAAAGAGAAGAGGTCCACATTCAATTTCTGTTCTCCCTCTTTCTAATTCAAATACATTGTAGCTATGTGTGTCAAGATTATCCTATTATCTTGTTCTTTTTTCCCTTGAAATTTCCAAGTTGTCAGTTTTTCTTCTTTGGTTTCTTATCTTTTGTCTTATATTTGTGATGGTTTACTTATGATGTTACACTTGTACTGTTATTAATCTTTTGTTAGTTTTATCAAATTCTATAGAATAAGAAGAAGAAGAATGACAAAGGATAACTTGTCAAAACATAAATTCCTCATGTGAAACTACAATACTGACAAATAATGAGGGTTTGCTGAACAAACCTTTGGGTGGGCATATTTACTTTGTAGGTGATCACTAGAAAGATAAAATGTGAATAGGCTGAGGAAGAAAAATTGAGAATGAAGTAGAAGAGATATGTTATAGTATCTATATTCATTAAATGTTAAAATTATCAATGAATGTGAGTATTGTGGAAAATCAGCTTTACTATTATTATTATTATTGGAATATCTAGTTATTTTTTGCCTGTTTCTTTCTTGCAAAATACCAGCACAATATGAGGCATCTCAATTCCAAATAGTAACTATTTTACTACTAAATGTGAAATGTAAGAAGTAGACTGAAAATATAAAATTGTCCATTCCCCTTTTAGATACCATCTATTATTTTATTTATTCATAAAGCAATTCTTAATCTGGGAACTGAGCCAGTAAATTGATTTCATTTTCATGACTTATAACAGCTTTTGGATAAGAACCATTGTTATAATTTAGTAAAATTGGGTAACTGTTTCCTGATAACCTATAGAAAAAAAATATGATTTCCTATAATAAAACATTGAACTACATCCAATTCAGAGAAATATGCTGAATTCATAAACAGAAAAATAAATCCTCTAATGTAAAATGAATATAGATATTATAGCCACTGGAATTGTTCTTAGATGTGAGCAGCTATTACTTATGCAAAATGTCCAAGGAAGATGAATAGCCCATTGTTGAAGCCACTGAACAAAAAGCTTTGATTTCCAACAGTGATTTTAATCAGGACTCATTATATGACTTAGAATAAGATACTTAAAAATTTTATGCTCCTATTTCATCATCAGTGAACTAGGAAGAAAAATATACTTTCTGTCCTTGAACTCTTAAAGTTGTAAAAAGTATAATGCTAGAGTATCCTACTAATATAAATGCAAAAACTTCATTATTTAAAAATTATTTAAATCCAAGCACCACTTAGATAACTTAATCTTAAAATAAATTAGGAGTATATAGGACTTAAATATTTTAAAACGCTGTATATATACCAAAATATATGTTCCATCTTTCCCAATGCAACATTTTCCAATCAGGTAGTCTTTTAGAGAACAGCATTTCGAATGTGAAGAGAAATCATAGACATCAGATCCAGACACCAGGAGGCTTTATTTAATGATTACAAGTTGAAAGCTAATCTGGCCATGAAGTCTTGAGATACTAGAGAGGACATCTTGATTTATCTATAACTAGGAGCCTTGTATATGGAGACAGAAAATTTCTCTATTTGGAATTGTTTTTTATTCTTATTCCATGATGGCAGGATATGTGTGCGGCTCTCAGAGTCCCTTGTACATGTTAATGCTCAATAAATATCTGAGGAAGGCATGATACCAAGTGAGATATGCACTTATTCATTTAATTAATATTTTTAAAAAGAAATAGAAACTGTCCTAGGTTCTAAGGATACAAATACACACCAAGGAGTTTAATATCTGTCAAAGAAGGACATACAAAAAAGTATAATAAAATACTAACTTGATAGGACATTAATGTTGATATATGTAGTATTTTTGAATAAAGTCATTTTAGGGTGCTGCATAAGAGGGATCCAAAAATAGTGTAAGACTGAAAATATTTTGAAATACTTTTAGAATAATTTTGTTACTATGAATTCTGTTACAGAAGGTTTTGCTTCACTCTAGGGTCAAAATAGCTGTCTTGGGCTTTTTCATTAATGTTTTTAGAAGACAATTTATTGACTTTCAACACTTGAAAACAATCACATTTACATCCGAAAAAAAATATTATCATCAGTTCAAGGGACTTTCAGGAATGAGTATCCAGGGTGGGTTGAGAAAAGTAAAGTAGACCTACCCACTCTGCTCCTGCATCCAAAGCTTGGACACACTAACATAGACCAATAAGAGTCTAACTTTTTATGTCAATATTTCATTCATTCATTCATTTGACAAATGTTTATTTAAAGTGCCTACTATGTGCAGGCAACGCACTGAACATTGAGCTTGGCTGTGATAAATAAAACTGATTCTCCCTGGTAGAGAGAATAATATGACAGGAACATAGGCCTGAGACTGAAGTGGGACTTTCTACTTCCTAAATTAAAGACAGCTGGGCCCAGGGTGCTAATTAAACCTGTGTTGCCACCCCAATTGCAGTCAGAAATGCTGGAAAAGAAGACAGAGAATGGAAAAATCTACCCTGTGCAAGGTCTCCTGCTCCAATGTGCTTTCTGGTGAGGGGAATTTACAAAGGTGAGCTCAGAAAGAAAAATGAACTGGGAGAGCAGGTCTTGCCTTTAGGCTTAGAACCAACCCAGACTAATAAAATATAACAGGGGTCCCCACCTCCCGGGCCGTGGACCGCTACTGGCCTGTTAGGAAGCAGACCGCACAGCAGGATGTGAGTGGCAGGTGAGCGAGTGAAGCTTCATCTGCCTCTCCCCATCTCTCCACATTGCTTGCATTACCGCCTGAACCATCCCCGCCCCCCGCCCCCAACCACCTGTCCGTGGAAAAATTGTCTTCCATGAAACTGGTCCCTGGTGCCAAAAAGTTGGGGACCACTGAAATATAGCACATGAAACATGGAGAATGCATAATGAAATGAATGATAGAAAAGTGAAATAAAGGGAAACGTATAAACTATTATCATGTACTAGACACATCATAAAATGAAACGTATAATAAATATAATATCTGAGAGTAGAAAAGTAATATTTGTCCTCATATAAAATAAGTGATAGATTATAATTTAGTAGTCAGATGATAAATGTTAGAGAAATTTGGGGTGAGAAATCTACTTAAACTAGAATAATTGAGGCATCAAAGAAATGTTATTATCTGAGCTGGGCCTAGAAAAACAAGTTATTTCATTCAGGATTTAACAAATATTTACTAAAAATCTACTATGTGGCAGCAATGAGACTCTTGGACTCACTTGTAGATGGGAGGTTGAATTGAATGACATTTGTGCATCTGAACCACTCATTACATGCTCTAATTCTATGAGTAAAGAAGTAAACTTTGTTAGGTGGCAGGAATAGAAGAAAGCTGTGGGGGGCAGAATAATGTGTCCTCCAAGAGGTCCACGTGCTAATCTCTGGAACCTGAGAATATATTGTCATACGTGGCAAAATGGATTTTGCAGATGTGTTTAAGTTAAGGACCTTGCCATGAGGAGATGAGCTGGATTATTCAGGTGAATGCAATCTGATTACACGGTCCTTAAAACTGAAGAAGCTACCTTAATGTTGTAAGAGAGAGGGAGCTATGACTATAGAAGAATAATTAGAAACTTGTAACATTGCTGGCTTTGGAGATGGTAGAAGGCCACAGCCAGGGAATATGGGTGGCCTCTAGAAGCGGCAAGAGGAACGCAGCCCTGATGACACCTTGATTTTAACCCAGTGAGACTACAGAACTGTAAGATGAGAGATTTGTGTTTTCTAAGCCACTACATTTGTGGTAATTTTTTGTATCAGACATAGGAAACTAATGTAAAAGTGTTCATGTAAAGGTCCATGATGCAGATGGAGAAAAATATGAAGTGCTGTTAATGAACAGAGGTAAGAAATTGGTAAGAAATTTGGCTTAAGTGTAGAGTATGTGTACAGAAATAATAGATGACTCAGTACACATGGCTTGGTTTAGGTTATTGAGGGCCTTGAAATTTAGGCAAAAAAGTTTTATTTATTTTATTATTTTTTATATGATGAAAAATAATGTTATCAAAAGTTGTTGAGCAGTATGTGAGTTGATTCAGGAGAAAAAAGCCAAAGTAGTTAATACTATTGCTCTTTGCTTTTCAAGAAATCAATAAAACAAATCATAAAAGTCAAATATAAAGTCATAAAACTAATAATATAGTATGCATATTTAAAGAACTATATTCTGATTGTTTCACAAGAGCTTAAATCCTGTTTATAATTTTTAAAATATGATTGGCATTAGCAAACTGTCACTATTTAAATAAATATGACTGTATGCATACATAACCTACATGATTCCTTGAATTTCAACAATACAATGAAACAGAAACCCATTAGTTAATAGTCCTTAGTTTATAGGACTTAGTTTATAGTTTATAGTTTATAAGTATGGCAACTTATAGATATTTTCATTTAATTAAAAAAAACTATCTTTTAGGGACTAACTTGAGAAACAATGATACTTTTTGCAGAAAATTTTATTCAGAACAAGTTTTGACATTGCTATAATGGAAATATAAATGACTGGATAAAGTCAGCCTTTTAGGAGAAAGATGGGTTTATTAGGATTGTCAAACTCTAAATGAAGAGTTAATGAAATGCTTAAATCCTGCTGCTGTATTAATGAAAAGACTCAAATGCAAAGTCTCTGTGGGAAGTTGTAGGCTCTGTCACTTTTAAGAAGGGGCTAACCAGTCCAACTTCACAACTGAGTAGTATATTTAAATGTGCTTTTATTATGAAAAAAAAAAAGTCAACAAGGGGAAAAGGAAAAGGAGACGCTGGGGGACAGGGAAGAGAGGAATGGGAAGAAAACAGAGGGTTTCTAAGGATGCTACTATTTACAAAAGTATAAATTAGCTAAAAAAGTTGTGATTCATAGGTAAGTGATCTCTTGCTAAGTATCGAGGTAATTTTGGGCTTGAGAAAAATGGTTGAGAGCAGCTGTCTTCCTCTGTTTTGGAAAGAAAGGGAATCTGCTATGTTTCACTCGTCATTCTTTGGGCAACTCACTGTAATATCACACACAGTAACATTACAAATTGGTACAAAATGGGTTAAATGGAAATTTAGTAAACTGCTTCAAGTCCATAATCCAGTAATTTACTGCTTAAAAGACATGCATTTGAAAATTTGTTTTAATTTCACTTAAAAAAAAATCTAAACAATGTTATTCAATCTCATATTCACCAGAAAAATAAACATTAAAAACATTCTGATACTATCATGTGCAGGTTAGGATATGGAATAAAGGAAACTCTTATATGTTGGCAGTGGTTGCATAAACTGATACAGCAAGTTTTGAGAACAATTTGGCAATATCTTTAGGTTGTTCAGGATCCAACATTCCACTCCTAAGTGCTGTATTTACTTCAGAAAAACTCTTGCATATGTGCACAAGAAAATATGCACAAGGGTATTCAATGTGACATTGCTGTTTATAGGAAAAAAGCCCTAAAAATAACCTAAATATCCATTATTATAAGGGAATAAAATTATATACAGCAGGCACAATGAATAACAAAAATAAACAGAAAAATGTTGAAAGAAAAAGCAAACTCTTAAGAATTCCTACAACATTATATCTGTTATTTAAAACTTTGAAACTTAAAAATAATATATGTTATATGTAGACATTCACATATATATTATACATTTGTATGTAAAAATATGAAAACATGAATGGAAAGGATACATTTCAATTTCAGAATGGTAATTATTTCCAGGATGCAAGGGGGATGGATGGCATGGAAGAGAATCAATTAGGCTGCACAAAAAGGACTTTGATCAAAATTTTACTGTTTTATGTCTTTTCACAAGTATCCAAAGAAAATGTGATAATATGTTTATTAAGTCTGAGAGGTGGGTACAATGTGTTTGCTAGATTACTGTTTTGTACTTTTCTGTATTTTCAAATATAACCCAATTAAAAAAAGACCACATTTAATTATTTTATCATATGTACTAATTATCTCATACATAATCTGGTATGGTTTTAATTTGGGTTGTTTTGTGTGGCTCTGTTAATCCTGTTGCAGCCTCAGACCATAGTTTTCACTTCAGTCAGCTGGCCTATATTCCTCCCTAGATTGTGTGTTTATAGCACAGAGGTTTTTTCCAATACTATCATGCATTTGATGATCCATTTGCAAAGTTATTTCTTGAAGATATTCAGAATATCTATGGAGCTGTACTCTGCAATATATCTATTAGTTGTTTTTTTTTTTTTTTAAGATTCAGTTGAATGCCCCAAGTATGTTTCATTAAGCACAACCTCTGGAAAAATAAGGTCACCATTAAAAAAGTTAACTTTACTCTGCACTGGCTAATCTGATTGATGGAGATAAATATGTGTTATTTCTGAGAAAAAGACTAGCTTGTCATTAGCAATATCTTGCTCATTGATACCAAGGGATAATAATGGAGGTGTCATTGTTCTTTCATCTTCATCCTTTGGAGAACAGCCTTGACCCTTAGTTGCTTCATTACCGTCTTTCGCAGTAAATCATCAGCCCATCCTGGACAGCCATTTAGAGAGCAATAATAATAGTAGTTAACATTTAAAAAGCTTTTATTATTTGCAGTGCTGTGATCAGCACTTTACATGGATTATCTCACATCATTTTAACAACCTGTGAGGAAGAAGCTATTATTATTTACCTTTTATAGATGCAAGAACTGAGGCTTAGAGGGGCCAATGAAATCTCAAAGAAAAAAACTCTAGGCAAATGACAGCACAGTCCTAAATTAAACTGTAAACGAAAATATTTCATTCTGAGTTTGGTAAATGTCTTAGCAAAGGAAGTCTATATTTTGATTGGCAAAAAAAAAAAAAAAAAAATCTGGAAAGAAGTTGGAAATGCTTTGCTGGTAGCAGAAAAAGGATATGTGGGAGAGGCAGAGAAACACATGGAGACTTCCAGCAAAAAGAAGCAGGTTCTATTTCTTTCCTGATAATATTGGGAGAGAAACCCCACAAAGATGATTTATTTCTCTTCTTTGTTTTCTATATAGCTTGAGGGTTCCTGTGGAAGAAACCAAATCCTAAATAACCAGAAGCAAGACCAAGCAATAACAGAAGGCAAATGGTGGACCAGGGAGAGGTTTAGGAAGTGAACGACCTCCGTAAGGGATAGTCTTGAGGAAGATGCACTTGGATGGCTGTTCAGGAAGCGGGTGGGGCTGCTAGTGGATGTAAGCAGCACAGGCGTACAGCGGAATCCTAGGAAAGTTAGGTAACTGAACACCATGGAAAGTGCTGCAAAAGTCTCCTGTACCAAGCAAGGAAAGGGAAAGGATTTGGGATGAAGTGAACATATTTCATAGATTGAAGAAATTTGGAAAGTCTCAATATTCACACGATGCTTACGTGTTTAATGTTGCAGAAGTATTAGAGCAGTGTGGTCCAGTAGAATTTTATCTCTAGCACAGGCCCAATTGGAACAGGTTTACATGAAAAAGGGATTTTTTTTTCTGTAAACTTTGATCTGTTTATACCCATTGCACTCTCAACCTTCTCTTTCTTTGTCGCAACTTTCCCTCCTTTCCATTTATTCTTCCGTTTCTCTCTTTCCAGAAATTTGACTTTGCAATCTATAATCCAACACAACTTCCTCATTCTATCTGGTCTGCCCCTTGTACTGAGTTCGTACTTTTTTGCTCCTAATTTTAAAATTGATGTCTTTTCCTCGTTTAGCTCTTTCCCTGTTTTTCCTTTGTTCACACTTCACCTGCATGCTTTCATCTACTCTTTTACACCTGCAGTTTGCCCTTCCCACTCTGCTCCCTGTCTTGTGAGACTGACCTATGTGGACAATATATCAAGAGGTCCCCTTTCCCTCTAGCGATCACCTCTTTTTGGCTCTGCCTCTTGACCACAGGTTAGAGCTCCTGTCGAAGTAGCTCTTCCTCCAGCATCCTCTCTTTTCTTCCAGGAACCACATACTCTTTCTTAGGTTAGCCTTAGGAATATTAATAGCTCAAGCTTTTTCTAGCCTTGGAGTCTGGTGATATCTCTTGTGATTTCTTTATTCTCTGCCCACACCTTGGTAAATGGTTCATTAAATAGACCCTCTTCTGATCATCTGAATTTGAGTGTGTCATCTGTTCCTTATTGGGATTTTTCTTTATTTTACACTATCCTGATTTAGTTGATCCTAGGCACTCCTTTATCTAGCTTGTATTTATTAACCCTGTTTTAATCTATATTCCATGTGATCATAAGCAGATCATTTATTTCCTCTGAACCTCAGTTTTTCTTTTTCATCTAGAAAATGAGGAGAGTTATATTAGATGATTTCTAAGATTATCTTCTGGCTTTAAGATTCTGCAATTTCATGAAATAAGCAATATATAATATTTATAAAATATATAATATTTTAATCTCAGCGATTGCTCAGAATTATTCTGTGCTTTATTCTGACTTTGTATGAGGACTATTTCTTTATGGAAAAATCAGTACCTTTTATATGTAAAAATTTTAAATATAAGAAAATAAACCTGAATGAGTTTAAGATACAAAAATGCTAATATACATATGAAAACACAAAATAAATGGCTATCATGATTAAGTAGCTTTGAATTTGAAAACTAAACAGTAAAATTCTATTCAAAACTAGAAGCAGAAGAAGAAAGTTAAGTGAAGGTAGTTATTTAGTGCACATTGATTATATGTACTTTGAACATTTAGATTCAATGAATACAATTTACTTATATTTTTAGGCATGGGATATGGAAAGAGCAGTTGCTTTAAATGTTATCTATAAAAGGTTTAGCTGTCAGTTGAACTTTTCCATTTCATTTTCCTCTTATCTCTTTAGAAGTGAAGAGGTAATTTTTTGAAATATATAACGTTCTAAATGGGGGCAAAGAGACACTCTACATTGAATGGTCAAATCTCAGGGAATATTCTGTCTATATTTTAGCTGAAGGATATAAGATTGAATAATTTTAAGACGGGCTTTTTTGGCCGTTGTTTCATTGGACTTGATATTAAAATACCAAACCATAATGTGATACTAATATTTCCAAATAACATTGTGCATTTTTCTTTAGCCGGAAGGTGTTTTCTTTCAAAGAAGTCAAGCAAATACACCTGTGCTATTAAAATTCTTTATTTTTGAGAGCCCCTGAAAAGAAAAAAAAGTACGTAGCGTTTAATATTTAAATTCTGTACTTGAGGCAGACCCATGCCGCCAGGCAACTGGCCACAGAATTCAGTTCCGTCACGGAATTTGCCCCGTGGAGATCACCAAACAGCTCCACTCTCAAGTGGCTGACAGAGAGGCGAAGGAGAGTATTGCATTTGCTTTGCTTTGGCTCTGGCTTAGGAAAATTGCTCAAGCAATTGCTCTTTGTAGCATGTAATGCTGTTAGCTCCTATCCCACTGTTAACAGCCTTCTACCTCCAAATAGACCACAGAGCTGATGGAAGGAAGAAAAACTACTACTTCTACTAACTCTATTGGGCCATGTATCAATAGAGAGCAGTAGCTTTCCAATCCTACCTCCTCAGACTCTGTATGGGTTTGAGGACGCCAGCGTGGAATCATTTATTCAATGTTGAGCCAGGTATTACCCAGCAATGTGCCAACATACTTTTTCTAATTCAAATAGATTATAAGTTTCAGAAAGAAAGTGAAAATGTCAGAAAAGGTAGGAAAAGAATGGAAGATTCTGAATGCATATTTACACATTTCTTGTAACATTTATTATGTTAAATGTGTGAATATGCATATTTTACATTTTTAAGGATTGACACCAAACCAGATTTTGCTTCTAGATTCAAGCCAGCAATACGAGGAGCTGATGCTGAAATCTGATCAGCTGCTTGGTAGCATATATAATGTTGACAATAATCTCTTTCTATTTTTGGCATCCTAGTCACTGCATCTGATAGAGGCCAGTGTGTCACATCCACCCATGGTGCAGGTGGTGACACAGGTGTCCATGCAGGCTGAGAACTTACACTTTAGGCTTAGGGCTACTTTCATAAGCAAAGCTTTATTTACTGTAAAGGTGATATCCTTTGGAAGAGATTCAGGGAAATACCATGGAATGGGTTTATTTTTATATGTAATGGATTAATTTTCACATATACATTAATTCTCACATATACATTAAAGTAGTACATTCAGTAGAGCAGAAAGAGAAAGCAAGTCATTCCCAGTACTAAATTCATTCCTCAATGGGCAAATCGCTAACAGATAAATAGAAAAAAGAAAGGGAACACTCAGTCTTCAGATGTCATGCCTTCTTTTATAGTCTTCACATGGGCAATAGTGTGAGAGAGATGTGAGTTTTTCCTTAAGGAAATGTAGACAATAAGTGGAGGTTTGCTTATTTCTATTGTTCACCACAAGTCTGACAACGTTCATTTAGCTTCTAATGGTTTGTTTTCTTGAACTCAATAATGAAGTTCAGTTTTCTTGTCTGTCAGACCAGACTTGACCTTATGGAAATACAAATCCCTCATGACTTTGTGAGGATGGAACAAAAAGAAGAGTAAACACTTTCCCACTAAATCAGCTGAATAATCTTAGGTGAATAGTATAACAAATAAAATTTAAATTTGCCTTGATAATTTAGAACCAAGCCCTCAAAAGTGTTATTAACATAAAGAAAAGCACCCTATTACTTTATTTTACATGGAATAAAGCATTCACAGGGGAGACAGTTAAAATTCTCATCTTCCAAAATGTATATGTTCAAGGTTGGCCATTGTAAGAGGGGTTACTGTGATCTGAGAGCCGCTTCTATCCTACACCAGATATCTGTATTCCATTTTGAAACTGTGCCAAACTATTTATCTCAAAGATCAGAGCACCTAACAAGTTAACTGGAGGGACTCCCTTTTGTTTTAATGTTTTGGTGGATTCATTATCAGAACCTAGTTTTCTTTAGCAAACATATAAATTTACCATAACTTCAGATCCCTGAAAGTGATTCAAAATCAATCAGCCATGACCATTACTGCCAACTGAGACCATTGGAAAGGGGCCCTGGAATAGTGTAATTAGTTGCCATTACGTGGCTGCAAGCCCGCAATTTTCCTGCTGACTCTGACCCACTGCCTTGCTTAAGTAAGTATTTGCACTCAAACTCATGGTAATTGATCCCCTTCTGTGTCAAGTGTCTTCATAACTTTAAAAATTAAAGATGCAGAGTGTCTCAAGTGGTTTGGGTAGGCAATTTTATTCCAATTTTATTATCACAATGGGTCCATAATATGCATGGAGTGTCCTTTCTGATTAGCCATGCCTCAGCAGTCATCCACTCTATTTCCATATTTGCCTGTCTTTCCCTCCTCTGTTCCTCCTTTGCTTCCAATCTAGGCTTCCCCTCATTTTCTGAGAAAATGGAAGAGGCTGCTTGCAGCAATTAACTAGCTGTTCCAATTAGCTGTCCAGAATCAAGATTGGCTAAGGCCAGATGATGTTCCCTGGTAAACAGCTGCCTCTAATACACATGAAAATGATTTCTTTTTATCACTTCTGAGACTGGGGCAGTGGCGCTGGGGGAGAAATGCCTCAGTGGCCAGGTACAAATGAAAATTTTGCTCTAATCATTGGAATGTATTTTAAAATTCTCTCAGTACCAAATTATGGGAAACGAGTGTTTTATGTTCATCTCAGCCTATCGATGGTGCTGCTATCAGCTAGGAATGCCTGGGGCGCTCACCAGGGCTTGCACTATTTGTGGTGAGTTCCCCAATAGACAGTTCTCTGTCCAAAGCCAGTGCTGTGGCTGGACTGGACCTTGTAATTCTTATTATGATTGCCAGACACACCTCAGCAACAACCATCAAGGAACTTTGAAAAAACAAGCTTATTAATTCACACACGTGTCCTGGTGGGTACATGGCCACCCAGAGATAGAGCTTGCAGATCTGGGACTCTGCCTTTATTGGAGCCAAGGGTAGGGTTCCTGAGATTTCTTCGGTTCACTCTTCTTTGATGAATTCAAAACAGAAGGAGTTAAAGTGCTGGAAGAGAAAAGCAGGGTCCTCAAGTGGTCAGTTATCTGGGTCACCTGAGGTTTTGTAAAAGGGGAACTTCATGGGTGGGGCAACCTGGCCCTTTATCTCCTTGTGTAGCTGGCAATATGTCTGAGGTGGAGTTCTTTGAGGTAGATGCCTTGGCAATCAAAAGCTTAATGTCAGGCACTTACATTACAATCAAAAAAGCTAATTGTCAGGCACTTACACTACAGTGAGGCAAACAGAAAAAAAATTAGCTTATTTAGCAGACTGTGAAGTGACAAAAATTATTTTAAAACAAATTGTAGCACACATAAATAATATTATAAACAAGTTGAATGTAAATAATTAGGGAGCAAGTTAGTTAATGACAAGATCAATTTGGTTTTTTTTTTCTTCAGATTCTTTTATCGTATTTCTATTTCTGTTTCATTTCCTAGTAAAGTTGGCAATCGTGTCTTTAACTGTATATTAGGAAGTATATTATTCATTTTATTGGTCACTTATAAGATGAAACAATAAAAACTCAAATCATCCTTTACTACAGGAGCAGTTATAAAAGCAATGATAATATCCAACTTCCGTAACAAATGCATCAGGGCAAAGTATTTTTAGCTGCCCTAGGGCCATTGTCTGAACCTGAATTAGGACACTTGTGTGTCACAAGAGGCCTTTTATCCGACAGTAATTGAGAAATACTATCTGGGCTAAGTCAATAAATCAAACTCCAAAGTCTTCAATAGAAAGAATCCAAATTTTGTCACAAAATGACTAAAAACATTTGGGCATTCATTTTATTTCACAGGCAAATGTGGTTCCCTGATATAAATAAAATCATGAAAACTGCACTGGGGCAGTAACTTTAATCAAATTCCAAAGTTTAGAATATCCTGAAGATGACCCACCCCCACATATTTCCAAAATTGGGAGGGTTTTCTTTTTTATAGAGATTTATTCGTATAACTATAAATGGAAAGGGTCTGTTCCTTTGTAGCACACGCAGAAATCAGTGGAGGCAGGTGAAAATCAGACCCATACTTGAGATCATTTGGAGTCCGACATTTACAAAGATCTCTAGTTACAGAAGCTCATGCTTTCCGTGATTTGTTGCAGTGTGAACCACTGGTCCATTCTGGAAGCTCTCTTGCCATTAAAGTCCTTTACAGGAACTTCTCTTTTGTGACTATCTGATTGACAACTGTTCAATAAATTTTCAAAATGAGTTGTTCATGAGATTACAGACATTGGTTATTACCTCTAAAACTTAATTTTCAAGTCAAATATAAATTATTTCCAAGTTTAGTCATTATATTCTTATTTCTAGTACCCCATACCCATTATTGTAAGATGTTAAATCTAAATATGAATTTAATTATTGTAAAATGCTGCCATTTGATTACTTCCTGGCTCTAAGGACAAGAAGTCAACTTCACAATGAGTTCTTAGCATAGTGGTGGCTTATTGTATGAATTTTGGTGATAAATACTTGACTTCAGTGCCCACAATTACTCATCTATAAAATACTTTTGTTATGCTCACAGAGATGGAACAAAACAAATAGCAATAGAATAAAATGCTCTGTTGTCTTCAAAAATAAATCTATTTCCCTTTTAACTGGTGATTGGGCAAGATATATTTAATGTTTAAAATTGCAAATGTTTGTGGTATAGTATTGGAAAATAAGTTTTTATTACCTTAAATTATTTACTGTAAATTTCCTTATACAGACAATTGAATATTATATTTATTACTCATTTTTAAATAAATGAGAAAGATAACTTTTTATTATAATTAAGATGAAAGTTTTCTCTTTACAAACACTAATGAGGAAAACATCAAAGGATGAGGTACGATTAAAAATGTGTTTTAGGGGCTTCCCTGGTGGTCCAGTGGCTAAAATTCTGTGCTCCCAATGCAGGGGGCCTAGGTTTCATCCCTGGGCAGAGAACTAGATCCCACATCCCGCAGCTAAGAATTCGCGTGCTGCAACTAAAGATCCCGCGTGCCGCAACTGAGACCCGGTGCAGCCAAATAAATAAATAAATAAATAAATTTTAAAAGTGCGTTTAAAGGTATAGATTTTTGTGGGGCTCAGAACAAATCTCAATTTTCTCCTAGTTTGGAAGCAAACTTAAGCATGTTGCTTTTTTTAAATTTCAGATATTCTATAAGGTCTACCAGTGACATGAAATTTACCACACATTTTAGTCTCTATCTATCTATCTACCTATCATCTATAATCATCATTTCTGCCTTGTCTTCTCTAAATGATTAAGTTCTTATAAAGACTGGACTACGAGTTTCATTAAGTATATACTAAAGTACTATATAATAACGAGATTCCCTAAATTGAATCTTTGATTAGCTGTTAAGCAGATATGGATTCTCTAGACTGCCCTGTCTGATACTGTAGCAGCTAATCCTATGTAACGACTGAGAACTTGAAATGTGGCTTGTGTGACTGAAAAACTGAATTTTAAATTTAATTTTAATTAATTTAATTTTAAAACTGATACTTCATTGGAAACTTTTTAAGTTTGGAAAACTTGGGTATGTGAATGTATTTTTTCAATTATAGACTTATTAAATCTCAATACATACTAAGTATTGCTGATGAGTATTTAGTGTCTGAAATGACATGTTTTGTAAATGTAACATACGCTCCAGATTTCAAAGACTTAGAGCTGTTAAAAGAAAATTTCAGATCTAGTTGGCTTGTATTCAGCAATTTATGGATCGGGAATCATCCCAGAGAGGAGTTTCAAAAAGTTGCACAAAGTGAGAGGGTTTTATAGACCAAGGTGAGCAGGAACCAGGAAGTTACACTAGGGGTTTGCTGATTGGTTAAAGAAGGGTTACTTTCCTTGTATGGAGCTAAAGGAAGACTTGGAGCTGGTCGTGTAACTTGTGCTGAGCAGACAAGTGCTGGTTGGTTGACATAGACCTTTTTCTGGGAGAGCTGAGCATAGAAACAGTTAAGTTCTGGTTTGCTGAACTGGTGGGGCTAGGCATGAGGGACTCCATGTTGATCCTAATCTGGACACTTTAACAGTATGAAAAACAAATGGAAAATATTTCATTAATAATTTATCTAATATTATCTAATTTATCTAATTATCTAATATTTATCTAATATTGGGTAAATGTTGGAATGACAATATTTGGAAAGATTGCATTAAGTAAAATATATTATTAAAATCAGTTTCACATGTTTTTCTTTAATTTATTTAATGCGGTGACTAGAAAATTTGAACTTACATATTTGGTTTGCATATACTTTTATCAAGCAGCACTGCTAGAAGAATACCCTAAGAGAAAGGCTACTATTAAATGCTCTGTATATAAAAATAAATTTCAAATGAATTAGAGCAGTGTGAAAATAAGTCATAAACAACTGGATGATATTCTTTTTATTTTTGTATGAGTAATGGTTTTATCAGAGTAAAGAAAAAAGAGGAAATCATAAATAATATATTGATTGCTTTGACTATATAAAATTAATGACCTGTGTGTTTCTGTGTGTGTGTATTTTAAGAATCCATCATGAATAAAACTAAAAAGCAACAGTTTACTATCTTGTGGAGGCAGTTCTTCCTATCTTCTACAGTGGGGGAAGGTCTCCTGCTCATTCCCCAGAAGTGGATAGCACTGGATCATCCTTTTGGACCCTTCCCCTAGAGAATGAATGACTCACCTCATTCTTATAACTGTATTAAAGATCATTGTTCTTCTTATGAATTGGCCTTTTTCTTTCCTCAGAAGAACATATTGTCTTTCTTCATTTCTGTTTTGTGAAATTTTCAGTTATTAGAAAATATTTAAGTATGCTTGGAACAACTTGTGCACACAGATCTGCTCTTTCAACTGTAAATTTATGAAATTGTAAATTTCAATTGTAAACCTATATGGATGTGAGTAGGGATAGGGGTACATGGTTTGTCAATTTTTTAGCCACTGATGGCAGGATGGATGGATTAAATTGATACATTTCAATGGGTAGAAGTAGGTGTCCCTGTTCTGGCTTTTGGGCCAAGTTATATTCTTTTTTAAAAATTAATTAATTAAGGTATAATTAACACATAACATTGTGTAAATTTAAAGTGTACAATATGTTGATTTGATGTACTTATATATTGCAGTATGATTATCATCATACTGTTAGCTAACACCTCCATCACATCATATAATTATCGGTTCTTTTTTGTGATGAGAACATTTAAGATCTAGTCTCTTAGCAACTTTTAAGTATATATTCTTTAATCTAGTTTTCCTGGGGAATGTTTTGGTTAATGAAGTTGATAGTATTTTAACTCCAATTTGCCTTGTGTGACTCTAATTTACTTTAATTTAACAAGCACTAACTCATGATGTAATGCATTGGGAGGTATGTCTAATCTTCTATGTAGACTCTTGTCAGCTATGTTTGATGTAAATCAAACGTAATGATGAGAAAACAGTCAGATACATCTAGAAAGTGAGATGTTCTACAGGTTGATTGACCTGGATCCTTTGAGTAGTCAGTATCATGAATGACCAAGAAAGGGAGGTATAGCTTGTCTAGACTGAGGGAACTAAAGACATATAATATTCAAATGATATAAACCACGGATGCTGAAAAGATATTTTGAGGGTAATTGAAAAAATTTGTGTAAGGATGTTGGATAATACTGTTGTTGATTTTCTTAGGTGTGGTAATGATGTTGAGGTTTCATAGGAAATAATGTTCCACTTCTTGGGAGATGCAGGCTGAAGTAGTTAGGGGTGAAATGTTATAATATCTGCAGCCTACTTTGGAAGGTTTGACAAAAGGCGTGTGTGTGTGTGTGTGTGTATGTGTGTGTATGGATAGATAGCAGGTATGGATAGATAACAGGTATTGAAGAATGTTAACAGTTGATGAATCATGATGGTTTCTCTGTGCTGCTTTTTCAAACTTTCAGTGGCTTTAACAATTTTCAAAATAAAGATGTGTACATAGGCATTTTTTTATATGTGGCATAGGGAATAAGAAATGTGATTAATTAATAATTCCATAACCTCAACATAGAAGTGAGAAATATATGAACATATATAACAAATGATTAATAAAACTAGTATGAAAGAAAATTTTAAGATCAATAAGAAAAAGAAAATTGGTCAAATAACATGAATAGGTTATCAACAGAGGAATAAAGACAAATGGCCAATAGACATACCAAAATATTTATCATTGATAATCAAAGGCAGGATACTGAGTTGTAAAAACTCAGTTTTCCACCTGTGTTTCTCTCTTATTCTCACACAGAACACTTCACTTTTGTCACCAAATGTTGGAGACTTTCCCACACCAAGCAATTCTCTGCGACACGATCTGGATGTCCTACAATTTAACTCAATTTTAACAGTGAAGATAGGGTCAGATCCCACAGGCTAAGGGCTCTGTCCCACAAGACAGCGCTCACCTTATTTCACGTGCCAATTGCAGGAAGTAGGTCCCCAGATTACCCACAACTTCTGTCTGATTTGGCTACAAATCAGAGGTTCCCATGAACCCCTCCTCATTTTCGATTAATTTGCTAGAGTGGCTCACAGAACTCAGGGAAACACTGACTAGTGTTTGCCAGTTTATTAAAAGATATGATAAAGGATACAAACAAACAACCGGATGAAGAGATCCATAGCGCGAGAGTTGAGAGGATCCTGATTTCAGGAGCGTTCTGTCCCTGCGGAGTTGGGGTGCATCAGCCTCTCAGCACATGGACGTGTTCCCAGCCTGGAAGTTCTCTGAACCCTCTACTCTTGGGATTTTACCGAGGCTTCATCATGTAGGCATGACCAATTATTAACTCCATTTCCAACCCCTCTTCTCTGTCTGAAGGATGAGAGGTAGGGCTGAAAATTCCAAGCTTTTAATCATGGCTTGGTCTTTCTGGTGACCAGCCGCCATCCAGGAGCCATCCAGAAGGCCACTCAGAGTCACCTCAATAGAACAAAAGATCTAGCCCCTGGTGCGCTAGTGGCTAGGATTCCTGGTTTTCATCCAGGCTACCCAGGTTCAATTCCTAGGCAGGGAACTAAGATCTCTGTTCAGGGCTGCTCATTGCTGTCTCTCCGAGATCAGTACCAACTGTCTTCATGTTGTTAACTCCACATTTTCTTCTCCAATAAAACAAGCCATTCAGGCATGGTTATAAAAAAAAGAGAGAAAAGAAAAAAGAAACACCCCCAGTGATTCAGATATTGTAATCATCAGACACAGACTAAAAAATAACCATGCTTACTATGTTCAAGGAGATAAAAGACTGAGAAAAATTAAAAAAAAAAAAAATAGAACAAAAGATGTTCCTAGTGTTCTCATCATTTAGGCAATTACAAAGCCTTTAGGAACTCTATGCCAGGAACCGGGGACAGAGACCTGTACATGTATTTTCTATCATCTCACAAATACCAAGTTAGAAATTTTGCCTCTCATTTAATAAAATATTTTAAAACTATAAATAATATGACAGTCCAAGGAAAAAGATCCTCTCAAACTGCTGGTAAAAGTATAATATCTTGAGCAAACTATTTGTAAATTTGTATTGGGTAAACTTGTATCCTAAGAGAATCAGAAATATCAGCAAAAAATGTACTTATGAAGTTTTTTTAAAAGGAAAATTTTTTTTAAAGGCAGAGTATTACAGATTCTGGCTTCTGTTTCCTCACATTCAGGATAGAAAACATTTAAAATGCCTGCCTCTTAGTGGAGTTGCAAAGTTCACCTGGCTTCAAGAGCCACATTAATGTCCAGAGCCTGCTTTACAAGTCCTAAAGGCCGACCCTGGAGTTATTTCCTTTGTCCCTACAGCGTGAAGTGAAGCGCTTCAGCAGGTGTGACAAGCTGAGGATGTAACATTTTCCCATTAGACTTTAAGTTCCATTGAGATGTCCTCCCATGAATCTACGCCAGAATTCAGAAACACAGAAGCCAAGGTTAGCCTCGCCCTCTAGAAGGCTTAGATGAAATAGGGTGATAGAGGCTTCAGCCAGCCGCAGAGGAATGGAAATCAGAGGGATTCAGGAAAATAGCATTTTCATTTGCACTGTGTTTATAGCTTCCACATCTTCCTGGTGAATCAAATTGCTCCCTAAAGATGCACAGGCCTGAGTGCAGCACATAGCGGAGATAAGGAGACCCAGTAGCGTTTTCAAACCTCGGATAAGCAGATCAAGATAGCACTAAAATTAAGAGACAGAGAGATCAGTAATACATTGTTATAGCTTTGAGATTGGGTGGAAATTATTATACTTCTACAGCGTCTTTGCTTCTGAGACACTTGCTGTACCGTATCACTGAATCATAGAAATCTGTCACCCTTAATACATTTACTCCTTGTCAGCAGCTTCTGGGCATAGGGAAAACGGTGCTCAGTTTATGACAACATAACTATAAATCCTAATCCATTAATTTACTTTTTCTCAAGATAAGTTCTTGCAATTCAAATTACGTGATTAAAAAGCTGCTATTTTATCAGTCAAAATAAAAGCAGCTTTTCTTGTTTGCTTAATTTCCAAATTGTAGTATTTCTCCTTTTTAATTGCCCATGCTGATAGATTTAAGTGTATGGGCACATATGCAATAGTACGGCATGAAAATAATTTAGATCACCATGAGTGTCATTCTGAATTCTTCCCAGTTTACTGCATTATTAAATATTACATAAATTATTCAATGTCCTTTATATCAAACATATATTTTTTCCTGCAAAAAGGATCAAAACTAAGTGACATTACTTAGGATTACTAGACACAGATTATATAATATCTTTTCTTCTTTTCCGACTAAGAAAAGACCTGCCTTTAATTTATATATTTCACTGATTGATACACAGGGGAAATTTTAATGACAGAAAAATGGGGAGGCAATTTAGTCTATTTACACAATAAATAGCCACATTTGTTGGTATTTAATGTTTGGTTTTTTAACTGCCTCTGTGCCCTGAGATAAAGATTTGAGCATGCACTTTCTTCTTGGTTATCTGGTCCCAACAGAATGTTGCCTGGGAGCTGGAAGGGTAGGCATTTAAAAACCCAAATATTTAATTATGTCTCCTGGCCTGGTTAAGAAGGCAGAGAATGTCCTTTAGAGAGACAAGAGTGCTTCTGCTTGGGCTGGTTCTTGGTTGTGTCTGAGAATTTGGCACTCCTTCCATGGGATGCAGGTAGGCTGAGAGCGTATCAGCTTTATATTACTTCCTATTTGTAGCTCTAATATTTTCCACGTTGGTGAATTCCCAAATTGGACATACTGAGAACCAACTACAAATAATAGGCATGCTAAACAAGGTGGCCCCTTTTTAAGTCAGATCTGATTGTTCATTTTATTTATATTGATCTCAAATTTGCTTCCATGTAACTGCCACCCATTGGTCCTGATTCTTCTTCCTGAAGCAACATAAAAGAACCCTTTTTCTTTTCTACACCATAGCTCTGGTCTATTTGACATTTTCTATGATCCATGGAGGCCCATGTTAGACTCTGCAATATTTTAAAGTTTTTTTCCTGAAATAATTATGTATCAGTATTTACACATCTATATTATAATAGAATATATAAAATTATTTCTTAAAGATCAAAGACTAGCCCTTCTTGAGACCTAAAAGAAAACATGTAAAATATTTTCAAATTAATAATATTTAAATCACAGCATCTTTGTGTCACCATGAAAAATTTGGGAATTAATGAATATGTGATTACATATTAAAGAAATATGAGAAATTGAGACTGTAACAGATTTTGTAGTTGTAGTTATAAAGAAATCGCTTGACCTAAATGAATAATAAAATATATCTTCAGGGTATTGTACTTCTTATGAAATCAGAATTTATTGGTAATTCCTTTGGACTGTGTGAGAGGGTGCATATCCCTGGGGTGGTGAGAGGTGTTTTGATGAAAGCCAGTGGAATATTTCCTAAGAATTTAATTTTAAAAGAAAAGAAAAAGACCATAGTGCAGTTAACATATTGCATGCCCATTGACATCTTATTCTAAAAGTTCTCTCCACACAAGAGTAATTTTAATAATTGAGACTATCATTATGCTACTGCTGACAACTTTCTAATGTCTATAAGGAACTAAAGATCAGTGTGTGTGTGTGTGTGTGTGTGTGTGTGTGTGAGTGTGTGTGTACATCCATTTGGGTACATTTATCCTCTATTCTTCAGCAGCATTTAGTCTGGCATAAAATCAGATTTCACTAGTTAAGAATAGCCTTAGTCAATGAGGGCAGGTGAGGGGAAAAGGAAGTAAAATTCTAAGACTAATGTTATTTGGAATTAGGCATTTAGTTCATTATTATTGTTTCTTTGTGCTTTAAATCTTTTTCTCTTGAATATGGAGAAAACAACGACAAAGATAACTTTTATAAATCCCTGTAATAAAATAAACACCAACAAAAAATCTCTTGCTTTAAGTGTCAATTCAGACCCTTTAAAGTCTTGTTTGAGATTCCTTTTAGAGGGGTTGGAAGGCCGTTCTGAGGTCCAGAAGTCTCTACAGTGGTTATGCACGATCAAGGCAGAGGGAAAAACCAAGACATTCTCACTCCCATTTCCTCTGCATCAGAATCACCTGGAAGATATTTTAAAAATACTGATCATGCCCAGAGAAGCTCTGATGTTATTCGTCTGAGATGGGGCTTGGGCATTGGTATTTTTTAATATCTCCTTAGGTGATGTTAACCTTGTAGCCAGGGACTGGAACAGCTAGTCTACTTTAGACGATCACAGACGCAAAACTTTTTCTTGGCAGATTCCACACTTGTATCAGGCACTTCATGGAGATACATCTCACTGTCTTTAACTAGTTGTGATGCTTTATTCAGTTCCCAAAATATGGTTGTTGGTTAATAAATGGTTAGCTTAATACTATAGCCATTTATCTTATGCCTGGCTACCACTTATCAATAAGACTAAGTGGCTAATCTGCCTTGCCTCAACTGCCATTCTGCCCCTCCCACACCCAAGGCAGGCATTTCTAATAGTCCTCTATCGTCAATTAGCCTAAATAAAGCATCATGATCTTTCCAAATATAGCATTTAAGGCAGCCATGACTAAAGGATCAGAGTTTTCATGTGATATGTAATCTTTATAATCTGCACAAAAGTTAAAGCTCTGGGCCTTTCCTCCGACATTTGAAATGAGATTTATGTAAGTTATGTGTTCACTGACTACGGTATATATAATAATAAGCTCGTTTTTTTTTCCTTATTTATTATAAAATGAATGGGAATACACATTCATAAAATTGTACAGCAAAAATGTTTAATCAGGACCCACTTATGCGGGTTACATAAGATAATTTAGAGGGAGAGTGAAATGCAGAATTGTGGAAAAGCAAGAGCAATATTTAAGTTATATTCAGTGTTCAGACTAAGGGCTATGCTCTTGGGAATGTATGTTACCTAAGCTATGATACATGAGTATATATGACAGATAGGAAAGGATAAATTAAGAATATAACATGAGTTTGTATGGGCCAGTGAAACAAATGTTTGTTTGGTCCAATCTGAAGTGATCTCTTGTTGACTTATATAGGGTCCAACTTATGTAATAGGAGTTGGGGAAAGCACAAAAGTTGTACGCAAAACATCTGACGTAAAGATTAAAATACTTTAAATAAAAATCATTATTAAAACTCCTACATTTAAACACTAGGAAATATATTTAAAGACAACACGAGTAGAGGGAATTTGTGCAGAGTACATTTAGAACTTACTTATCATGCTCTTTTTCCTTCCCTTGTCTCAGAAGAAAGATGTCTTAGCTTTTTTCTTTTTTTTTCACTTTCTTCCTTAGTATATATTAGATCCACTTTGTTTGCATACTATTCTTTATATCTCCAAAATTTATATCCTTAATCAGCAAGAAAAAGCTCTTCTTATAATTGTACCCAAAGTCATTGTGTCCATGTCCCGGTTCCTTCTTCCAACACTGAATATACCTGTGTATGTAGGGAGCCTCTCTATTAAGTCCCTCTAATAGTGCCATAACTTCACAAGGCAGCACTGGCTCCCAATACAGCAGCGGTCCCCAACCTTTTTGGCACCAGGGACCGGTTTCGTGGAAGACAATTTTTCCATGGACGGCGTTGTGGACGGTGGGTGGTTCAAAAGGTAATGCGAGCGGTGGGGAGCGATGGGGAGCGGCAGATGAAGCTTCGATCGCTCGCCCGCCAGTCAGCCATTCACCTCCTGCTGTGTGGCCTGGTCAGGCTTCGGACAGCTACCGGGAGGCGGCCCGGGGCTTGGGGACCCTTGCAATACAGCAACAGTTTTCTTGCTACCATCAGTTTCTCTTTAGTTTTTCTGACTTTATTTCACATTTTCAGTACTTTAATGTTACTTTTATTTTACAGAAAGATAGCACTTCCCTCCTTCTATCAAGAAATTGAATTTCACCAACATATCAGGACTCCTCCAAACCATCTAGATTTGCCCTTAGCAGTGTCGTAAGCTTGCTTACGAGGACAGCTTTTAACAGAAACCATCTTAGAAACAATTTTATTCAAAGGGTCTGTATATTTTTCTTGGAAAAAATGTAAATATTATATCAACAGTATTTAAAGCATAGATGTAATAGCATAACAGTGCTAAGAATCCATCTGCTATTTAATTCCAATTAGCAAAATGTTATCTGAGAGCATATGTGTCTCTGTATTAGTTTTTAGAGCTTCTTCTTAATATTTCTTTCTGTATTTGAGCATATGTCTTTGTATATATGTTTCTTTTCTCTGCATGGCTTTCTATGGGTTAATTTTTGAAATATTTATAAGGATCTTTATGTCCATCTATTTGTATCTGTATCTTTGGCCTTCTGGGTCCTGCAATGGGCAGAGCACTCATTTCTTTCTCTATCTTTCTATATATTCATCTGTTTGACATTCTTTCATTCCCCTTTTTTCATTATCATTTTTCTTTCTTCCTGTGTATCTTTTTTTGTCTAATTGAAAAATATTTTAATTTCTGTTCTTAAACCTGAGCAAGGATATTTTGGTTAGTTATCTTTCTCTTAAAAACAAACAAACAAACAAGCAACAAACACCAGCCAATTCTCTACTCCTCTCCTACAAGACAATGTCAATTTAGTGACCCTTTTCTTTTGTGGCTTTAGTGAGATTTTTCTCACCGAGAGAGAAAATAAAGATTTTCTCACATCTGTGACCTAGAAACAGTCCTACAAAAACAAAACCAAACAAGCCAAAACAAAAACAAAACAAAAACACAAATATAGCCTTGGAATTAATATTTAAAAATATTAGCTTAACTGCTATGTCAGAAAGAACAAAGTATATATCTTTCCAGAAAAAGCAATTGTTAATCTGATGTAGGTGAATTTTAGATTAAATTTTTATTTACATATCTAAGAAGCAATGAATATTTGGTCCGTTGTTCCTCCCTTATTTTCATCTTCTGTTACTGAATGAATGGAGGCGCGAAAGTTACCCTACAGGCTAACAGCCCCTGGAGAGTCTTCCAGGTCACACGTCTGAAAAGTTAGCATTTCTGACCTATGTTCCTTTCAAAGTACAGGCTTTGACAAACAACTTTTATTAGGTATATTTTCCACAAATAACATTTATAATGACTTGTATCCATTTGAAAGTAAATTTAAAAACAAAAACAAAACAATAAAGAAAAAAACAATGCAACTGAAGTTCCATTTATTTTTGAACCTCTAGGACAGAAATGCAGATTTGGGGGTTTAGCTTTAAATAGTAGAAGTGGATGATTGTTTAGGCAGTAAACACCATGAGAGCAGGGGATTGTGTATGCCTGGTTTACTGCTTATTTTCTAATATGTAGCACTTATTGTCTTGAACTCAATTGAGCAGGTGCTCAATAATTATTTGTTGAATAAATTCAAACATTTGAAAAGCAATTTTCTCGTTGATCTTCAAGATATCAACCATAGAAGAATCTTGAAATGGAGTAATTACCTCAAGTCTAATACTTGTGGTTCAAGATAATTGTGGGTAGTATTTAGTTTTCTATTTGGGGGCCTTATATATTTTATTACAAAAATGATAATGGATAAGAGGAGGCACGTGTAACTATCCATAGGCTCACCTTTTCTCACGGAATAGTCTCATCATTAAATTGAAAAATTCTCAAATATATTTATTTTCATTCTCCTTACAGGAAAGCAAAGTGCTTTAACAAATTTCAAGATACCCTGGTGAGCAATGGTTCTTTAGCTCACCTCCATATGTTTCTCTTTTACAGAGACAAATTCTATTGCTTTCAAAAACATTTACTTTTTTCTTATAATATTTTCATTTTATGATCATATTTTCTCCCTTGATTTCTTTTGCACTAGAAATAAGAATGAGATTTCACACTAATGTTTATTGTTTTACTTTTCTGGAGAAAAAAAAGAATATTAAATGAGAGAATATTTATTTTGAGGTAATCCACTTAACTTCTCATCCTTCCAACACGTGAAGAGGTTTGATGAGTATCTGTGAAATTCTCTAGCATTGGCTACATGAGGTGTACAACTCACAGTGCTCCAGTTTTTAGGGTTTTCTTGTTGTGTATGTCTAGATTTCTGGATTCCTGTCCCAAGCTGAGCAATCCTAAGAAAACTGTTGATATATCGGTTGATAGATGTACACCGTTATTCATGTATTTTTTTCATTCTTTGTCCCAAGGTAGTAGATATTGTAATATTCACAGAAAATGTAAAACATGATTTGTGTTTTTACAGGCAGAATATAGAAAACGTTTCTCTACATTAAGGATCAGGAAGAACAGAGATTGATGGGTACCCTTTTGTCTCCTCCCTGTTGTTTTGGCCTCTTTCTTACAAGTTGTAGTAACATTACAAGACATCAGAGGTTTCCTTTGCCTCACTGCACAGACTTGGGAGGCTATGTGGCAGATCAGGAGACTGTGTTCAGCAGCAAGGAGTAGATGAAAAGGACTCCAGCAGCAGAACAGTTTCTTATAGCAGAGGAGAATCCCGTTTTATAGATAAAAACCTGAGGCCCCTATGATATGAAGAAAATCTGACCAGGTCTCCATGTACTTTTGTACCTTGCACTCTTTGTTTTCTCTCCTCCAGATATGGTATGTTTTTCATGCCACCCTTTGAAAGAGGAAAATGTTTACATTTTTTTCCCCCCAGAATGTAGAACGATACTGTCACATTTAACTTCTCACTGGGATATTTCTCTCAAGTGAGTTTTAACCTTACCAGCATTTTGGTGAAGCTCTAATTGAGATTGTTTTTAATTTTTCTGTCCTTTTTTCCCCCCTCCTCATTCCTGTCCCTTGCTCTTTCTCCTGGAAAACTTTAAACTGCTCTTACTATTGTCTGATTGGTCATGGTGCTATACTTAGGGATTTTGATGGATAACCAGTACTGGAAATACTGTCTTGTCTTGGGAAATCATAGTGTGTAAGGGATGTATGAGCTGGTATAGTAAAAATGTATTATTATTCTAGAGTATTTATGTTGTCTCAGTTTTGCATTCTTGAAGCTATGACTAAAATAATTTTACATGTCCATCTGACCCCTTATACTCTGGACATGTCAAATGAGAAAAATTTTCATTAGAATAATCCATCTTTGAGGTGACGGCACAGCTGTGTCAGCTGTAGCTGCTGAAAGAGGAGCCAAGACTTTACCAAGCAGTGAGAGAGCCCTCTCACCAGAACTGAGAAGAAAAAAACATGGAGGCAAAAAGCTCTTTTTATAAATTTTGGCTTTAGTTTTTCAATAGGAAATAAAGAAGAGGTAATAGAAACTGCATTGGACTTGTAGATCAATTGGAGGGAATTGTCATCATGAAAGTAAATATTGAGTCTTTCAATCTGTGAACATGAAATGTGTCTCTATTTATTTTGATCTTTAACTTTCCTATTAATGTTTTGTACTTCTCAGTGTACAATTCTTACCCATTTCCTGTCAAATTGATTTCTACACATTTTATTCTTTTTGATGCTATTGCTAATGAAATTGTTTCTTATTTTCATTTTCTGATTGTTCATTGCTAGAATATAGAAATAAAATTGATTTTATGATGATCTTGCATCCTACGTTCTTTCTAAACTTGTCTATTAGTTCTAGTAGTTTATTGTGGATTTCTTGGGATTTTCTGTATAAAGAATTATGTGTCTGGTGAACAGAGACAGTTTTCCTTCTTCCCTTGCAATCTGGATTTCTTCGTTTATTTACAACGTTGGCTTGAGCCTCCAGATAATATTGAAGATTTATTTTTGTCTATTCTTATTTCTCTGTCATAATAAAGAATCAAATTAATTCTGGAAGGTATTTCATATTCTCAAAATTTGAGGTTGGGTTGGGACTCAAAATTCAGTTGAGTAATCACACCACTTATGATCCATATATACATACCATAAATTCTCATTTCCCTGTGGAACATCCCGTGAACTTTTAAAGGGTTCTCTTTGTCATAGTCACCTCTGGCTTTTATTTCCCACCTCCACTAAATGCTTGTTCTTTGCTACTATCTTGGAAATTTTACTTATGGCTTATATTCTACCTATCCACTGTTCCTTTGACCAAATCACTACAAAAATGAATCTTGGCATGTACTAGAACTTTATGCATTATATAGAACTTGTATTTCTTTCCAGGGAAAGGGATTATACACATAGCTCTCCAGCAAAAAACAAACAAACTTAAAATTACATGCTAGAATCTTTGTTGTTAACGTCATTTTGGCTCCTTGATATAGTTGACTTCTCATTGGCTTTATTAATATATACAGGCCTGGCTACTCTTACCATGTTGATGGCCCTTCTCTCCCCATTTCAACTCTGCTATATTCATCTAACTCCTTTAAATTCTTGCTCCTCTGCTATGCAGAGAATTTCAGCCCTTACTTTTCCTTACTTCCAAACTTAGTTCCAGTCCTAACTTTTCTTATTGAATGAACTTAACATTGTTTAATTGAATGAATGTCTGTTTGCTGAGTTCATAATCCTTGAAAAAGATTATGCTCTGGAATATTTTTCTCTGTGTTAAATTGTCATCGCATTAGTTGGACTACATGTTCATGTGGCGCATACCATAGAAATAACCCTGATGAGCTTTTTGTACAGTGTTGATGAGCCTGAGTCACATCTGTTGTAAAATGGAGGTGACTTCACTGTCTAGTATAATAAGAACTTGTACTCAATTAATATTTTACTTCTCCTCAAGGGATCTGAGGGCAACTCAAAAGGGAAGTTATACTTCCGGGAGAAAGTTTTTAAAAAGTACTAAAAATTATAATGTTAACTGGTGACACATGCTTTAGAGAATAAAAATATAACAGTACATCACAACATCAGTGGGAGAACTTCCATCATTTCCTTAATGTCATTTTCCAAAAGTATGCAAAGTTCTGTCATTGGCTTTTTCGTGGACAGATCACTACATAGATATTAAGTGTTGATATCTATATTTTAATGCTTATCAATGAAAGAAGGTAAATTCAGGAACATATAATTATTGGAACATGGCTTCCCTGATTTAATGTATGAAAAAGTAATATTTAGTGTTTATTAGTTATGCCTTTATGAATTATTCACTTCCAAACACAACCTTTAACAAAACTTTTTTCTGCATGTGAAAATCCTGTAACATAAACTTAGGGAAGTATAGTGATGTAATATTTTAAAGAAAAGATTATATAAGAAATTGAAAAATGTTTCCAGCTTAAGGAATGACCCTAAAGAGGTAGACAATGCAGATTTGGGAGTGTATGCGTGTTGTATTTTTAATTTTCTCTTAGAATAAACCCAAAGATAAAAACAGAAACTTATGAAAATATGTATACACAGAGGCACATCACTAATATTTCATTTCAGTGAAGCTACTCTAGTTAGTTCCAAAATGATTCTCCTAAATAGTTTTACATATTATGTAATTAATTAAGAAAACTATATATATATATATCATATTCAGAAAATTCACATTTTCTGGAGATTAAAACATACATGAGAGAGTTGATTTACATTTGAGAATACTTATAAATGCTGTTTAAATCAGATGTAATTAGCTCTCCATGACATTTAATATTCTGAATAATCCAGTCTTCTTTCTCTTTTTGGCATCAAGATGGACTAAAAGCAAAGTAAGATACCATCTTCTATCTTTCCAAATGTTAAGACTGCCAAACTGAAATAAGTAATAAAAATAAATAGTGGTAGTTAAAACATTATACTTTGATTCTTCAAATTCTAATTCTAGATATTTATATCACCCATATTATATCCTAAATATAAACTGAGATTAATTTTATTTAGACAACTGTTTTCTTATCGATTCTATAATAATATACAAACTTGACTGTAGAAAATATCTTTTCTCTACAATAATGCTACCTGTGTTAAGTGGTCTAAGTCAGGGGTCCCCAACCCCCGGGGACCCCTGACTTAGACCACTAACCCCCTGTGAGGAACTGGGCCGCACAGCAGGAGGTGAGTGATGGGCAAACCAGCGAAGCTTCATCTTCCCCATCGCTCGCATTACTGCCCGAACCATCCCCCCGCCCCCATCCGTGGAAAAACTGTCTTCCATGAAACCGGTCCCTGGTGCCAAAAAGGTTGGGCACCGCTGGTCTAAGTGACCAAACATAATTAACGTCGTTTTATTGCTACAAAATGTCGCTAATACTAGTACCAGTAGTGGTACTACTACTGGGAGTAGTGGTAGTAGTAATGTAATGAACATTTGTATACTACTTTTAGTTTTACAACATATTGACATGTTCCTTATCTAATTTAATATTCAAAACATTATTATCTATATTTTACAGATGCCTGTTTGGAGACAGAATTTGCTTTTCCACCAAGATTAATTGGTAGAACTCCAAGCTAAGCTCCTGTCCTCCAGACTGGCATTCCTTTTGTTATGCTACATGTTGTTATAGGGTGGTAGCAAGATTTAAGAACCTTGATTTTACCCAATGAAGAAGCTGAAATCTTGTGAAGTTAAGCTATGCATTCACTGAGCATTCATTTATTCTGTACACACGCTATGTGGGAAATTTTCTAGTTGTTGTAAAGGAACCAAGAATATATGAGCCAAAGTTTTGTAATAAATGTTCTAAATATTTTCGCATAACAGACACCTACTTTTAAGTGAAAATTGTCATTTCCTCAAGAAAAAAAAAATAAAAGAAAACACAAAGGAATTTCTAAAATGTGGTTTCTTGAAATTTATGCAAAACTTTGAAAACCAGGAATATTTGAAAACTTGCTTATGCTTTTTTGAATTAAGATCACTGTATATTTGTTAGACATTATAAATGTAGTAAAAGTTACCCTAGTGGCCAGAGTTAAAAGAACTTTTTAAGTGTCTATATCAAGTGTCTAAGCATTGATCCTAGGAAGACTGAATACTCTATAGTTTCCTACTTAACATGTGAGCCAGGGACCAACATCATCAACAGCAACTGAGAGCTAGAAAAAAATGCAGATGCTGTGGTCCTGCTCCAGACTTACCGAATCAGAATCTGTGTTGGGACAATATCACAAAGTCATTCCTATGCTTCATTTTTCAGTGAAGGATAGAGGGACTCCTAACTGCTCAGCACTGCACCTTCTAACTAGTATTAACTATTCCCATGAGAAGTTTGAGAAGATATTATATCTACAGAACAAGAAAAAGCTGCCATATATATGTATATACGCATATATATGTATTTGCCTCTCATATAACGAGACAATGCTCCCAAAAATTATAATGGCAATTCCTGGAATTATTGGAAGACTAAAACCCTGCTAAGGTTTTCTGTGTTGCCAAAGAAATCTCAATTCTGATGGATGATAGCCTCAGAAGTTCAATCCCTAAGGCAAATTCTGTCACCAACTCCACCTACAAGTAAAAGCGCTCTTGGAATTCTTGTGTCCCATCTCAGATGTAGTCTTAGAGGAATCAGGGCCCATGGAAGTTAATGAGTAGGGGGTTTCACCTCAGAAATCAGAATTCCAAGCACGTTCTACTTTTTGCCTACAGTATCCATTCCATCCTACTTCCCACTTCCTAAATGATTATTGTTAAATACTGTTGAATATTCCCAATATCATTGAAATATCCATCCCTCCTCTGTCCAGCCAAGTGCTGCAATTGATTTTATCCTCAGCATCAGGGGCTGAGGATAGTTAAATAGATAATCCTGTTTTGGTAATCCCAGCTCTCCGGACAAAAATTTATATGTAGGAGTGGGCAAGCAATCTAACTCTGGCCAGTAGGATGTGAGATGAAGTTCATTGGTGGGTGTCTGGGAAGAATTTATTGATTTTTAAGAAAGAAACACAAGAGGAAAATAGTCTCTTAACTGTCTCTGAATGTTTCCAAGTGTGTCTGGATGAGATGCTAAAAATATATAACATAAAATCATCTGACTACCAAACTGAGGGTAAACCAATACTGGGAGGAAGGCAAAGCCAAATCAGAGGTTTACGTAGAAGTGGATTCAGAGGTTACCTTCACTTGGAATCCACTACCCTCTGTATTTAATGCTATACAAAATATTTCCTCATTGTTAACCAGGCAAGTAGGGTTTTCCATTACTTGCAATCCCTAAAAATATGCTAACTGAACATTCTCAAGGCATATACAGTACTATATAGACAGTCCAAATTTCATCATCACATGGTAGGGATTTGTAGTAACTTAATGTGGATATTCTCTTCACCAAATGGCTAAATGAGAAAATCTGGTTCTTATAAATTGTAGGTCCAAATCAGCAGAACATCTTGAAATTTATATACATAACTTATATACTTAGTGTGCAATTATGTATATATCAGGGAAAGTGTGAAAGAGAAAAAATAAATGGAGAAGTGAATATAAGACAAGAGAAAGGAAGGAAATACAAAAAAAAAGAAGGCAGTCATATTTACTGCAAAATATTCCTTAAAATCTGAATTACTTTATCCAAACTAGCAAGGTAGAACATATTATATTTAAACCTTGTAAACACTTCATTTAATATGCATTACCAGATGCCAGATATTTTGTGAATTTTAAGCAATAACATTTGTTGTTGTTGTTTTCTTTTTTTTAATTTTTTAATTTTATTTTATTTATTTTTTATACAGTAGGTTCTTATTAGTCATCAATTTTATCCACATCAGTGTATACATGTCAATCCCAATTGCCCAATTCGTCACACCACCACCACCACCCCCCCGCTTAAGCAGTAACATTTGAAAGAATTAAAGGTTAACCAGGTTTTCTGCACTGAAACACTGGATTAAATTTAAAACGTCAAGACCATTAAGGGAGATTCCCAAATAGAGAGGTCTAGTGATATACTACCCAGATAATTTTAGGATTCAGCTAAGCTGATACGAATTGAAAAAGTGTATAAATGAGCTTTTTTTTCTTTTTTTCTTAAAAAACATCTTTGATCCTAAAAGGCACTTCTGGCCACAGTTCATAGTCAAACTGATGGTTGAGTTATATCATGCTAACAGGATGGCTTTCTCATTAAACATAATCCTTTCATGAAATTTAAACAAAATCTAAATTTAATTATAAAATACAAAAGTGTACAAACTTTTAAAAGAAAAGAAATACTACATAAGTTCAGAATTAAAATAATTAAAACAACATTGGGTGTTTGAAGCTGATGAGCTAGTTCCCCTGAAAATGCTATCTGATTATTCAGGAAGAAGGAAAACCCTCATATGGTCCTGATAGCACATGGAATTTTGGTGGGTCAATTAGTTTTCTGGATAGTTACCAATTGCATTACCACAAGAAAAAGAAAAACAATTAGAATTCATGGTATACTATTGTTATACTGCAAAACTTAATTTCATAAAGGGGTCAGTACTTAAAATTTTGGGACAAATCTGTTTGTATGTGTGTTTATACAAATCTGTTTGTATGTGTGTTTATATGTGTGTGTGTTTACAGCATTTTTAACAGAAAAGTGTGAGTAACACTGTCTTCCAGTCAAAATTCTTAGTGTTCATGATCAGGAAAAATTTACCTTGGGTTGGAATGATGTCCCATATGCTTGAAAGTAAAATTTGAACTGGTCTTTATTTATTTGAAATCTCTTTCTTAATTCAATAAATGTACTATTAATTAGAGCAAAAAATGATCAGTGCCTTTTTGTTATCAGGCCATAACTCTTTCAAATTTTTAAGTAAATGCCAAGTTTAGTTTTTTCACACTCATTTAATTTTCCATTTTTCTGTTTGATGTCTAACTAATATAAAGCTAATGCTATCTATCTCTTCCAAGATCACAGCCTACTTTGAGGAAAACTAAGAATTTGTCTTATTGGAGGGCCATTAACAGAGAACAAATTCAAATCTCATTAAAGGTCCTGCTCAATTAGTGGCATATGTTTCAGAATTCATGGCATACTGCCCTCAGTTAAATGGAAGCAACTACATTTCAAGTCTGACTGGACTTTAGCAGGAACTAGAAAATTGTGCAATGCCTTCATGATTATGGGCCAAAAAGGGACTCTTTAATTATAAAATCATAATATTATTACAAAACTGTTCTTAAACACCTTCAATCTGATCTCATATTGTATACATGCTGTATATTACATTAGAAAAAAGTATAAGTTAACAATTTTTTTAAACATATTTATTGGAGTATAATTGCATTACAGTGTTGTGTTAGTTTCTGTTATATAACAAAGTGAATCAGCTATATGTATACATATATACCCATATCCCCCCTTCTTGCATCTCCCTCACACCCTCCCTATCCCACCACTCTAGGTGGTCATGAAGCACCTAGCTGATCTTCCTGTGCTATGCAGTTGCTTCCCACTAGCTATCTTTTTATATTTGGTAGTGTATATATGTCAATGCTACTCTCTGTCTTCATCCCAGCTTACTATTCCCCCACCCCGTGTCCTCAAGTCCATTCTCTACATCTGCATCTTTATTCCTGTCCTGCCCCTAGTTTCCTCAGAACCTTTTTTTTTTTTTTTACATTCCATATATATGTGTTAGCATACGGTATTTGTTTTTCTCTTTCTAACTTACTTCACTCTGTATGACAGACTGTAGGTCCATCTACCTCACTACAAATAACTCAATTTCGTTTCTTTATATGGCTGAGTAATATTCCATTGTGTATATGTGCCATATCTTCTTTATCGATTCATCTGTCGATGGACACCTAGGTTGCTTCCATGTTCTGGTTAATGTAAATAGTGCAATGAACACTGTGGTACATGTCTCTTTTTGAATTATGGTTTTCTCAGGGTATATGCCCAGTAGTGGGATTGCTGGGTCATATGGCAGTTCTATTTTTAGTTTTTTAAGGCACCTCCATACTGTTCTCCATAGTGGCTGTATCAATTTACATTCCCACCAACAGTGCAAGAGGGTTCCCTTTTCTCCACACCCTCTCCAGCATTTATTGTTTGTACATTTTTTGATGATGGCCATTCTGAGTGGTGTGAGGTGATACCTCACTGTAGTTTTGATTGCATTTCTCTAATGATTAATGATGTTGAGCATTCTTTCATGTGTTGTCTTGCTAGTTGTCTTGCTAGTCAATTGGCATGGGGTGTCCAGCACTGGAGCTTGCTGGCCGTTGAATGGAGCTGGGTCTTAGGGTTGAGACAGAGATCTCTGGGAGAGCTCTTGCTGACTGATATTACATGGGGCCAGGAGGTCTCTGGTGGTCCAATGCCCTGAACTCGGCTCTCCCACCTCAGAGGCTCAGGCCTGACATGAGGCTGGAGCACAAAGACCCTGTCAGCCACACGGCTCAGAAGAAAAGGGAGAAAAAAAGAAAGAAAAAAAAAGTATTAAAATAAAAAAAAATAATAATAATTTTAAAAAAAGAAGAGAGCAACCAAAGCAATAAACAAATCCACTAATGATAACAAGCCCTAAAAACTAAATTAAAATAAACCTAAAAATTAGAAACAAATCAGTCACAGGCAGCAAACCCCAAGTCTACAGTTGCTCCCAAAGTCTACCACCTCAATGTTGGGATGATTCATTGTCTATTCAGGTATTCCCGAGATGCAGAGTACATCAAGTTGATTGTGGGGATTTAATCTGCTGCTCCTGAGGCTGCTGGGAGAAATTTCCCTTTCTCTTCTTTGTTTGCACAGCTCCTGGGGTTCAGCTTTGGATTTGGACCCGCCTCTGCATGTACGTTGCCCTCAGGCATCTGTTCCCAACCAGACAGGACGGGGTTAAAGCAGTGGCTAATTAGGGGGCTCTGCCTCACTCAGGGGGTGTGGGGGGGAGGGGTATGGTCATTATAATTGGGATGCGGGGCAAGCCTGCTGCATCAGAGGCCAGCGTGATGTTGCCACAGCCTGAGGCACATCTGTGTGTTCTCCCAGGGAACTTGTCCCTGGATCACGGGACCCTGGCAGTGGCGCACTGCACAGGCTTCCAGGGGGGTGTGGATAGTGATCTGTGCTTGCACACAGGCTTCTTGGTGGCTGCAGCAGCAGCGTTAGCGTCTCATGCCTGTCTCTGGTGTCCTAGCTGATAGCCGGGGCTTGCGCCCATCTCTGGAACTGGTTTAGGCGGTGCTCTGCCTTCTGTGGGCAGACAGGGAAGGAATCCCCTCTCGTCGTGCACCCTGAAACAATGGTCCCTTGCCTCTTAGGCAAGTCCAGTCTTTTTCCCAGACTCCCTCCCGGCTAGCTGTGGCGCACTAGCCCCCTTCAGACTGTGTTCACGCCGCCAGCCCCAGTCCTCTCCCTGGGATCGGACCTTCGAAGCCCGAGCCTCAGCTCCCAGACCCCGCCCACCCCGGCGGGTGAGCAGACAAGCCTCTCGGGCTGGTGAGTTCTGGTTGGCACTGATCCTCTGTGCAGGAATCTCTCCACTTTGCCCTCCGCACCCCTGTTGCTGCGCTCTTCTCCGCAGCTCCAAAGCTCCCCCCCCCACCATCCTCCGTCTCCCCCAGTGAAGGGGCTTCCTAGTGAGTGGAAACCTTTCTTCCCTCACAGCTCCCTCCCACTGGTGCAGGTCCCCGTCCCTATTCTTTTGTCTCTGTTTTTTCTTTTTTCTTTTGCCCAACCCAGGTACGTGGGGAGTTTCTTGCCTTTTGGGAAGTCTGAGGTCTTCTGCCAGCATTCAGTAGGTGTTCTGTAGGAGTTGTTCCACATGTAGATGTATTTTTGAAGTACTTGTGAGGAGGAAGGTGATATCCACGTCTGCCATCTTGAAGGTCCCCCAAGTTAACAATTTTTGGTAAGTCAAAATAATTTCCCAACATCAGAAATACTAAAATGTTTTAAGAATCCTGGCATAAAAATAAAATCAAGTTCAATTACTGTTATCAAGGACTGCATTATTATACATCTATCTCAGATTAGTCTTAAAAATGGGCTACCACTATTACTTCTTTAACAATACCAATTTCAGTAACGTTTAACACTTACTGAATCCTTACTATTTTCTTTTTTTGAATTTTATTTATTTTTTTATTGGAGTATAGCTGCTTTACAATATTGTGTTAGTTTATACTGTACAGCAAAATGAATTAGCTATACATATACATATATCCCCTCTTTTTTGGATTTCCTTCTCATTTAGGTCACCACAGAGCATTGAGTATAGTTCCCCGTGCTATACATTAGGTTCTCATTAGTTATCTATTTTATACATAGTATCAATAGTGTATATATGTCAATTCCAGTCTCCTAGTTCATCCCATCCCCCCTTCCCCCTTGGTATCCATACATTTGTTCTCTATGTCTGTGTTTCTATTTCTGCTTTGTAAATAAGATCGTCTATACCTATTTTTCAGATTCCACATATATGTGTTAATATAACATATTTGTTTTTCTCTTTCTGACTTATTTCACTCTGTATGACAGTCTCTAGGTCCATCCATGTCTCTACAAATGGGTACATATATACAATGGAATATTAGCCATAAAAAGGAACAAAATTGAATCCTTAGTATTTTCTATGTCCTGAGATAAATATGTTTTTCCATTTCACTTATCCTCCAAACAACACCGAGTTTCCTATTAATCCTTCCTAGATTACAAAGGTAGAATCTGGAAAAAAATTTACAAAGGCTAAGAAAATTGTTCAAAACACTCAATAAATGGCAGAGACTACTTCAAACCCAGGTGTGACTAATTTCCTAATCCATGTTCTTATTGATTCTGGCTTAGTATTTTCCTCTGTACTTCACAGCTAGATGTTTGCAACAACTTTCTGAAATAAATTCTACTGAAAACCTACAAACTGCTATCAGATTATCCCCAAAGTGTGTTTGTTGTCACCTTCTCTGGAATTTTTTACTAGCTTCCCACTGGCTACTGGATTACATAAAATGATCGTCTGTACATTCACATTCCTCTCTCTATTGTCCCCACACTCCCATCTCACCACTCCCACAGCCTCATATCTTCTTCAACCTGCCTCAACTACTTCAAATTCCCTGAGCATGGTCATGATTTTCTCTCATCTCTTATTCACTCTCCAGCATTCTGACTTTTGAAATCGGGTGTGTTAAAGGCCTTTCCCAAATATGGCATCTTTCCCATGAAATCTTTTCTAACAACTTTCTACCCTCTATCTTTCAACCTCCCCCAATTTCTGTAACCTTACACGTCCCATGCTTCTTTGCCATTCACTGCCTTGTTGATAGCAGTATTACTGAATATGTGTTATTCGAATAATGTGAGGTCTTGTCCATACATTGAATACAGACACCTCAGAACTGTGCCCGTATGTTTTGTTGACTGAGAAAAGAAAAAAGCACAACGTGAGAGTTGTAAGTTAAGTTTTACTTGGGGCAAAATGAGGACTATAGCCTGGGAGGTAGCATCTCAGATAGCTCTGAGGAACTGCTCTGAAGAGCTGGGGGTGGGGGGAGAGGAGTCAATATACTGTGATTTGGGTGAAGGGGGAGATGTGCAGTCAAGCACACATGTTGGCAGAGGTTTGCTGCTAGTCATAGGAACAGATGTTTCCATTAAAGATTTTAGTGCTTTCCTAGATATGAGAAGATGCAAGAAATTGGGCTCATAAAACCTTCTCCTGAAAATATCTAACTATCTGAAGGCCTGTTTTGCCAGGTTTTCCCAGAGCACAAGAGTGTCTCATTCCTGATCTCCACCCTGAACTACTTTCAGGTGTTGTAGGTCAGCAATTGCAGTAGCTAGTGACTCAATCCTTGTAGAGACAGATGGCAAGTGACAATTTTTATTTGGCAGTTTCTAGGCTAATTTCTTTCTTATAGAACTTACTTTGAGGTCTGTGTTTATAAAGAAATGAAGAGTCTAATAGAATGAAAAAAGATAATTTGATAAGACACATTCCTCTGTGATAGTTATTACATTTTTTGTAGGTTGGTTTGATTTTAGTTTAGTTGCTTTGAAAAATCAGGGAAAAGTTGGCACTACCAGTTTGCCTAGGGACTAGGATTCAGTGCTTTAAAAACTTTGTTTTGAGGGAGATGCCCAGCTTCCAGTTTAGACTTGAGTAGTTACATTAACTAGGGGGACCTTATGATTTATTTTTTAAACTGGGACAGCTTTAAGAGATAACAGGGTATAATTCAACCAGGAAAGTCTTGGGAAATTCTGGTTCCATTAACTAGCTGGATGATCGTAGACAAGTTGTTTAATCTCTTTGGGACTCAGTTTCCTCATCCATAAATGATAACTTTGAATTAAATGTTTGAGATTTCTTGTGGCTCTAAAATTTCTGAAATTACAATGGTATTGCAAATTTGTTATAGTTCCTTGTTAATACTTTGTATTTTTCATTTTGGATTCTGAATTCAGGGATATGTGAATGTGGGAAATGGTAGTAGCAAAGAACTCTTTCAAAAAATGATAAAATTTAGAAAACTCTTAGTTGGAGCTAAGGATTAACTTTTTAGACTAACTGGGAAAGAGTTCAGTAGCAATTAAAATTGACTAGTTAGTAACACACAATAGCCTATTAGAGATGAATACAGATAGTGAATGTAATAGAGATATTGAATATAATCTTCAGGTTTTAAAAAGGAGTTGTGTGGGAGAGGCTTTGGAAATGTCTAGAACTCTGGTAGATAAGAAATGAAAACTGCTCCAGAGAATATGCTTATTCAAGTGGGTATGAGAAAAGTTTATATGACTGTTTGGGGAAGGGTAAATTGTATTAAATGTTTTAGATCTTTCTGGATAATGAGTTCTAAGGCTGCTAGAAATATATATTTTTAAATATGTTTCATCCAAAGTAAATATTAGTGTTAATTTTGATTTTCTTTTGTTTTCATGTAGAAACAAAAGTTTGTCATTTCCTCCCCCTTCCCCTGCCTTTCACGCCCTGCCCCTTAAAGTGGCTTTAGAGGTGTGTGGTCTGTTTTCATACTGTATATTGTAATGTCTAGTAGTTGCCTGCGTTTCCGAAGTCACCTAGAGATTACCTCAGCATCTTCATGTAGCATTTTTATGCAGTCATCCTGTTACCTCATCCCAAGTGCCAGGAAATAGCCTGACCAGATGCAGATAAAAATATTACACTCTGTTTTAATGCCATTATTTGAATTTCAAAAAAGAGGAAATGATCCTTAATTGTAGATTCAATTGTTATTTGCAGGTGCAAAAGGGAACTTTGGCTGCCTCATTTAATAACCTGTTCCAAGAGTTCAAAGGTGAATTAAAAGGATAGTGAAATTTAATAAATGCCTGATTTAACTAGGTGTTGCCTAGACAAGTTTATGAGTCCTTCAGGGAAGGAACAGTACATTATACAGTAAAAGGAACTTCTATTAGCTAATCACACGACATCAGAAAGGTATAAACCTGTTTTTCTCTTTTAAAACATCCATGCTTAATTTTTTATCTCTTGCCAAGAAAATGATTAAAGTTTGTTGTTATTCATGGTCTAGGTTTGGAAGACATAAGTGTGTCTGAAACTTGCCTACTCCACATTTCTACTCAAATAATTCAGCTTCTGCAGAGAGGGATATTTTATTACTGTGGGAAGAAAAATAAAGAAACATAGGGATTAAATGGAATATGTTTCTTGGTTTCCTACATTAACTGATTTTGAGGTTATTATCTTCCTTCAGCTGTTGTATGAGCAAAAAAGCAATAAAAAATGCATTTCCATGATCGATTATATGCTGGGATATAAACAGTAGAGTTTTGGGTTTTTTTTATCAGACTCTTCAGTTTCAATAGCCTGATATTTTGCTGAACATTCCTATACATTTAAAAAAATCTGACATGTATTGGAATATAATCTTTTACATGGAGAACACAATTTTTCTCTTTAGTTAATAGGATTTTCTTAAACTTATTGTGAAATTATCTTGCTGCTTCTAGATGCAATAGTTCTGATTTCAATGTAAGGTCCTCCTTTTTCATTCACTGTGAACTGATTCTCCATACATGGACTTTATATTTTTATCCAAATGCATGCTTCAAGTACAACAATCAGAATGAAATACCAGTGTGTGGCTATGTTTTTACAGGAGTTTTCTACATCCAAAGTTTAGCTTCTTGTTATCATCTTTATAAAATTTAGTAGAAATCTCAGTAAAACAAAACAAACAAACAAAAAGACTGTCTTAAAACAGAAACAAGGCCTAGGCAAGTTAAAAAAATAGTAATTTGTGAGATTTTAAATAATTACATAATTCTTGGGAAAATCTGAAAATTAAATAGCTAGGCAGTAAAGTCAACAACAGATTGGGAAGACCAAGATCCACATATCTCTTGTATACAGGTCATCCTAAGTTAGGATATACGTATCTCCTATATATAGGATACATACATGCGTGCACACACACACACACACACACACACACACACACACATCAGTTAGGTCCTGTTAACTTCTATTTGGTCTCTGAAATCTTTACTGAGTATTCACATATATATCTCAATATTTCATTCCTTATAATTACATAACTAAGGGAAACCATTATAGGTTCCCATAGACACGAACATACAAATCGACTGTAAAGAGTTATGAGAGGTATTTATATAATTTGAGTTTCTACTGTATAATGGGTAATTATTTTATAATAATAAAAATAACAATTTATTGATTATATATGCTTTATTAGGCATCATACCAAGTACTTTAACTACATTTCACATTTATTCTTCATAGCAAAGATATGAGATATGCACTGCTATTGTCTTTATTTTACAGACGAAGAAACAGGTTTACAGAATTTAAATAATTAGTCTAAGATCATATGGCTAGAAAACAGAAGAGTTGGGGCTGTTCTATTGGTTTACCTAACCTAAATTTTTTCAACATACCATATTAAAAATATAAAAAATTTTAAACCTCTTGCATAATTTTCTTCCTGATCATAACGAGTTCTTTTAGGGTCCTGTTATGTTTCTTAATATAAAGAAACCTGGGTACAATCAATGATCATATATTATGATTAATTAGAAAATTGAGATATTTTCAGTGTAATTTTTCACAACATAAACTATATTCTAGTTTAATTGCTTTCATAACTGATCTTTCAATTGGTTTAAAAAATAGAAATAATATATGTTTGCTTCTTAACAATAAAACTAAAATACAAATTCCACACTCAGGTATATCCAGCTGAAGTTGTGAAAAATGATTTTTCAAACTTAATGATTTTAATGCTTTTTATTTCTTACACATGTTCAATACTCTGTTTAGTTATATGAGTTAAAAAATATTCTACCTAGTACATGAGGGTTTGTAAACATATTGTTTATATTAAATGTCTGGTGTTTGGCACTGCTGTTCAATACAAACATCTGGATTTTACCTCAAATACTTAAAATTGTTGACATAGCAATCTTTGATAGTTTTGTAAGTGAGGGGCATATAAAAACAATGAGCTTGATATAAACTAGAAGAAGGGTTTAGGTATAGGAGTTAGGAAAAATGAGTGCAAGTTGAGAAAAGAGGTGCATAGATTTGGGTCAGAGAGAAAAGGTCAGAAAGATGAAAAGAAAAGTCTTGGAAGGTATGTAGGGGATGACTGAAAACAGATGCTGGCAGCGGTCAGCCAAGAGGAGATGATGATTCTGAAAGTTATTTATCCTTTAAAGATAAAGAAACAGAAGTGGCCTTCTGTATCCGAAGGGAAAGACTGAAAATAATATGTATTATCCACCTTTGAAGAGAAAAATCATGAACTCAAACCCAGTATGTGCGTACCACAGGGCTGGATCATTGTTCTTGCAAAAATGGAGTTAATATGAATATCTACTGAAAAGGGTCGTTGTAGAGCATTTAAAAAGTTAATACATAAGCAAGGACTAAGGATGTAAATGCTGTCAATTATTATTATTATTATAATTATTTCAATATTACTTAATTTGCCATTCCCTAGTTTTCTATGACTAGAAATATTTGGCAAGTAGAGACATAGGAAAAAAGTAAAGGGGTAATGGAATCATCCTGATTTGAGATATTTGTGATATCAAAGGTCTAAATATAGTTTTCATTTTTTGTTTATACTTTCAGTGTAATGTTTTAGGAAAAATGTATAACAAAATTCCTATTGTAGTATCAGATAATGTTTTCAAGAGAAAATATTGAAGAATTGTTTCTTATAGGAAGATTTTTAAGTTTATACATTTAAAATGACAATATTAACTAGGTAAATGAGATAACCAAAAATTAATTTATCTTTGTTTATAATTTGTTTTTCTCAAGATTATTTGAAGGAATTTCAGGAAAAACACTGGAGGGCAGATAAATATCTTTTAATTATAAAATCAAGGGCATAGAAGATTTAGATTTATCTTTTAAATGGAAGACCTTTTAAAAAATGATATAAACTAGTGAAAAAATTTAGGTGAAGACATTAATAGTAGTTTATTTCAAGAAGTCCTGTAAGTTTATTTTCCAACGAGCAAAAGGTTATGCAGTACTTAAATGTAGTAAATTACAGAGTACTAAAATGTTACCTGTCATCATGACAATATTTTAGTTTGTTGTCATGGTGAGAAAACTAATTTGCATTTGGAAAAGAAGACTAATATTGCTAGCTACTTGCCAAATATGATATTTTAAAATATCCTATTTCATTCTTATCTTAAAATGGTAAACATTATGCAGTTTTCAAATACACAAAGATATAGAAATGTTATGTATATGTGTTAACTATTTTAATGCATTTGGAACAAAATCTGCATTACTGAAACCTAATCATTTTATATTCAGACTGTAAGTGGTGTTCAGTCAAGTGAAAAACATGAATCAAGCAATATGAAGGCAATGTGTAACCTACCAAATTATCCCTTTGAGGCTATGTTCTTGATTTTGTATAAGCAAAATTTCTTGAAATAGACATGAAATATAATCAACAGATCTCTTAATGTGTCATGGTTTTCCATAAGGTTCTTCCCTTTGTTTGCACAGCTGCTTTCTAGAGACCTGTATATCACATTTCCCTTACATTATTGTCAATGCTGTTTTAAACCTAGTGACCATTTCCAGGAAGAAAGTTGCTTGCACATATGCCTGATCTTATGAAAACTTAATCCACTGTTTCATAATCATTGAAAACTTCAATTTTTGTACAGTCAAGATGTTTAGATTGTTCAATATATTGTTAAACTGTGATTTCATTAAAAAGGGAGAAATATTTATGAAAATTTATGCTGGAGAATATAGTATAGCATATTCCAAAATGTATTGCATTCAATCATTAGAAATATTATGTTATTGGGCAATTGATTTATAGATTGATTTATTGGCTTTGAAGAAATGTAGCTCAATCTTGAAATAATATTTGGCTCCAAAATAAAACTGATAGATAGGCCAATAGTGATGTGAACTTGATACTGAATTACATGATTGATTTTTGAGCACATACACTTCTTTTTTTTAAATTGAAGTATGGCTAATTTACAATGTGGTGTTAGTTTCAGGTGTACAGCAAAGTGATTCAGTTATATATATATATATATATATATATATATATATATATATATATATATATATATATTCTTTTTCAGATTCTTTTCCATTATAGGTAATTACAAGATATTGAATATAGTTCCCTGTGCTATAGAGCAGGTCCTTGTTTACCTATTTTATATATAGTAGTGTGTATATGTTTATCCCAAACTCCTAATTTATCTCCCCCCGGCCCCTGGCTATCCCCTTTGGTAACCATAAATTTGTTTTCTATGTCTCTGAGTCTATTTCTGTGTTGTAAATAATTCATTTATATAATGTTTTTAGATTCCACATATAAGTGATATCATATGTATTTGTTTTTCGCCGTCTGACTTATTTCACTTAATATGATTATCTCTAGGTCCACCCATGATGCTGCAAATGGCATTATTTCATTCTTTTTTTATGAATGAGTAATAATCCATTGTTTATATATATACAACACCTTCTTTATCCATTCATCTGTTGATGGACACTTAGGTTGCTTCCATGTCTTGGCTATTGTAAATAGTGCTGCTATGGACACTGGGGTGCATGTATCTTTTCTCTGGATATATGCCAAGGAGTGGAATGGCAAGATCATACAGTAACTCTATTTTGAGTTCATTTTTGTATATGGTGTTAAAGAATGTTCTAATTTCATTCTTTTACATGTAGCTATCCAGTTTTCCGAACATCACTTATTGAAGAGATTGTCTTTTCTCCATTGTATATTTTTGCCTCCTTTTTCATAGATTAATTAATAGACCATAAGTGTGTGGGTTTATTTCTGGGCTTTCTATCCTGTTCCATTGATCTATATGTCTGCGTTTGTGCCAGTACCATTCTGTTTTGATTACTGTAGCTTTGTAGTATAGTCTTAAGCCAGGGAGCATGATTCCTCCAGCTCCATTCTTCTTTCTCAAGATTGTTTTTGCTATTTGTGGTCTTTTGTGTTTCCATACAAATTAAAAATTTTTTTGTTCCAGTTCAGTGAAAAATGTCATTGTTAATTTGATAGGGATTTCATTGAATTTATAGACTGCCTTGGGTAGTATAGTCATTTTAACAATATTGATTCTTCCAGTCCAAGAATGTGGTATATCTTTCCATCTGTTTGTGTTGTCTTTATCTGCTGCCAGCTTCATTTTTGCAAGGGTCCATTACCTGCAACATTGGACACCTCCTCTTCCAGTGTCCACTGTTACTGCTACAGTGAATTTCTCACTGTCTCTCAATGTTTTAGGTTCTTTCATGCTTTTGTGCCTTTCCATAGGATGACATTCCCCTGATTCTTTAATGGTAAAATGATCCTTCAGAAACCCAGTTCATATGTCACTTCCTCTTTGAAGCTCTTATACTCAATAACAAAGATGAACACACTTACTGAAGCATGGGTAAATAAAATGATTAAGGACTTAACACATAGAGAAATATAGGTAGCCAAAATTCAGTTGATATTCAAGATATGAATATTAAAACAAGTAGTCATGAGGTGGAGACCAGCAAAAAGATAAATATTTAAAATATTCTAGAGCCAGAGTTTGCAAGGTAGCTAAATGTCACTTATCTCTTACTGATGGGAATGTAATTTTTTTTTTAATGAATTTACTGGAGGAAAAATTAGCAATCTATTTTAAAAAGTCTTAAAATATAAAATTTATCCTATGATTCTAATTCTAGAAAGTAATCTAAAAGAAGTAGAGATGTACAAAAATATTGCCTTAGATAAAGATCTTCAAAACCTTACTTTTAAATAATGGTATTTGGAAAAAGAATGATGGACTACAGACACTGATTAAAATTTTATTTGAAAAGAATATGTTATAACATGAAAATATCCATGTTACTACATTAAACAAAAAAGAGAATTATGAGTATCTTATATTTGTATAAAAATGCAGATACATAGAAACACTAGAAAGATATCCATACACAGTAACTCAGATGATGGGATTATGGGTGGTTTTTATTTTCTTGATCATAGTTTTTTATTTTTTCTAAGTTTTCTACAACAAATATATATTACATTTATCATCAGAATGTTTAAATGATTAATCATCCAGGTGTTTTAGTTAGTCCTGTCTTTGCTAGGACAAAAACAAATAAAATTTTATTTTAAGGAGGTACATTACCATAGAGATATCTTAGAAGTTATTTTCTTGACTTAAATGACCCAAAATAGTGCATAATTCATTTGCTTTCTAAAAATTAAATTTCAAACATACAGAAGAAGAATGATATTTGAAATAATCTCCATACCTGAAATATTGTCTGGGGTCAATTTACATATTTTCTGCATTTTCAGTATTTGCTAGTGTCTCTGGAAAGCACGGGGTGAAGGAGATTGGGAGATGGTTGGGATTGGATAGGAAGGATGTTAGTTGGGTAGGATAGCACTGTCTTCTTTTTTTTTTTTTAATGTAGAGCAGTTCTGTCATAACATTGCTTATTTATTTATTTATTTATTTATTTATGTATTTATTTTTGGCTGCATTGTGTCTTTGTTGCTGTGCACAGGCTGTCTCTAGTTGTAGCGAGTGGGGGATACTCTTCCTTGCGGTGCGTGGGCTTCTCATTGCAGTTGCTTCTCTTGTTGCGGAGAATGGGCTCTAGAGCGCAGGCTCAGTAGTTGTGGCACACGGGCTTAGTTGCTCCATGGCATGTGGGATCTTCCCGGACCAGGGCTCGAACCCATGTCCCCTGCATTGGCAGGTGGATTGTTAACAACTGCACTACCAGGTTATCTATATCTGTATCTATATCTTTACATCTTTGTCTATATCTAAGCCAATTAATGTTTATTGTAGATAATCCATAGATCCTAGTTGACCTTTTGCTACGCTATTAAGAGTCAAAACTGGAAGACAAATCTCGTGGTTTCTCCCAAAGTATATAGAGGATCCCTTCTGTTTATGACATTAGGTCAAGACGTGTACTGCTATAGCACAGATTTGCAGGATGGCCTACTGTTTTTGTGTAACATTTTTAAGGTTCTCTCTTCTCCAGACTCCCATCATACAAAGACACATTAAACTCCAGCTTTTGCCAATCTTAGGTGTTCTTCTATGCACAGGAAACCTGCAGTGTATACATAAATTTAGAAGGTTTCAGCAGACTTGGGATTTTGCCTGGCAAACCGAAAGATGTGAAATATTTTCTGATGTATGAAGTACCACTCACTACTTTGTAGGTCAGGGGGAATTGAGCTGGATGTATGAATATAAGTGATTTGTTTATGATTTTGACTAGGTATATGTAATTTTGTTTATGCATGTTTCTTTAACAGTGGCTTCTCTCCTCCTTTGACTGGCGGGTAGTGTACAGACATTGACAAAACCGTATATTTCCTAAAAGTCCCTCCCGAAAAGAATTTTCTTTTGGACTTAACCTCTTCCTTCCTTCCTTCATCATTTTTAGTATATGTGATAGATCAGAAAAAAGGAAGTATTTTCTTCTTTTTTTTGAGAACTTCTTTTTTTTAACCTGGATTATTATTCTCCTTCAAAAAATGGACATTGAAAGTTTTCCATTGCCCAGCTAATCCTCCTGTCTCTGGTATATGACATGCCATCACTTTTCCCCTGTGATTCTTCTTTCTCTCCTATCTACCAATATAGCCTTGTGTTTCTCTATTTTAACAACATCAACCAGAATTCCCTTAAAGATAACCTTTTCCAACTGTACTTAACTCTTCACAGTCGAGTTCCTTAAAATCAGCCTGACGGTAATGGCTCCACTTCACACACATTACTCTTTGGAAATGTGGTCTCAATCAAGTTATTCGTGAACTCAAGGATTTGTTTTCAGTCACCACTCTTGAAATCCTTTTATAATTTGATTCAATTTAATGCTGCTTATTTAAGTGGCAAAAATTATTTCTTGGACTTTTAAAAAATTTCCCTTCACATTAATTTCTCTTATCACTCCTGTATTGTATCCTTTGTGGGTCCTCCTCTTCTTCTCCTCTTCCTGAGCTTCCTCCCTCTTCCTTCCAAATGTAAGTCCCTCAGAGGTTCTTGTATATTAAGCTCTGCCATCTTTCCTCTTTTTTTTTTTTCTTTGCCACTTTCTGTTTCAATTCCTAACATCATCTTTATTCTTCATTTTCCAGAACACTTTCTTCATTTTGCTGTGTGTTGTCTGTTTTGTTTTAAATCCATACCTGGCTTACTCCTTCTTTTTTAAGTTTAGACTGCATATGCCCTAATAATCTTTATATTTTTACACCTATCATAATTGGCTTTAAAGTGTTTCATGGAATTAAATTCCCTATTCTTTCTTCTGTGCTTTTAATATTTCAGGAAAACTATTTTTTGTGTGTGTCCCCAAAGTGTTTTTCTGAATGGACTCAACAGGGATATTTTCTAAAAGGTGATGAAAACATGAATACTGTGGGTGGGAAGGGATGAATCCTAGCAGACTGTGTTGATTCACACCGTGCCAAGGAGTCGCCACTCTTTGCCTCTACTCCTCAGTCTCTCCCATTTTTGGACTTGGTTTAGATTCATTGCACCCTATGCACTTGTCATGGGGCAAGAGGGTAGGTATGACATTTTTATTCTGTTAAGATATGGAAAGTGAATGTTTTAACATTGTTTCTGAGGAAATTTTTCTGAAATTAAAACCAAAAAAAAAAAAAACACAGAAACCTGAAAATTAATGGATTTTTACAGAGCATATTATTCTGTGGCCTTGTTGAACATATCCAGTGTATCTAGTGTGGCCAAACTAGGCTGACTTAGCTCTTTACTCACCAAACCCATGGTTCTTGAATTTGTCTGAGAGATGAAGACAGAGAGGATAGACAGTGTCGAGTACAGCTGCGTGGCAGTGGTATTTGGCTTCTGGATGGATTCCTGCAGAGCTCATGGGTAGACTCCACTAACAGGTCCCTATGTTTAGGTGACAACTTGATTGAAGGTGAAAAATGGCAGAATTTGCTCACAGTTTTTATGGAATAGAGAACTGTAGAAACAGTAGCGATTATATTTAGTTGTATTTCTTTTTCTGTGCATTAGAACATAGTCTTCTCTAGATTGCTTTTCTTCACAGGGAATGAAAGCAGCATATAGTCTACAAGATTGCCTGGCGTGAGAGTAGCTCTGTTTCTAAGAATCATTGAAACAGCCAGATCTTTAGTTTTCATGAAACTTCTCTTAGTAAGAGGCACTTTTACAATCAAAAATATGTAGATTAGTGAGCATGAATGATAAAAAGAGTTCAGAGAAGGTAGCCTTGAAGTATAAACCTGAGAGATACTCTCATGGGTTTATATATGGGAGAAGATGAAAGCTGAAATGTGTGAGCTCAACAAGGTAGAAATGTCAGGTACTCATGACAGGCTAGAGATAAACCTCGGATTATAGAGGTTTCTTCTGAGGTCTTCTGTACATCTAAGTCAGAGACGCTTATGCAGTTGGTTCCCAAAAGAGGATTATCCTCTTTGAGTGATCAGTCCTCACTCTGAGTTTGGTGCATTAAGACTTCCAAGAAATTCTCTAAATTCAAATCTCTTGAATTGTAAAAATCTTAATATAGGCCTGAGAGTTTGGCAGGCAGGAGTCAATTTGGTTTAAACAAACTAAACAATTGAACAGATTAAAAAACAATGCTAGGTTACTTCAGCCCAAAATAAAGACAGATTTATATATTATATATTCTGAGTATTAACTAAAGTAGAAATTGTTAGAAAATTAATCTATACACACAACAAGAATACTGAATATTTTAAATGCTAAACCAATCTTCACCAGTTTTTAAGGTGTTGATGCATTATTTATGTTTTTATTGCATGGGTTTCCTGGAGCACGCATTTATTTCTCTTTTGGTGGTTTATTGAGAACACAAAGCATTTGCCTCGTTGTACTGTTTTTGTTTTAGAAGGGCTTACATTTGAAAGAGGTTGGCTTGTGGGTCTATTTTTGTTTTATATCAGTTCTTTTTTCTATCATTTTGTGAACATCTTGCTCCCAAACACTTATCTGCAGATAAGATTCCTGAGACTGGTAGTAGTAGTATACTGATAAATGGATTTACTGCAATTTGTTAATCCATTCACTTGCTGATGACCATTGGGTTATTTCCAGTTTGGACTATTAAACTAATGCTTCAGTGAGCATATTTCTATAAGGCTTTTTATATGGGGTATGATTCCTTTTCTCTCAGGTAAATACTAGGAGTAGACTGGATTATATGATACATGCATACTTTGCTTTTGAAAAAATGGTCAACTTTTTCCAACTTCTTGTGTTATTATATATTTCAACCAGCAGTATATGAGAGTTCCATTTTCTCTACATCCTTGTCAATGCTTAGTATGGCCAATTTTTAAAATGTTAACTGTTCTAATCGGTATTTAGTTGTCTCTCATGTGGTTTCAATTTGCATTTCCTAATGAATAATGATGTTGAAATCTTTTCTTTCTTTCTTTTTTTTTATATACAGCAGGTTCTTATTAGTATCTATTTTGTACATATTAGTGTATATATGTCAATCCCAGTCGCCCAATTCATCCCACCACCACCCACCCCCCACCCTCCGTTTCCCCCCTTGGTGTCCATATATTTGTTCTCTACATCTGTGTCTCTATTTCTGCCTTGATGAAATCTTTTCCTGTACTTATTTCCCATTCACATATCATCTTTGGAAAGCTGTCCAAATATTTTCCTCATTTTTTATTGGATTGTTTGCTTTCTTAAGTTCTGTCTATAAACTCTTAACAAGTCTTTATCAGATATATGCTTTGCAAATATTTTCCCTAAGTTTATGGCTTTGTCTTTTCATTTTCTTAACAGTGTCTTCTGAATAGCAGAAGGTTTAAATTTTGGTGAAATTCAATTTATTCATGTTCTTTTATTGATTGTGTTTTTCGTGTCACATTTAAAAATCTATGCCAAAATGCAAAATCACACAGATTTTCTTCTATGTTTTCTTTCAGAACTTTTATAGTTTTATGTTTTATGTTAGATGTATGATCCCATTATGAATTGATTTTTGTGTGTAATGTGAGGTATGTATCAAAGTTTATTTTTTGCAGCTGTATATATCTAATTATTACAATGTCATTTGAAAGGATTATTCTCCACTGAATTACCTTCACACTTTTTTCAAAAATCAGCTATCTATATATGTGTGGGTCTACTTCTGAACTTCTTATTCTGTTCTATTGATCAATTTGTCTACCTTTATGCCAATACCAGACAGTTTTGACTATTGTTGCTTTTTAATGTCTTGAAATCAGGTAATGCTGGTCTTCCAACTTTCTTCTTTTTCAGTTTTTTGTGTGTTTTAACTCCTTTGGATTTAGACCCTTTACCCAGGTTTTTGTAGTGTTAATATCTTACATAACCATGGCATATTCATCAAAACAAAGAAATTAACATTGGTACAATACTATTAACTGAACTACAGATTTTAATAGAATTTCACCAGATTTTTCTTTAATATCTTCTTGCTGACCCAGGATCCAGTCCAGGATACCATATTACCTATAGTCATTATGTTTAGATTTCTCCAGTGTGTGACAGTTTCTCTGTCTTTCCTTGTTTTTCATGACTTTGGCACATTTGAAGAGTACTGGTGAAATGTTTTGTAGCATTTTCCTCAGTTTGGGCCTGGCTGGTATCTTATGATAAGATTGGGTTCATGGATTTTGAAGAAGTGTATTATCTTTTTTATATATTTTTAGATTCGACTTGCTAAAATTTTGTTTGGAATTTTTGCATCTATATGAAGAATATTGGTCTATAGTTTTTTTATAATCTAATAATGTTTTTGTTTGAATTTGGTATCAGGGTAATGATTGATTCATAGAATGAGTTAGGAAGAAATTGTTCCATTTTAATTTTCTGAAAGAACATTTGCAGAACTAGTATTCTTTCTTTCTTAAATGTTTTGTGGAATGCATCAGGGAAGCAATCAGGGTCTTGTGTTTTCTTTGTGGGAAAGTTTTAAACTCCAATTTATTTAGTAGATTTGGGATCTTCAGGTTTTCTATTTATTCTTGAGTGAGCTTTGGCAATTTTTATCTTTCAAGAAATCTGCCCTTTTCCTCTGAGTTGTCTAATATATTGGCATAATATTATTCACAGAATTACCTTATTATCTTCTTAAATATCTGTAGAGTCCATAGTAATGCCAGCTCTCTCATTCCTGATATTTGTAACTTATGTCTTCATTTCCCTCGATATATCTGGATAAATATATTCAATTTCATTGATCTCAAAGAACCAGCTTTTTGTATCCCTGCTTTTCTTGTTTCTAACTTATTTAGCTTCCAATCTCTATTATTTTCTTTCTTCTACTTAATTTTAGTTTAATGTGCTCTTCTTTTTCTAGTTGTTTAAGGAGAAAGTTAATGTCATTATTTGAAAACTTCTTATAGAGTCATTTAATGCTACAGATATCAAAAGTTGATATCAAATGTTGATATATAGGAAATTTCTTGATCCATGTATATTGACTTAGTAAAGAGTGACTTCCTTGAACTTTCTGAATTTTAATATATATTGATTCTATTAGGTTTTCTATATTCTAAATTGTGTTTTCCAACCATACGCTATGCAGAGAGATTATTTAAATTCTTCCTTTTCAATAGTTATATATCTTTCTGTTTTCTGTTTCCTTCTTTACTGCATTGGCCAGATCTTAAACAACATTAAATTGTAGTAGTGATAGTGGATATGCTTGTCTATTTCCAATCTCTAATGGGACTAGCTCATATTTCAATGCCAACTGAATGATTTGATTTTGCTTTCAAATTAATGTTTGCTTTCATTAAATAATCAGTTTTTTCTTAGTAGTTTAGTGACTGAGTTTTATGAGAAATGGAAGTTGGATTATATAAAATTACTTTTTTGAACACCTATTAAGATTTATTTGTGAATTATGAACATGACAAATTAAATGTTTCCTAATAATAAATCATCATTACATTGTTTGAATGAGATCAAGTTGGTGACAGTCAATTATTATTTTATTGTCACATTAAATTAAATGTTTTATTTTATTTAGAAATTTCACATGTGGTATGTGTTATCACTTTATTATTTTCATTTAAGTTTTGAACTACTACTTTTGTTCTGTTTTAATATCAGAATTACATACAACAGTTTCAGAGAACAAATTTAGAAAATTTTTGTGCTCATAATATTCTGAAAAAGTTTGTATAACATTATAAATATATCTTCATTGAAAGTTTGAAAGGACTCAACTGCAAAAAGAATTCGGGCACAGAGATTATTTGTGAATTAAGTCTTTCACAAGTCATATTCATTTTCTTCCCATAGTTATAGCTTCATTCAAATCTCCACCACTTCTTGCATTGTATTTAACATTTATATGCTTTAGCAAAACATTCTTTGAAATGGGAATGTTATTTGCTGAGTAAGTATGAAAGTGGAAAAAATTTAAAAATGTTATTTTTCTCTGTTTTTTTCTTTATCTTAAATTCTTGTTAGTTCCATTTGTTTTGAATTTCTTTATTCCCCTCCATATGATAGCAGGATTTCTACACTGCATTCTTCTCCTTGTCCCTCTTTTTTCTAAGTTTTCATTGCATCTGTGTGCCAGAACTTGGTTCATCCTTTAATGTTTCCATTTTCAGTGAAAATTTGTGTCAGATGTGTCTTTTCAAATTAGCATCAAGTTATGCAATTTTAAAGTTTTTATTGAAATTAAGAAACATAGAAAAATACACATAGCATAACTATGTTAGAGCTCAATTATCGTAAAGTGAATTCACCCACACAATCAGCATCCAAGTCAAGAAACAGACCATTATCAACACCCCAGAAGCTTTGTGTTCCCTCCTAATCTCCACTCCCATAAATGTATTATTATCTTGACTACTAACACCATAGTTAGTATGAACTCATTTTGTACTTTCACACATAAAATAATGAATTATTTTTTGTGCATATAATACTTTTCATTCAACATTTTGTGTGTGATATTCACCCAGGTAGTTGCATGATGCTAGATTTTCTGTTAATTTTCATTGTTGTTTGGTATTTTATTGAATGAATATATCACAATTTATTTATATATTCTATTATTGATGGACAGTTAATTCTAGTTTGAAGCTATTAGGAATAATGCTCCAATGAATATCCTAGTATATGTATTTTGGTACCAATATTTATGCATTGCATGCCTCTTGGAATGTACCTAAGAATGTACCTAAGAGTGGAATATAATATACACATATATGTGTGTATATATAAAATATACTATTAAGCTACATAATCACCAATTATTGGCTTTGTCACTTTTCATATTATTTTAGTCACATTCTGATAATGTGCATTAGGATCTCTCTGTAGTTTAAATATGCACTTCACTGATTTCTAAGGAGGCTGACTGTTTTTCATATGTGCATTAGCATTTGGATATCCTTGTGAAGTCCTTATTCACATGTATTGCTTATCATTCTAATTGCATTGCTTGTCTTTTCTTAGCAACTTGCAGAAGTTGTAATGGATATGAGTCTTTTTTTTAAGTATTGTAAATATTTATTTTCCATTCTTTGATTTGCCTTTAACTCTTTCTAATTATGGTATTTTTTGGTGATTGGGAATTCTTGATCTTAATTTATCAATTTTTAATGGTTATAGCTTTTTATGTTCTTTTTTTTAAACATCTTTATTGGAGTATAACTGCTTTACAATGGTGTGTTAGTTTCTGCTTTATAACAAAGTTAATCAGCTATACATATACATACATCCCCATATCTCCTCCCTCTTGCATCTCCCTCCCATCTTCCCTATCCCACCCCTCTAGGTGGTCACAAAGCACTGAGCTGATCTCCCTGTGCTATGCAGCTGCTTCCCACTAACTATCTATTTTACATTTGGTAGTGTATATATGTCCATGCCACTCTCTCACTTTGTTCCAGCTTACCCTTCTCCCTCCCCGCGTCCTCACGTCCATTCTCTACGTCTGTGTCTTTATTCCTGTCCTGCCCCTAGGTTCTTCAGAACCATTTTTATTTTTTTATTTTTTTAAGATTCCATATATATATATGTGTTAGCATACTGTATTTGTTTTTCTCTTTCTGACTTACTTCACTCTGTATGACAGACTCTAGGTCCATCCACCTCATTACAAATAACTCAATTTCATTTATTTTTATTGCTGAGTAATATTCCATTGTATATATGCACCACATCTTATTTATCCTTTCATCTGTCAAAGGACACTTAGGTTGCTTCCATGTCCTGGCTATTGTAAATAGAGCTGCAATGAACATTGTGGTACATGACCCTTTTTGAATTATGGTTTTCTCAGGGTATATGCTCAGTAGTGGGATTGCTGGACCGTATGGTAACACTATTTTTAGTTTTTTCAGGAACCTCCGTACTGTTTTCCATAGTGGCTGTATCAGTTTACATTCCCACCAACAGTGCAAGAGGGTTCCCTTTTCTCCACACCCTCTACAGCATTTATTGTTTGTAGATTTTTTTATGATGGCTATTCTGACCGGTGTGAGATGATATCTCACTGTAGTTTTGGTTTGCATTTCTCTAATGATTAATGATGTTGAGCATTCTTTCATGTGTTTGTTGGCAATCTGTATATCTTCTTTGGAGAAATGTCTGTTTAGGTCTTCTGCCCATTTTTGGATTGGGTTGTTTGTTTTTTTGACATTGAGCTGCATGAGCTGCTTGTAAATTTTGGAGATTAATCCTTTGTCAGTTCCTTCATTTGCAAATATTTTCTCCCATTCTGAGGGTTGTCTTTTTGTCTTGTTTATGGTTTCCTTTGCTGTGCAAAAGCTTTTAAGTTTCATTAGGTCCCATTTGTTTATTTTTGATTTATTTCCATTCCTCTAGGAGATGGGTCAAAAAGGATCTTGCTGTGATTTATGTCATGGAGTGTTCTGCCTATGTTTTCCTCTAAGAGTAAGAGTTTAATAGTGTCTGGCCTTATATTTAGGTCTTTAATCCATTTTGAGTTTATTTTTGTGTATGGTGCTAGGGAGTGTTCTAATTTCATTCTTTTGCATGTAGCTGTCCAGTTTTCCCAGCACCACTTATTGAAGAGGCTGTCTTTTCTCCACTGTATATTCTTGCCTCCTTTATCAAAGATAAGGTGACCATATGTGCGTGGGTTTATCTCCAGGCTTTCTATCCTTTTCCATTGATCTATATTTCTGTTTTTGTGCCAGTACCATACTGTCTTGGTTACTGTAGCTTTGTAGTATAGTCTGAAGTCAGGGAACCAGATTCCTCCAGCTCCGTTTTTCTTTCTCAATATTGCTTTGGCTATTCGGGGTCTTTTGTTTTTCCATACAAATTGTGAGATTTTTTGTTCTAGTTCTGTGAAAAATGCCAGTGGTAGTTTAATAGGGATTGCATTGAATCTGTAGATTACTTTGGGTAGTATAGTCATTTCCACAATTTTGATTCTTCCAATCCAAGAACATGGTATATCTTTCCATCTATTTGTATCATCTTTAATTTCTTTCATTAGTGTCTTATAATTTTCTGCATACAGGTCTTTTGTCTCCTTAGGTAGGTTTATTCCTAGATATTTTATTCTTTTTGTTGCAATGGTAAATGGGAGTGTTTTTTTAATTTCACTTTCAGATTTTTCATCATTAGTGTATAGGAATGCAAGAGATTTCTGTGCATTAATTTTTTATCCTGCTACTTTACCAAATTCATTGATTAGCTCTAGTATTTTTCTGATAGCGTCTTTAGGATATTCTATGTATAGTATCATGTCATCTGCAAACAGTGACAGCTTTATTTCTTCTTTTCCGTTTTGGATTCCTTTTATTTCTTTTTCTTCTCTGATTGCTGTGGCTTAAACTTGCAAAACCGTGTTGAATAATAGTGGTGAGAGTGGGCAACCTTGTCTTGTTCCTGATCTTAGTGGAAATGGTTTCAGCTCTTCACCATTGAGGACAATGTTGGCTGTGGGTTTGTCATATATGGCCTTTATTATGTTGAGGTAAGTTCCCTCTATGCCTACTTTCTGGAGGGTTTTTATCATAAATGGGTGTTGAATTTTCTTGAAAGTGTTTTCTGCATCTATTGAGATGATCATATGGTTTTTCTCCTTCAATTTGTTAATATGGTGTGTCACATTGATTGATTTGGGTATACTGAAGAATCCTTGCATTCCTGGGATCAACCCCACTTGATCAGGATGTATGATCATTTTAATGTGCTGTTTGATTCTGTTTGCCAGTATTTTGCTGAGGATTTTTACATCTATGTTCATCAGTGATATTGGCCTGTAGTTTTCTTTCTTTGTGACATCTTTGTGTGGTTTTGGTATCAGGATGATGGTGGCCTCGTAGAATGAGTTTAGGGTGTTTCTCCCTCTGTTATATTTTGGAAGACTTTGAGAAGGCTAGGTGTTGGCTCTTCTCTAAATGTTTGATAGAATTCAACTGTGAAGCCATCTGCTCCTGGGCTTTTGTTTGTTGGAAGATTTTAAATCACAGTTTCAATTTCAGTGCTTGTGATTGGTCTGTTCATATTTTCTATTTCTTCCTGGTTCAGTCTCGGAACGTTGTGCATTTCTAAGAATTTGTCCATTTTTTCCAGGTTGTCCAGTTTATTGGCATATGGTTGCTTGTAGTAATCACTCATGATCCTTTGTATTTCTGCAGTGTCAGTTGTTACTTCTCCTTTTCCATTTCTAATTCTATTGATCTGAGTCTTCTCCCTTTTTTTCTTGATGAGTCAGGCTAGTGGTTTATCCATTTTGTTTATCTTCTCAAAGAACCAGCTTTTAGTTTTATTGATCTTTGCTATCGTTTCCTTCATTTCTTTCTCATTTATTTCTGATCTGATTTTATGATTTCTTTCCCTCTACTAACATTGTATTTTCTTTGTTCTTCTTTCTCTAATTGCTTTAGGTGTAAGGTTAGGTTGTTTATTTGAGATGTTTTTTGTTTCTTGAGGTAGGATTGTACTGTTATAAACTTCCCTCTTGGAACTGCTTTTGCTGCAACCCATAGGTTTTGGGTTGTCGTGTTTCCATTGTCATTTGTTTCTAGGTATTTTTTGATTTCCTCTTTGATTTCTTCAGTGATCTCTTGGTTATTAAGTAGTGTATTGTTTATCCTCCATGTGTTTGTATTTTTTACAGATTTTTTCCTGTAATTGATATCTAGTCTCATAGCGTTGTCATCAGAAAAGATACTTGATATGATTTCAATTTTCTTAAATTTACCAAGGCTTGATTTGTGACCCAAGATATGATCTATCCTGGAGAATCTTGAATGAGCACTTGAGAAGAAAGTGTATTCTGTTTTTTTTTGGATGGAATGTCCTATAAATATCAATTAAGTCCTTCTTTTTTAATGTATCATTCAAAGCTTGTGTTTCCTTATTTATTTTCATTTTGGATGATCTGTTCATTGGTGAAAGTGGGGTGTTAAAGTCCCCTACTATGATTGTGTTACTGTTGTTTTCCCCTTTTATGGCTGCTAGCATTTGCCTTATGTATTGAGGTCCTCCTATTTGGGGTGCATAAATATTTACAATTGTTATATCTTCTTCTTGGATTGATCCCTTGATCATTATGTAGTGTCCTTCTTTGTCTCCTGTAATAGTCTTTGTTTCAAAGTCTATTTTGTCAGATATGAGAATTGCTACCCCAGCTTTCTTTTGATTTCCATTTGCATGGAATATCTTTTTCCATCCACTCACTTTCAGTCTGTATATGTACCTAGGTCTGAAGTGGGTCTCTTGTAGACAGCATACATACTGGTCTTGTTTTTCTATCCATTCAACCAGTCTATGTATTTTGGTTGGAGCATTTAATCCATTTACATTTAAGGTAGTTATCGATATGTATGTTCCTATTACCATTTTCTTAATTGTTTTGGGTTTGTTATTTTAGCTCTTTTCCTTCTCTTGTGTTTCCTGCCTAGAGAAGTTCCTTTAGCATTTGTTGTAAAGCTGGTTTGGTGGTGCTGAATTCTCGTAGCTTTTGCTTGTCTGTAAAGGTTTTAATTTCTCCATCAAATCTGAATGAGATCCTTGCTGGGTAATGTAATCTTGGTTGTAGGTTTTTCCCCTTCATCAGTTTAAGTATGTCCTGCCACTCTCTTCTGGCTTGCAGAGTTTCTGCTGAAAGATCTGCTGTTAACCTTATTGGGATTCCCTTGTATGTTATTTGTTGTGTTTCCATTGCTGTTTTTAATATTTTTTGTTTGTATTTAATTTTTGATAGTTTGATTAGTATGTGTCTTGGCATGTTTCTCCTTGGATTTATACTATATGGGACTCTCTGTGCTTCCTGGAGTTGATTAATTATTTCCTTTCCCATGTTAGGGAAGTTTTCAACTATAATCTCTTCAAATATTTTTTCAGTCCCTTTCTTTTTCTCTTCTTCTTCTGTGACCCCTATAATTCGAATGTTGGTGTGTTTAATGTTGTCCCAGAGGTCTCTGAGACTGTCCTCAATTCTTTTCATTCTTTATCTTTATTCTGCTCTGAGGTAGTTATTTCCACTATTTTATCTTCCAGGTCACTTATCCATTCTTCTGCCTCAGTTGTTCTGCTATTGGTCCCTTCTAGAGAACTTTTCCTTTCATTTATTGTGTTATTCATCAGTGTTTGTTTGCTCTTTAGTTCTTCTAGGTCCTTGTTAAACGTTTCTTGTATTTTCTCCATTCTATTTCCAAGATTTTGGATCATCTTTACTATCATTATTTGAATTCTTTTTCAGGTAGACTGCCTATTTCCTCTTCTTTTATTACGTCTGGTGGGTTTTTACCTTGCTCCTTCATCTCCTGTGTTTCTCTGTCTTCTCATTTTGCTTAACTTACTGTGTTTGGGGTCTCCTTTTCGCAGGCTGCAGGTTCTTAATTCCTGTCATTTTTGGTGTCTGCCCTCAGTGGCTAAGGTTGGTTCAGTGGGTTTTGTCAGCTTCCTGGTGGAGGGGACTAGTGCCTGTGTTCTGTTGGATGATGCTGGATCTTGTCTTTCTTGTGGGCAGGTCCACATCTGATGGTGTGTTTTGGGGTGTCTGTGGCCTTATTATGATTTTAGGCAGCCTCTCTGCTAATGGATGGGGTTGTGTTCCTGTCTTGTTAGTTGTTTGTCATAGCGTGTCCAGCACTGGAGCTTGCTGGTCAATGAGTGGAGCTGGGTCTTGGTGTTGAGATGGAGATCTCTGGGAGATTTTCTCCATTTGATATTACATGGAGTTGGGAAGTCTCTTGTGGACCAGTGTCCTGAACTTGGCTCTCCCTCCTCAGAGGCACAGCACTGATGCCTGGCTGGAGCACCAAGAGCCTGTTATCCACATGGCTCAGAATTAAAGGGAGAAAAAAAAGAAAGAAAGAAACAAGAAGATAAAATAAAATAATATAAAATAAAATAATTAAAATAAAAGATAAATATTAAAAAAAATTTTTAAGTAATAAAAAAAAAAAGAAAGATGAGAGCAACCAAACCAAAGAACAAATCCACCAATGATAAGAAATGCTAAAATCTATACTAAAAACAAAAAAGAAAAAGAAAAACCAGACAGACAGAACCCTAGGACAAATGATAAAAGCAAAGCTGTACAGACAAAATCACACACAGAATCATATACACACACACTCACAAAAAAAGAAAAAGGGAAATAATATATATATATTGTTGCTCCCAAAGTCTGCCTCCTCAATTTGGGATGATTAATTGTCCATTCAGATATTCCACAGATACAGCGTACATCAAGTTGATGGTGGAGATTTAATCCGCTGCTTCTCAGGCTGCTGGGAGAGATTTCCCTTTCTCTTCTTTGTTCGCACAGCTCCCGGGGTTCAGCTTTGGATTTGGCCCCGCCTCTGCATGTAGGTCTCCTGAGGGCGTCTGTTCTTCGCTCAGACAGGACGGGGTTAAAGGAGCAGCTGATTTGGGGGCTCTGGCTCACTCAGGCCGGGGGGAGGGAAGGGTAAGGATGCGGGGCGAGCCTGCGGCGGCAGAGGCCGGCATGACGTTGCAGCAGCCTGAGGCACGCCGTGCATTCTCCCGGGGAAGTTGTCCCTGGATCACGGGACCCTGGCAGTGGCGGGCTGCACAGGCTCCTGGGAGGGGCGGTGTGGAGAGTGACCTGTGCTCGTACACAGGCTTCTTGGTGGCGGCAGCAGCAGCCTTAGCGTTTCATGCCCGTCTCTGGGGTCCGCGCTGATAGTCATGGCTCGCGCCCGTCTCTGGAGCTCCTTTAAGCGGCGCTCTTAATCCCCTCTCCTCGCGCACCAGGAAACAAAGAGGTAAGAAAAAGTCTCTTGCCTCTTAGGCAGGTCCAAACTTTTTCCCCGACTCCCTCCCGGCTAGCCGTGGCGCACTAGCCCCTTCAGGCTGTGTTCACGCCGCCAACCCCAGTCCTCTCCCTGCGATCCGACCGAAGCCTGAGCCTCAGCTCCCAGCCCCACCTGCCCCGGCGAGTGAGCAGACAAACCTCTCGGGCTGGTGAGTGCTGGTCGGCGCCGAGCCTCTGTGCGGGAGTCTCTCCGCTTTGCCCTCCACACCCCTGTTGCTGCGCTCTCCTCCGTGGCTCCGAAGCTTCCCCCCTCTGCCACCCGCAGTCTCCGCCCGCGAAGGGGCTTCCTAGTGTGTGGAAACCTTTCCTCCTTCACAGCTCCCTCCCACTGGTGCAGGTCCCGTCCCTATTCTTTGTCTCTGTTTTTTCTTTTTTTTTTTTGCCCTACCCAGGCACGTAGGGAGTTTCTTGCCTTTTGGGAGGTCTGAGGTCTTCTGCCAGCATTCAGTAGGTGCTCTGTAGGAGTTGTTCCACATGTAGATGTATTTCTGATGTATTTGTGGGGAGGAAGGTGATCTCCACGTCTTACTCTTCTGCCATCTTGAAGCCTTTTTATGTTCTTTTAAGAAATCTTTCCTTACATCAAGATCATGGAGTTACTCTATATTACTATCTAGAAGTTTGTTAGAGTGCCACACATATATAGTAGGATGTGCTGTTCCCTCTCCTTTTAAAGTATTGGATGTCAAAATACACCACACAAAATCCAGCAAGTAACGTCAGTTGTTATTATTCATGCAGGCAGAAGCAAAATGAAGAAAATCTTTGGGTGAGGAGTAACTATGTCTCACCAGCAAGAGTTTGCTTTGGATGTGTGACAGAGGAGAGGGAAGAGAGTGAGTGAGGTTATGGGGGAAAGATATGTAGAGGTTAATATAATAATACATTAGTTTACATGAGATATGCCTATGGTATAAACTGAAATAGTGGAATTGGATAGAAAAAAAGATGAATTAAGGTATGAAAGAGATAAAACCAACAGGTCCTGGTTTCTAAATCATTTTAGAAAGTGAAGCTGTCCAGGATGATTTCAAAGATTTTGAATTAGATGAGAAGGTTTTAAGAACCGAGATAGAAGATATACAAAAAGATGATTTCTTTATAAGGAGAAATAACTTTACTGATTTTTATATGTTTTGTGCTTGAATTGTTTTGGGGATTTTTGGATAGAGAAGTCTGATGATTAATTGGAAATAGAATTTCAAAGCTAAAGAGAAAACCAGGACTAGAGACAAAAAAATTAGGAAGTCATTGGTGTGTAAATAATATTGTTGATACTTGGAGAATTCCACTAAGAATGACTCAACACTTGAAAACAAGTGAATTAAGATACTAATAAGATATACTTTTAAATAAATGTAAGTAAGATTAAATATGTGGAAAGATACCGTAACATAGGGAAAAATATTCTAGCAGTAGTAGAATTGATAGTAAATAAGTGGATAAGTTGGCATATATGAGAAATAAACTAGTCCATCAGAAATTGGATTAGTAAGTTATTGAAGCATAGAAATAACCATGAAACCAAATTCTGATAACTCTCATTCTTCAGGGGCCTTAAAGTCAGTGTTCTAATTGACTAATCCCTGCATCAGTTGGAATTACTCTTGGGTTTTTTGTCATATAGTGTGTTTTAGCCTTAAAACCTGAAGAACAAACACTTGACCATGAAAAATGCACTGAAATAGTGTCATGTTAAACCATGTGTTGCTTTTTAAGAAGCACCATAGCTGTGTTTCCTGAGTAGTAAATGCTTGTATCACTTTTGACCAGATATAAGGTTCTGTTTTTTATGAACTTTCTATAGTTCATTTAAAAATCCTAAATATAACTAATGTGATTCCTTAGGAATAAAGTGAAAATGGAACAGAACTGGTGATGTAAGTCTGAGAACTACACTGAGTTGAGAACAAAAGAAAATAATTCAGTGAAGATCTGGATAGAAATAAGAGAATGAATGAGAGAATCAGAGTAGAGAGAAATAATGGACATGAATGAAGAACATTGTTTGAAAAGGTAGTGATCAACAGTTTCAAACGCTGCAATAGTGACAAATAAGACTAAGACTGAAAGTATGCAATAGACATTCAACCAGAATTATGGACTTTTGGAAGTAAGCTAAAAGGTGATAATGATGGATAATTGAATCTAAATTGAAAACTAACATATCAGAACTTCCATTTCACTTTCTTTAAGATTCTCTTATTTCATGCAATAAACTTATCACAGACTTTTTTTTTTTTTCTAAAGCAATCATTGAAAGAGTACCGAAAATAACTATTACATTTTATTGAGCATCTCTTATATCTTGGGCACTGTTACACATTTTAGATGTATTATTTAGTCTTTAGCCCAATAAATTAAACATTATATTTATCTATTTTACAGATGGACAATTGGGCATTTAGAAAGTTTAATTCAAAAGTTACACACACAGTAGTTCTCTAGTCACTACAAATTGTTTGAGAAAATTAATATCCCTATCAGGATCTCTTCTGAACCTTCTTCACTCTTTTGTTAACAGGCATTATTTCCTCAAGAGGAAAAAACTCTAAAGAGAAGACAGAGAAGAATCTCAATTGGTGACACTTTTTTCAACCTCATTTACACCTCAATTTTGAAATACTCTATAATATTTAGGAATTAACAAAAAGGTTACATGATAGAGGATAGAAACTACCTAAGTTTTTTATTTAAAAGTATTTGTTGTCCATGGAATCCAGCTAAAAGACTCTATCAGTTACTAAAATATCCCTGCAAGCCAACTGCTTTCAGAAAGATCTCTAGACTAGCACAAGATGGTGCCACTAGCATACTATGATCAACAGTTTGTGCCATTAGAACGCTCTTACCAACTGGCCACAACCAGCTCATTAACACATCAACACACAGATGAAAACCAAAAGCAACCCAATAACCAATCTGTGGTCAGAGTACAATCCCATAGTAATAACCCTGCAGTGCATCCCCTAAACTCTAACCAGAAGATACAGAGATGCTTAATATTGCCCTCTGTCAAGTCTCAGGACACAATTTCACGGGACCTCTATAACAGTGTTCTGAAATCACCATTATCTCACTCCAAATGTCAGGCCACACCTTCACTACACCTCCATCAGAGAACTCTCCCTAATAAGAAAGGCTTGAGCTCACCGTTGTCCCACGCCAAACCTCAGATCACATCTTCACTTGACCTCACCAAGACATCATCGCCAGAGCCCAATCAAACAGCCTGGAGCTCACAATTACCCTTTCCCAATCCTCAGAATACATCTTCCCTAGACCTTTGCTGGATATCACCTTCACTGAAGTCTAATCGAAGAGTGTCTAGTTCATCATTATATGCCCTCAGACATCAAGAAACTCCTTCCCCAGACTATCTATGGACATTGTCATCTTTGGGACCTAATCAAAGAGCCTTTAGCTCAGCGTTACCCCAGTCCAAGCCTCAGAAAGACTCTTCATTGGATAGCCTTTGGACCTCTTTGTTAGAGCGCAATCAAAGATGTTTGAGCTCACCATCACTCAACTCTACACCTCAAATACATGACTTGCTTCAGACATCACCTTCTTTGGAGCCCAGTCAGATGACTCTGAGCTCATCGTTACCTGATTCCAGACCTCAGACAACACCTGTATTGAGCTCTAATTCCAGTGTTCTGAGATTGACGTTGTCCAACGCAAAAGAAAGGAAATCACTTTTACCACATTCTGTGCATCAGTCAAAGAATTTGCCATTGTTCCAGCCCAAAACACTTGATTGTAACTTCAGGACCCTGAGTTCACCAGTGTGTCACTCAAAATTTCAGAACACCACTTCACTAAGTGACAAACACAAGGCCACAGATCTTCCCTCACCCCATCTCAAACCAAATATCTCAGGTCCGTCATTATTAAGCTCCAAACACTGCATCAGGAACATAGCTGCTTTAACATTGGGCTCCAGACTCCAGAGTAAAAGCAGTTTTGGTCTTTATGAAAAGACAGAACCAAATAAGGAAATTCCATGGACTTTAGGTTATATTCATCCCTGCATTATCAAAGGTGGAACAGTCCCTGATGATGTTGTAAATAAAATTGTCAATTCTCTCTCCAAGACCAGAATCCAGAGGGATCTCCGTAGGCAGATTCTCTTTCGAAGGATGAGGGGAAGGGCATATCCTCATCCTGGTCCCCGCCTTTCATCAAGTTATATGGTTTGTTTAGCTTGTGCTTCCTGCATAAAATCTCAGTGTAACCATCTTACAGGAAGGAAAGACCCTCGTGCTGCAACACTATTTGTCAGCCCAACACCTGAGACCACTCCTGGGGGAGAAATAGAGGTGAAACTAGTTTTTATCCTTTCCCTACCAGAGACTTCTTTTTCATTCCCTGTGAAAGAAAATCAGCCTGATGAAGTCCCTGAAGAAAACCTTGAAGGAATGGGGAAGATATCAAAATTTTTCCCTACATCTGAACCTGATATCACCCAGGAGGCTAATGTGAAGAAAACATGGCTGACAGTAGCCCCTGAAAACCAAGCTGTAAGCCAACAGCCCAAGGCTATAGACTGGCTGCTCTATGTTAAGAAAAGTAGTAACCCTCGGTCGCAGTCTGTACTCCCCTCCTCTTCCTCCTCCACATCTTCCTCCTCATCGTCCTCTTCTTCCTCTTCCTCTTCCACTACACCCCCTTTACCCCCTCCTCCTCTGAAAGAGTCTACCACATCTACCCTCTCAGGCTGTGTGTCCACTAAGGTACTTAGTTACCACCAGCTGCCTCCAGGGGTCTCCTGGCTTGAGTTTATATGTAGTAAAAATCACCAGCCACTTCCTGGAAAACCATGTCCAAGTCAATCACCATCTCCCAAAACAAGGCCTATGAGGAATAGCACCACAGTAAAAAGGAGGAAGGGGCCAAAGATACTGTTCAAAATTTTCCAGACAAAGGTGCAAAATGAGAGAAATCTTGATTAAATTAACTTTTTTGTTTCTTTGAAGGCAATTGACTTCTTAGTTCTTTGACATTAGAGATTGATTTCCTATCATGCTTATTAAAATTCTTAGTATTAACTAAGCGTGTCTCTATAATTCAGCTGATGAAGCAACTAGTTGAGGGGAACTATTACTCTTAAGTCCATTTTCTACTTAAATAATAGACTATGATCTCCTAGAAGCCAAATTGAATCCTATGTTTTTAACCAAATGCCTGGCTTACAGTAACCACTATAAAATAATTGTTAAATGAATTAATAATAATTGGCCATAGACCAGAAACACCTCATTTGTCTTGCCCTGAACAGTATCTAACTCATTGTTATTCTCCTTCCTCATAAGATATAATAATGACAGTATCCTTAAGCCAGTGTATGCTAATCCGTTTCCGTACCTCTAAAGAAAATTCACATCATGTTCAACAGGTAAGAATATATATAGAAAGGAATCTTTTCAGTTATGTGTTCCTAGGGAAAATTCTTCTATGCTAAGATCGCACACTCTGAAATGCAATGATTTACTCAACCTTAGTTAGCAAATCTCAGGAAAGAATAACTAACTGAGGCAGACAACCCTACCTTATGCTGACTGTGCCAACATTTAAATTATGGGCTCTAAAGTCACTTGTTCATCACTTCTACCTATACAACCTAAACGGGTTAATAAAAATGTTTTAAAATGTTTTTGTTCCACTAGGTGCACTAGTAGTGGCAAGAGGAGGGAATTGTCTTACCTATTACCTTAAGTGATTATCTCTAACCCCAAGGGCTAGAATTGGCTTCTCTTGCATGCACTGATGGCTCACAGTTCTGCCTCTCCACCCCACATCTTTCTGAACACCAGCTTGCATATGGGGCTTTTCCAGTGGAACATTGCACAGGCACCTCAAACTCAATATGGTCAAACCAGAATTTATCATCTTTACATTTACAACTTGCATCTTTACATTATAGTCCTTTGCCCTCTGTGTTCCCTATTTCAGTGGATGTACCACCATCTGTCATGGAGTTTGACTGTTTTTCTCATTGCCTGTCCCTCTCCAGGTCCATGTGTTCCATGGCCTTATTGTCTCCAGAATCCAGCTTTTTTCTTCAACCTCACTGCCACTGTTCTAGTTGTGGTCACAGCATTTGTCAGCTGGATTACTCCTAAACATGCATTTTAACTTTTGAATGCATTTCTCAGACAAAATTTAATAATGCCATTTCACTGTTTATAACACTTTTATCATTGCCCACTGTTTTCTGGGGAAAGTCTAAATTCCTTTTATGATTGAATCATGATAATTTTTCAAAATTATTTTCAAAAAATTTTTTCAGAAATCTTTTCAAAAAAGATTTTTTATTCTTCTCCAGTTTCAGCCACATTAATTTCTTTACAGTGTGAAGCAATCATCCTACACTTCTAAAACAACAATTCTGCTGTCCAGAAAGATCTTTCCTTCTATACATTTTTGCTCTACAGGGCTCTTTTTTGTCTTAACATCTTCTGGGAAGCCTTTTTCTGATCCACTTACAAAGAAAGTTTAGTTGGCCTTCTTATTACCATGAAACTCTGTTTTTACTCTTTATACTACTCTTAACCATACTATAAAGCAATTATTTCTTGTCTGTCTTCACTCACTAGACTGAAAACTTCTTATTCACCATTTTATTTCTAGTTTTTATCCAGTCCTTGAAATAGAGTATACTCCCTAAAATATGTATTGATATTGAATTAATGCTACTGAAGCTCTTCATCTGTTTAAAATTCTCTGAAATAAGTAATGCTTCATATGTTTGCTTCTTTCCCGTACTAGTATTGAATTGTTTTTTGTACTTTTTGTCTCGGTGAGAACATACATAAAAATGTTACTGATGACAGTAGTCATCCTTGTCTTATGTCTTATGTTAAAAGTGTTCCTTTCTAGTATTTCAGTATTTAATATGATGTAGGCTTATGCATAGCTGATCAATGATGATGAAGAAGAACTTAGGTGTGTGATAATGTGTTCAAGGCTTTCTCCAACCTCTTTAGAAAACCCTTGACATGTGCTTAATTCACCCTGAATATCTCTTTTGATGACACACATCATCTGTATAATTACTTCTTTAATATGTTCTCTACTAGACTAAACTTCATGAGGGGAGGTCTTGTGTCTGTCTTGTTTACCACTAACTTCTCAGGACCTAGTGATACCTGGCACATACTAAGTATTCAGTAAATACTTATGGAATAAAATTAAACCAAGGAGTTCAACTGAATTTTATTTGTTGATGTAATTTACATGTTTAATTTTCCATTGTTTAGCTTATTTTCTAAACTTTATGCCTCATTTTTAAATTTTTCTTTATTTTTTGGACTACGATTTAATTATTTTTAACTTCTCCATTGTATTGGCAGTTATTTATTTTGTTCTTAATTAGAACAGTGTCTGCTTTCAGAAAAATTTTTTTAAGAATTCTTTAACCATTATTCCCTGGTTTTTAAATTTGGAAATAAAATCGCATGAAACTTAATTGGAAAAAATACACGGCAACGGCAAATATCCGACTCACTCTTCAGGCTTCTATTGACATACCAAGAGATTTCAAAATAGAGAACAATATGTGTTGTGCCAGAAAGGTCAAGAAATTTCTGTCAGATCTTATACAGATGAGAGCAGATTTCACAAGGGCAGAAGGACTCAAAATTTACTGTATTTAAATAAAGAATCATCTGAAAAGTAATAAAAAAAGATTTAATTGTGTCTCAATAGTGCCTTTTCCCTTAAATAGAAAGGCCTGGACATGCAAACAGGCTACATAAGAATTGGGAAGTAGAAAGTAGATTCTCTAAATTGTCACATTTTTATCAAACCAATTGATATACATGGTATGACATATCTGGATGGTAATTTGACAATAATATCAAAACCTTAATAATATACATAATCATTTTCCTTAGGAACGTATTCCTTGGAATTTATTTTAAAGAAATTGTCATGACTATGTAGAGTCATATAAACAAGTAGGCATTGTGCTTCTTTATAATAGTGAGGGATTGGAAAAAATCTTGTTCATTAACAGAAAAGTGTTTAAATACACCATGATCCATACATGTGATGCTTTTCCTAGTGAAAAAAAAAATGTTATTTCTAACATTGCACCTACATTTATGTTAGGAATAGAACTACTTTCTTTAGGAAAATATCTTGAGAACCCTTGAGCATGGCTAGTGATCCTGAGCATGTTGAAAGAAGAAAGTGAAACAAAGAGGAGATAGATAAACTACTACAGTTAAGCTTTTTTTTTTTTTTCTTTTTTATTATTAATTAATTTATTTATGGTTGTGTTGTGTCTTCGTTTCTGTGCGAGGGCTTTCTCTAGTTGTGGCAAGCGGGGGCCACTCTTCATCGCGGTGCGCGGGCCTCTCAGTATCGCGGCCTCTCTTGTTGCGGAGCACAGGCTCCAGACGCGCAGGCTCAGTAATTGTGGCTCACGGGCCCAGTTGCTCCGCGGCATGTGGGATCTTCCCAGACCAGGGCTCGAACCCGTGTCCCCTGCATTGGCAGGCGGATTCTTAACCACTGCGCCACCAGGGAAGCCCCTACAGTTAAGCTTTAAAAAGGAACTTCTCGATCAGAGACAGTGAAGAGAGAGAATATATCATTTATGATTTAAGTGAAAACATACTCAGATTATAAGACATCACATGCAGTTTATATATGATTCCACCTTGTAAAACATTGAAATTTTGCATATATGTATGTGTGTGTACTTGTGTAAAATCTGTTTCATATACATGAGAAAGATGGAGTGACTGGAAGTAAACACCAAAATGTTGAATAAAGGTGGTTATTATGGGACAATAGTTATAATGGAGTGTTTAGGAAATGGGTAGATCTTTTTCTTTTTCTTTTCTATATTTTCCAAACCTTCAATGAATATGAATTTCTTTTATAATCAGCTTAAAACAAATGTTATAAAAATGAAAAAATGAAACATGTCTCGTCTATTTTAGATAAAATATGTAGCATACAATTTTTCTGTTCTAATCCTTTCTACTTATTGGTATCATTTGTGGCTTTGTTAATAATACATATAGAAAATACATATTTCTATGAGATATCTTCAGAAGAAATGCATTTCTATTGTTTTAAAGTCTATTAAAATATTGTTTTAAAATTTCATATTCTCTACTTCAGTATTCATTGCCAGACTTATACCATTATTTTATTTATTCGTGCTTTTGTTTATTTTTATTATGAATTATTTTAACCCATAGGGAATAATAGTCAATATATTTATGAAAGTCTTTTCACTACTACCCAGCTTTATCTAATCTTATTCTTTGGTTACATTTACTTCGTGTGTTAAAGAAATAAAACATTACTGATACAAGTGCTAACACTTGTGTATATAACCATCCAGGATCCCAATCCTATCCTGCATTCTCTAGAAGTAAACACTGTCATGAATTTGCTGTAGGTCATATTTATCTATTTTTTTAAGAAATTTACTAAATATTTATGGAGCCATAGAAATCAATCCTTTTTGGATGTTTTAAAACTTTGTACATATTTTATTATAATGTATTTTATTTTAAAATGCGTGTTTTTTGATCTGGGGTATGTTTCTGAAATTTATCCTTGTTACAAGATATAGATTTTCATTTCCATTTATATACATATACATATACACACATATATATATGTATATTGTCTATATACACATACACACCTATACATACATGTATATTATATAACTGCATAGTGTGGAGTTATTACAATTTTTGGTTAATTTACATTTTTATCATTGCATACAGTGTTGCACTGACATTCTTTAAAAACTTTTTTTTATTGAGGTATAACTGACCTACAACATTATATCAGTTTCAGGTGTAGAACATAATGATTTGATATTTATGTATACTGCAAAATGATAACCACAGTAAGTCTAGTTAACTTCCATCCTCATACATAGTTACAAATTTTTGGTGTGTGTGTGTGATGAGAACCTTTAAGATCTAGTCTCTTAGCAACTTTCAAATATGCAATACAGCATTGTTAACTATAGTCACCATACACATTCTTTTTCATGTCCTATTTTGTGCGTGTGTGGGAAGTTCTCTAGAGTCATGCTGTGTAACATTTTATCCATGGATTAGAAGCATCTGTATCACCTAGGATCTTGTTAGAAATATCACCTCATCTCAAATATACTGAATCATAATCTGAATTTTATAAGATCCTTAGGTAAGTTTTATGCACTTTAAGCATTTGAGAAACTTTGAGTTAGAGTACATAACCTGGAGTAGAATTGATGATTGCAACAGTGCTGTCCAATAGGAATATAACATGTCATAAATACTTTTAAAATTTCTTGTAGCCATATTAGAAAGCAAAAAGAAACAGGTAAAATTATTTTAATAATATATTTTAATACCATATATCTAAAAGTTTCCCATTTCATAATGTAATTAAGACTTGTTCTCAACCAGGGTTGAGTTTGCTCCTAGGGGATATTTAGCAATGTCTGCAGACATTTTTTTTTTTTTTTTTTTTTTGGCTGCATTGGGTCTTTGTTGCTGCGTGCAGGCTTTCTCTGGTTGCAGCGAGCGGGGGCTACTCTTCGTTGCAGTGCGCGGGCTTCTCATTGTGGTGGCTTCCCTTGTTGCAGAGCACAGGCTCTAGGCACGCAGGCTTCAGTAGTTGTGGCACGTGGGCTCAGTAGTTGTGCCTTGCAGACTCTAGAGCACAGGCTCAGTAGTTGCGGTGCATGGGCTTAGTTGCTCTGCAGCATGTGGGATTTTCCCGGACCAGGGTTCGAATCCGTGTCCCCTGCATTGACAGGTGGATTCTTAACCACTGCACCACCAGGGAAGTCCTGCAGATGTTTTTGATTGTCATCACTGGAAAGATGTTTTAGATGTTCTAGGTCATGACTAGGTAGAGGCCAGGGAAGCTGCTAAATATACAATGCAAAGAATAGCCCCCAACGAAGAATTATCCAGTCTAAAATGTTAATAGTGTTAAGTTTGAGAAACTTTAAATTAACATAACAAATATTAGTGAGATATATATATATATATATATATATATATATATATATATATATATTGTAGAATTTGTAGAAAGTTTTATGTGTGTATTCCAAACATACACTCTTTGGCCTGGCTTGATATTAACCCGTCCTTACGCTATCTCCACATATGTTACTTGGTCATCATGTGTTATTATCATACCCTGCTGAATTCAGTTGTCTAAAACTGACTTATAATTATACATCTGTGTTCAAAAGTATTGTAGAAATAAAGACTAACCAAATGAAAGCTAGCAAAGGCTATCTATTCAGAGCTTGCTATTGCAAAGGAGTCAGCCACCATTACTTGCATTTGGCAAAAACTCACAGGCAGGCAGAGGAGTGGAAAAGCTTTATAGCAGGAAAAAAAGGGAAGGCTTCAGGTATGCCTTGATTGGAAGCTGTTGGCATGGGGAAGCTGTAGGCAAGCTAACTAGAGGAAGGACATCATATGTGATTGGTTAGGAGAACATATTTGTCTCTCTCTGATTGGTCCTAAGTTGGAAATGGGGACAAAAATTAGGGAAACTATCAGTTATTAATCATGTCCTGGCCATTTTGGGCCAATTGTCACAGGGGTTATTGTTTGGTTTCCTGGATTTTTACTAGAGAGAGTGGTCATAGACAGCAGGCTTGCTTCCTGGGCCAGTTACTGCAGATAAAGGGTTGGTTTCCTGAGCTACTTCTTTCAGGTTGTAAGCCAGAGTTCTGTCTTATATGTGGTCTGGCCATTGTCTGTTTTTATATTCAACCTCACAGATTTGCTTTGTCTTTATTGAATCAGCTACCACTTTTCTTATAGGCAAAATCTCCAACTGAGGTTAACAAAATTCACAGTGTACCTCCTGTCAAGATTCAAATAACTCTCTCAAAATCTCTCCCCAGAATTAATCAACACCCTATACACAAAAAAAGTCCCTGCAAAGTATAAAGCCCATAGTAGAAGATTACAAGTTCAAGGACTCATTATCCCTTGTACTGGTCTCTGTAATACTCCTATTTTGCTGGTGGGAAAAAAACCCAAGGGCTGAGGGTGAAGGTTTGTCCAGGACCTTCAAGCAATAAACATTGTTATCCCTTGACACTGTCTTTTCCTAAGTCCCATATGTCACTAACATCCATTCTGACAGGAAGTAAATTCTTTACTATAATTGATTTATGCAGCACACTCTTTACTACTGTATTTCAGTTGGTGAAGCTAGTCAGTATCTACAATTCACCTGGACAGTAATGCCTCAGTATTTTACTGAGAGTCCTCTTATTTTTCACAAATCCTGAAGCCTTATCTGGATGTTAACATTTTCCCCAGGGGTTCTACTTGGTTGCAATATGTGGATGATTTGTTTCTTTGCTCTCTTCTTCTCAAGTCTCCTCGCAGAAAGACAGCATCCATTTGCTAAAGCTTTTATCCTTAAAGAGACATAAAGTCACCAAGGAAAAATTACAGTCTGATCAAACCCAGTTTTGATATTTAGGGCATCTGATATCAGAACAAGGGCTACATCTAGATCCAGATAGAATTCATGCTGTCGTAAGTTTTCCAAAACCCCAAATTAAGCACCAACTGCAAGGTTCTCTCGACTAGTTGGTTATTGCTGAAATTAGATTCCAAATTTCTCTCTTTGGGGCAAACCTTGGTACATTTCACTAAACGATAACAACCCTGACCCAATTTTTATGGGAAGACCTGGACGACATAGCTTCCAAGGCCTTAAGGAGAGTTTGATCAACCCACCCGCCACTGGTCATCCCCACGACCAGATTCCCATTTTCCTTTCCGTATATGAAAAGGAAGGGAATACCTTTGGGAGACTCACTCAAAAACATGAGACCATCAGTAACCCAAGGGGTATTCTAGCCAGCAACTGGACCTTGTGGCACAAGCATGCCCTCCTTGCCTTAGAGCCATTATGGCCACTGCCTTTTTAGTTAAGGTCACTGGGAATGGTTGTGGGAGCCCCTTTAGCCATTTTTGTACCTCAGGCAGTAGAAACCCTCCTGAATTCTCAGCACACTCAACATTTCTCAGTCACACCTCACCTCCTATGAAGTCCTTTTGTTAACTGCTCCTCACATAACTCTTTTCCACTCTAATAACCTTAACCCTGCTACTCTTCTCCCCTCTGTCACCAATGAAGTCCTTCACAACTGCTTAATGCTGATGGGTTACTTCCTGATTCCTCATGATGACCTGCAGGAAATTTCTTTGGGCAACTCTGACTTCTCTTCGTTCACTGATGGCTTTAATTTAAAAGGTGACAATGGCAAATATTGTGCTGCATATGCTATTGCAACTCCTTTTGATGTCATTGAAGCAGCATCTTTACATATGGCTACTTCTGCCCAATACTCTGAATTATACACTTTTACACAGGTTTGCACTTTAGCCAAGGGCAAAGGTGCCAATATTTATGCTGATAGTAGACATGCTTTCAGAGAAGCTGATGACTTCAGAATATTGTGGAAGCAACATAGCTTCCTTACTTCCAATGGAAATAAAATTAAAAATGCTCCTATGTCCAGGAGTTACTGGATGCAATACTTTTACTTGCTGTGTTACCTATTATTAAGATTCTGGGGCATTCTAAACTTGACTCTCTGGAAGCTAAGGGAGATCACCTTGCTGACATTTCCATAAGGAATGTTGTCCCTAAAGGAACCAACAACAGCCAAAACTCTGTCATAGTACAAAGGGATATTTCCCCAAATGATAACTTATAAAAATGTGCTAAAGAAGCCCAACAATTGGCCTCAGAAAAGGAAAAACAAGATTGGAAATTCAACAATTGTTGGTTTGATAAAAAAAGAAAGTTCTTGTTTGGACGAAATAATGAACCAGTCCTACTGGAGGCTCTAAAATTCCCACTTCTCACCACTGTACATGCATTAAACCATTGGTTTACTGACAAAATGATAGCCTTCAGAAATCAATATTGGTGGGAAACATTAATAAGGCCACAAAAAGTGCCTATCTCACTGTCCCACTGTCTGAAATACAAACCAGGAAAGTCTGTTTGTATTGCTCCCAGACATTTTAAACTGCCTAACGGACCATTCAAATTCTGGCAAATAGATTTCATACAACTTTCTCCATCTCATGGAGGATATAAATATGCTTCAGTCATGGTATGCATGTTTTCACATTGGACTGAAGCCTTCCCTTGCAGACAGGCTACTGCCTCTTCTGTGGTTAAAGTCCTTTTTGGAAAAGATTATGTCTACCTGAGGAACTCCACTCAAACTTCATAATGATTGAGGAACCCATTTTATTTGTCAGATACTTTGACAAGTCTGTGCTGTTGGCTGGTTTTACAGCACTTTCACTGTGCTTACCCCTGTGAATCCTCTGGTTTGGTCAAACACACTAGCACTAATGACATTATTAAGACTCCATTTGTCTCTGAAGTAAAGACCGGCTACGTCATAAAGTAAATACTTGATAGAGTCCCCCCTCCGTTTACAATATGAGCGGTAGTAATAGTTGTTCAACCTTAGCTTCAAGTATTGAGTTTTACCTTATAGTTTAAAGAAAACTTGAAAGGATGAACCAGTGGAGGTTAAACAGATATTTTTTCTTAATTGTGCTATATTTAAACTTATAAATGGCTTTAAAATTTGTTTCATTAACTTTTAACATAATATTTTGCCTAATTTTAGCTTACTATAGATGAAGGAAATGAATCACTAAGGGTAAAGATGGGAAGTTGGGTGTCTGGAGGTGCAGGAAAGAAACCAGGGGAGCATTTCATGAGAGTGGAAATTAAGAGAGGCTGGCGGACAAGATTCCCTGTGTCCCTCTCCCTTATTAGCGCTCTTGATTAAGTTTTGCTTTTGTGCCAGCTGGATTGGCTATTTTTCTTCAAAACCAATTTTCAGGTTACTGAATTTTATTGCAATAAAGTGTTATTTCCCACTTTTTCTTCTTTTCTCTCTCCTCCTATATCTCTTCTTCCTCATCTTCCTCTTTTTTCTTTTTCTCCTAATCTGGAACAATCTATATAAATTATTTGTCAAATAGAAACTTGAGGAAAAAAAAAAAAACCCTCAGCTTTAAACTTCTTTCATTGGCTTCTTCCTTTCTCTAGGAAACTCATCAATCTGTCTTCTGTTATAATTCAATGTCAAATATCATTTACTTTTCCAGTCCTTCCTCAACAACAACGGCCTTGTCCCCTCCCTGTCCCCTCAACACACACAAAAAGATCCACTGAATTGGTAAATTTCCTAAACAAGACACTGGACTTGTTTTCACACTAACAAACTATAAGATGCTTGGCAAGAAAGTTAGCCTCTAATAATCTTAGTTTATACATCTTTGAAGCAAAGAAGTTAAAGTGTATGTTTCCTAGAATTCTTGTATATTTTGGCATATAATGTCCTTAAATCACAAATTAGAGCTAAATCTGATCATCCCCACTTAATTGCATGGTATGTGACTTCCTTTCTTCATGCTTTTGTTACAAAGTATTCTAAACACTTGTCATAATTATATAGTTACTAACATCATATTAACTGATCCTGCGTGCATTTAATAAGAGCCATGTAAACCACCGTTTATTTTTGCATTATTTAAAGTCATCAAAAATGTGAGGTGTTTCAAAAAACAAAAATATGAAGTTGGAACTAGAGTCATTTCTTGATTCATTCACTTATATAACATCAAGTGTACATTTTACCCAAGTCACTTTCCAAGGAAACTGCAATCTCTGGAACATCATCTAAACTCCCTGTGCCTTAAACTCATTCCAGAAAAAAAATGGAACTGGATTATATATCTCTCAGGTCTAAATATTTTTTTCTCTTCCAGGTTGAAAAATAAAAGTTCACTTTAACGTTCAGGGGTAGTGATCATGTGTTCTCCACTCCTGGGCTTGCTCTCAGGCTCAGACTCTGTCACTAAGCTGCACAGCTTTACAAGTCATTTAATCACTCTGAAAATCTGTTCCCTCAACTAAGAGAGATGATATAAGGAGAGCATCTGTCACACAGTAATCCTGAAATAAATAGTATCACAACTACCTTCATGACTACTTTGTTGAAATTCTTTTTTTCTTTTACATTATAGATCTACTTTATGCTTTAACAATTATAGTTTAGCAACATAACTTAAACATATTTTGATGTTTTAGGATAATAATGACCTAAGGTCCTTATTCAAACATCAGTTACAATACTCCTTAGCAGTCTTTCTTCTGTGTGTTAAATCTATATTCCATTTTGACCATGGCCATGCAGGTCAAGGCTGCTTATTGCTCATTGAAAAAAGTCCAGACTTTTCAGCCTGCTATATAAGATCCTCCATAATTTTGTCTGTATCAAATCTCTTTCACCATCTACTATTTTCAAAACATACTATGTCTATAATGCACTTTAACTCCACGTAATCTTTGCCTCTTGCAATTTCTCAAATATGCCCAGTATTTTTCTGCCTCTCAGACCTTGCTCATGCTGCTTGGCCCCATTTAGAACACACAGCATCCACATCCAACTACATCAATATCTTACCCATTACCTGAGTTCAGCTCTGTTAACAATCTATCAACACCCCTGCTTGCACCTTAGACCAAGTGATTCTTTTTCCTTTGCATTCCTATGCATCTGACCTGGGTTTCTTTGATTATATTTACACATAGCTTCCTCCAATTAATTAATTTACTTTTCCCTTTCACCAACGAGGTTGTAAATGCCCTAACGTCTAAACCTTTTCAACATATTTCCTTCACTCTTTACATTGTGCTGTATAGTGTCTAGCCATCAGTAAATGACTTGCTAATAAATATTTAAATGAATATTTGGTTCTAGATAAATAACTTTCCTAAAGCTTGTATTAACTCCTACAATGAGAAAAATGGTGTGTCAGAATTACATTCTGGGATTTGTGCCAGGCTTACACTACAAAGTGAGAAGTGTTTGAAAAGGTAATACTGAAGGGTTAGAATTTTTCACTAAGAAGTGTTAATTGCAGTACTTTAGAATCTGAAAATGAGTTGAAATATAACCACACACTTCTCAGTCAACCAAAAAGTATAAGATGTAATATATATATAATAAATTGGAAATGATTATTTTAAAGGTTGAGACCATACCATATTATTCATACTAGAAAGAAAGTATTGAGATCCATAATATGAAGTATATTGTATTTGGTACTCTTATTCATGGCTAAACTTTAAATTAGGCTTCATCTCTTTGAGCAGTTTGTAATTATCTTGAATGTTCATTAGAGGAAAAACATTTTATTTATTTACTCTTCATTTTCAATAATTATAATAAGTACAAAACCACTTGTTTTTGGGAAAAAATTTTCCCTTCACTGGGGATTATATTTTATACTTTCAAAACTGATCCCTTTTCTAATACTTAAATATATTTACTATAAATCTGTAATTCTGAGCAGCTCATAGTACTATCTCGAGTATGAAAAAATATCTGAAGAATTTCTAAAAGATTGTTTAGAGATTTTAAAAGATAAACATTATTATTAACACCCCCAATGTGCCATCTCCTCTAGAGCTGCATAATATTTTTACAAAATTTGAAGAATATTATGATCTCAATTGCACTAAAGAAGAAATGGAGATCCAGAGCTGGGCTTATTAGTCTAATACTATGGTTTACACAACTGTCCAGGAAATGTTTTATGTTTTTTTGGATTTTTTGACATCTCTATTGGAGTATAATTGCTTTACAATGGTGTGTTAGTTTCTGCTTTGTAACAAAGTGAATCAGCTATACATATACATATATCCCCATATCTCTTCCCTCTTGCATCTCTCTCCCTTCCACCCTCTCTATCCCACCCCTCTAGGTGGTCACGAAGCAGCGAGCTGATCTCTCTGTGTTATGTGGCTGCTTCCCACTAGCTATATTTCACATTTGGTAGTGTATATATGTCCATGCCCCTCTCTCACTTTGTCCCAGCTTACCCTTCCCCCGCATCCTCAAGTCCATTCTCTAGTAGGTCTGTGCCTTTATTCCTGTCCTGCCCCTAGGTTCTTCATGATCTTTTTTTGTTTTTTGTTTTTTTTAGATTCCATATATATGTCTTAGCATACGGTATTTGTTTTTCTCCTTCTGACTTACTTCACTCTGTATGACAGACTCTAGGTCCATCTACCTCACTACAAATAACTCAATTTCATTTCTCTTTATGGCTGAGTAAACAAAAAGATCTACAAACAATAAATGCTGGAGAGGGTGTGGAGAAAAGGGAACCCTCTTGTATGGTTGATGGGAATGTAAATTGATACAGCCACTATGGAGAACAGTATGGAGGTTCCTTAAAAAACTAAAAATAGAACTACCATACGACCCAGCAATCCCACTACTGGGCATATACCTTGAGAAAACCATAATTCAAAAAGAGTCATGTACCACAATGTTCATTGCAGCTCTATTTACAAGAGCCAGGACATGGAAGGAACTGTTTTTTAAATGTCTAGAACTGTGCTTTCCAATACAAGTGGCCATTAGCTATATGTGGCTATGGAGCACTTGGAATGTGGTTAGTGCCACATTTTAAAATTTAAAAACTAAAGGAATGTAAAATGTTTTTCCAATAAATACAATATTAAAGTTTTCATAAGACTACACTTTCTTCACCTATTGCATCACTTTAAGATATTATTGTTTTACTTTAATGTGCATGTTGGGGCATGTGCCTCATTTCCAGTATTGCACGTAACTGCGTCACAAATCTAGATGATAACATATTGCTTCAACTCAAATAATTTTTTTTACACAGTGAAGTAATATTGTAATGTGTGTATTTGAATATTTTATGTGAACAGCATAAAAACATTTATGTAACTTGTAATTGGTAATTAAATGGAAATAATATGAGAGTTTTCATTATAATTAAAATATTTTTAGTTTACAAATAAGTATAGATGCACTGTAAATTTAGAATGAAAACATACAACTGTGAAGAATAAAATGGAGATGAGGAAGCTGGTACTATGACTAAAGGAATAGAAAAAAAGAGTGGAAGAAGGTTTGTCAAAAAGTTGTAATGAATGCCAGTTGCAATCTGCTGCATCAGAGCAATACGAAAAAACTTGTTTATTCACTGTGTTAAAAATTAAGATAATATAGTGAATAACATTAGGAAACATTTTCAGCAAATAAGTTTTCTATCAACAGTCAATGTGTCAACATTATTAGTTGCCTGAAATCAGAATTACATGTCTAACAAAACATTTTAGAATTATTTTTAACAGAATTCTTTTCTGAATCAGTATTGACATAAATAAAAAACAAACAAAAGTATTCTAAAGATTACTTTGGGAGATATAAATACAATGTTGATTTAAACTGCTGGCCATTATTAATGGCCAGCAGTTTAAATCAAACTAAACCAAAAAGTGGAATTCATAAACTTTAAAACATTTTAACATTCTTATAATTTTACAAAGGAAAGCAAAGATATTGTGCTGTATCCTCTGAGATATTATGTGTGACAAAGTTTTATGGACTACTATTTTAAGGATAGAATTGAGGATATTTCTTTCTAAATAATTGAAAAGGAAAAATGAGACTAAGAAAAATTTGTCCAATCAAAAGCAGTATGAGTAGGATTTTTTAAAGTAGTATTTAAAAAGCAGATTAGTGAAAAAACATAAAATAGGACGGTGGATCTAAATTAAACATATCAGTCATTGAAAAACAAGATACATTTAATAAATAAATTTTCCAATTCTAAATACGTGCAAATTAGAATTTAACCACCTAGCTAAATGCTGTTTTCCAGTAATTTGCCTAAAAAGTAAAGGTAACCAAAATTAATGGGACAGAATCAATATTTTAGAATTTTTATTTATTAATTTAGTTTTTAAACATGATTTGAATTTGTAATTTTGGCAAGCTCTAAAATGGCTTGGATTCTTGCACAATAAATGATTTTTATATGGAGGAATGGAAAAATTATTACAGTTATGGAAACTTTGTTACAAAATTATGAGGAAAGACTAAAAATGGCATATTCCTAAAGTAAAATATATTCAATTAAGCCACCATACAATGACTCTCAGAATACAAACCCTTTCTATAAAAAAAAAAAAAAAATCAAATTAATTTAAAATTGGAAAAATTGCAAACCCTTTTTTTTAGTTTTAGGTAAGTCATGCATTATATGAGACACTGTCCAATCAGTATTTTGGGAGCATTTTTCCTCCGAGGACATGCAAGTTAACAAAGACATGTTATTTAGAAACATAAAAATAGAGATTGTAGCTTAGATATTTTTGAATCATTCCCATCTGCTAAAGATGAATTTCAGTTAGATTACGGAAAAATTAATTTCTATCCTTATGTATAGTCCTTCAGCTAGTTATGCTGGGTCAAAATTCTAGATTCATTGGAATTAAAACTGATGTTTCCTTTATTGTTTCATTCCACTCTGTAATATATACTAAAAATATTTGTGCTCAGTTTTCTGAAGCAATGATATAAAAAGTATAATGTATACAGTTGTTAAAATTATTCAATATATGTATGCAAGTGCTATGAATCACTGCCAGTTTATGGAAACCATTGAAAGAGAGAAGAGAGAATAAATTTAATGATCTTGTGTTCTTCGCCAATTTTTGTTGGCTGTGTTATGGATGAATGCTATAAAGATTTACTATACTCTTAATTTAAAATTTTCTTGAAACGAAAAAGATTCTTGCCAAATGTTCAATAATCTAAGACAAAAAATTGTAATTTACATAATTTATCGATATGACATTGCATATGAGCAAGTGGAATTTGTAGCATCAAAGAAAGAAGTTTATTTGTGACCTAGCAAGACATGTACAAAAAAAAAAAAAAGAATTTATGTTGGAATGACAGCTCTTCATAATACAAATCAATGATAGTATCTACACATTTTCCAATATGAATCAATGTGCAGATTTTAATTGTAATTTACAGGATTATGTAAATTGTCCTCAAAATGTAAAAAAAAAATTTGAAGAACACTAGTACTGAGCTGACACAAAAGTTAATAAACATCCTTAACTTGGACAGACATAGTTTTGAAACCAAAATGCTTTTGATGCAAAATGAAAAAAAATTCTTCCGTAAAATTAGTTTTCGTAATTTGGATACTAATTATAAAATTAGTTTTCCTTAATTTCTATAAAATTAGTTTTCTTCTATAAAATTAGTTTTCGTAATTTTGGTAATGGATTTAGTTATTTGAAACCTTTGAAATATGCTTAGGACAACTTGTGTATATAAGTGTACTTTTAGAGACTGGTATGTTTATCAACTTTAAATGCAAATCAAGTATATCTGATGAAAATTTAGTGTCCAAATTAAGATGTGTTATAAGTGTAATATACACACCAGATTTCAAAGAAAATGGCACAAAAATTGTTAAATATCTCACTAATAATATTTAAGTTGATTACATGTAGAAACAATAATATTTTTGATATATGAATTTAAGTAAAATATATTATTAATGTTAATTTTAACAGTTTCATTTTACTATTTTGGTAAGGCTGCTAGAAAATTTAAAATTACATATGTGGCTCACTTATGTCTCTATTGGACAGTGCTCATATGGAATATAAATGAGGCAAGGTTGTTGAATGTCTTGAAAACTACCATTTCCCAGGCCTAAGAGAAATATACTTGGCATATGGTTGGTAGTTAACAAATACGTTTGGGTGAAAAAAAAGTCTACAGTGTGTTTATATCTGAGAGAAATTTTACAGTATGTGTAAGCAGAACTATTTTCTTCCTCTATTTCTCTGTCTCTGTCTCTACTTTTTTCTCACTAGATGTGATCATAATTAAAACTTCAAAAGTTACAAAGTTTAATATCTGTCTTGTGATGCCACTCTGGAGAAATTATTTGGTATGTCATTTTGACCGGGTCACAGCTATCATTCTTTTTTTTTAACATCTTTATTGGAGTATAATTGTTTTACAATGGTGGTTAGTTTCTGCTTTATAACAAAGTGAATCAGTTATACATATACATATGTTCCCATATCTCTTCCCTCTTGCGTCTCACTCCCTCCCACCCTCCCTATCCCACCCCTCTAGGTGGTCACAAACCACTGAGCTGATCTGCCTGTGCTATGCGTCTGCTTCCCACTAGCTACCTATTTTACGTTTCGTAGTGTATATATGTCCATGCCACTCTCTCACTTTGTACAGCTATCATTCTGTTTCCCCACATTTTAAAAACATAACAGGCATCATTATATACACACTTTGATGTTACCTGCTCATATTAGAGTTTTACAAATTTTGATTGTGCAAGTAGTGCCTGCTTTAAAAAATTCAGACAATAGACAAATATATACTATAGAAATCGAACATTATATTTCCCTCTGAAAAGTAATTTTTAGAAGATTTTAATATATTGTTCCATATTTTGTTTATGCAAATGCAAACATGTATTTGTTTTTTAAAAACAGGTGGAATCATACTATACGTGTACAATGGGTGTATCTTTTCATTGTTACCTGCCTTGATACCGGAAGGATTAATCTCATTTTTTCTTTCAGTCTGTCACTGAGAAAAATCTATTACTCTAGTCATCATCACTTTTGGCCAGCACTCTCATCCCATTATGACATTGCTATATTTAGCCTTCCTTCTTACCCCTGCCCAAATACCAAAATTCCTTCCTCTGAATCTTATGGTATAACCAGTCTTCAGCAGGATTCCCTGTACCACATGCTCACCTCTCTTCTGATCATTCCCTTCCCAGTGGGCTAATTGGTTGAAATTTGGGTCTTTTCTGAGGACACTCCATCCCTCAGGGTTTTTTTACATGGCATATACCACTCTTTTTGAAATGGGGGGAGTTTTGCTCCTTAATTCTCATTGGTGTTTCCAAGCTATTTTCTCTCTGTAATCTCTAACTCCCTCCCTGAGGTTTCAATGTTATGTCATCAGGTGTTTCCTCAGCTATCTCACTTTTTTTCCCCTCTCATTATTTTCTGAATCTAGTGTCTGGTGTCAGTCTTATTTGTATTCTGGCTTACTTTCCTTCTCTTTAATACTATGCCTGGTAAAACTCTTATAAACCTTCTAATATTCTGAGTTCTCATTTCCTGGATTTCTTCATCCTATCTGACCCTCTCCCTCTCAAAACCATGGTCATAATCTTGATTTTTTCATTATCAAATACTCTAAAATCTCAGTTTCAAGTATCCCGCTCATTTCCTCTAGTGCTCTCACTCCCACAGTATTTTGACCCTACCAGGGATCACAGTCTACTGATCTTACAAACATTTGAACGTCTTTTGGCTTCTTGATGGCTCCCTGAGCTAGCTTAAATTTCAAGTCCATTCATATAAATCTATTACATATACCCTCAAATCTCCTGCCATATCCTCATTTTGTAATTTTTCTGGCAAACCCCCAATCCTAGTTAAATTCTATCCTCTATCTACTTCTACCTTCCATCCCTGCAGGTGAATATGGCTAGAGAGAAGTTACCTGCCGACATGTCTCACTTTAAATCTCAAATGAGCCTTGAATGCTGTCCTAAATCTTAGCATCATCTTTTCTACTCTCCTAGGTAACTACTTCATATCTTTTCCTCTCCTCAAAGTTTCAAGACCCCCTTGAATATTCTCAGTCTCAACAATGCACTGCTTTCTGTTTGAGTTTTCCATGTCATGACCTAAAGCCTCTCCCTTTGTACACTTTATCTCATCTTCTCTTAGCTACAAAAGTGTAATTATCTACCAATAGTCCTCTGTATGATCAGTTCTCTCTTTTCCCAATTTATTTCTATTAGCAAGTAAAAATGAATATATTTTCTATCATCCTAACAAAGGAAACTCTTTTTTCTCCAGTTCCAGCTACTGCCCATTTTGCTCGCTTGTTTACCCATTCAGAAAACTTGCTGTTATGCTTGCTGTATTGTAGTTGTTGTGAGATATATATATATATATAAATTCTTTCATACACCCACTCCAATCAGGGTTTCAATAACACTGTACCAAACTCACTGTTGTCAAGGTCACTATCACCCTTTGTGTTGCTAAATACAATTCTCAATCCTCAATCTTCATTCTAGTTGAATTTTCAGTAGGATTTCATTAATAAATTTATTATTCCATTCTCCCTGAAATATATTCTTACTTGGATACATAGTGCCACATGCTCCTGGTTTTACTTTTTTCCCTTCTCAGTCTCATTGGTTACTTTCTTCCTCATTATCCTAATGTCTGAATACTATAGTGTCCCAAGATTCAGTCCTTGGACCTCTTTTTTATCTATACTCCTTTCCACAGAGTGGCTTTCAATTCTACCTCTTAGCTGATAATTCCTGAATTTGTACCTTCAGTCCAGCTATTACAACTCCAAACTGCCTACTCAATATGTCCAATGGTAGTAGTCATTTCAAACTTAACATGTTACAAACCAAACTCCTCATATCTGTTTTTACATCCCTGAACCAATCTCACACTTGTTTCTTCTGAAGAGTTCCCCATCTCAACAAAGAGTAACTCTATTCTTCCAGTTTAATTTGTGGAGGATGGCAACTTTAAAATTTTACATTTAAATCATGAAGTATAGGTTCTTTTAAAGATTATTTCTAGTATTTTTTATAATTGTTAGAGGTAATACTCGACATTAAAAAAATTACTCAAGGCTAATTTTGTATGCTGACAATTTAGAAGCACTTTCGGTGAGTATATTAAGTGAATAAGGTTTCTTAGAAAAACTGTCCAAAAAGAAAGCCAATCTCTTGTTTGTCCTTAAGTATATTTTTTTTAAAGAAAAAAATCAGGAATTTAAATTATCTTATTACACTGTGGGTTGCTTCAAAAAATTAAAGATGATGCTAAACATTTCCTTCCTCTTAACTTTCTCAGTATCAAATCAATTAGAGGCCACCAGGAAACTCTAAGGGACATCTATTAAAACATTTCAAACTCAAAGGGAAAGTCACGAAATAATTTCCAGGTCATTTGGGAATTTTTAAAAACACCTTGAAAATACATCTCCCAGAATTGCTAAGGCTAGGATAAAATAGTTTTGAGAATAAGAAAGGCAATTGTATTTTATGTTTAGATATGAAAATAATTAGAATGCAATCATATTTATTAAGGTGTTCATTTCCTAAATTATGGTTGTGAACTAGTCGAAAGGGAAGTAAGGGAAAGGGCATTTGCCACTTTTTCAAAGTGTCTACACTGGTCACCAGAAAACACAGTAAGGAATCAGGAGTAAGCATGTCTATTTTGAAAAAGTTCTAAATATAATTCTGAAAGCATTCTCATCAATTTTGAGAATAAATAGGAATGTATTTTAGAGAAAGGCACACTCTTAGAAGACTTGAAATATGTCAGCAATAGGAGAGGTGGAGTTTAACTTGGACTTGAACAGAACTTAGAATTGGAATCAGAGGCAAAAAGAAGAAATAATATTTCAGGAAAACACAGATATGTTGTCAAATATATCGAAGTTAAAAAGGAAGGAACTGACAATTGCAAATGTGGTGAAGAGTACAAAACCTATGCGTTTAGACACAAATCATTCCATTTACCTGGAAATGCTATTTTCATCCTAGGATAAATATTTAGCGAACTTGATGAGTTAGGGAGTAAATTTAAAGACATTAAATGGAGAAAGGAGGGTGAATAATTAATTTTTTTTCTTGATTATGTATCAAAGTTTTTATTATGCATTAAGGACTTTAGGTTCATTATCTCATTTAATTCTCAAAAGTCTGTGAGGTAGGCACTCTTATTTATCCTTCCTGACAGTTCAGGAGACTGAAGCAGAGAGGTTATATAACTTGCTCAAGGTCATAAAACCAGTGAATAGCAGACCAAAGTCCAAACTCAATTCTGTATCACTACACATCCATTGATATTGCTAAAACTAAAAACAACAGCAAAACAAAAACTGGCAATACTACTTGCTGGTTAGGAAGTGAAGCACCTGGGCTTTCCATACAATGCTAGAGGGAAAGCTAATGACATAGCTATTTTGGGAAAACAGCTTGGCAGTTTCTTATATAGTTAAACCTACATTTATCACATATCCAGCAATCCCACCCCTAGGTATCTGCATAAGAGAGATGAAAAGTTAGGTTTACACAGAAGTCTGCATATGAATATTTATAATATCTTTATTTACATCCTCCAGTTGAGACCAGCCCAGATGCCATATTGAAATACTACTCAGAATATGAAGGAATAAACTATTGATTATTACAACAATATGGATAAATTTTAAATGCATTTTGCCAGACCCAACGGGCTACTATTTTATGATTTCATTTAGCTGACACTCTGGAAAAGGCCAAAATTATAGAGATGGAAAATAGACCAAGAGTTACCAGGGGATAAGAGTTGGGGCAGTGGTTTCCTACAAAGGGAAAGAATTGTAGGGGCATTGGAACTGTTCTGTATGAAACTGTTGTTTTGGATACTTAATTCTATGCCATTGTTAAGACTCTATAGAACTTTACATCATAAAGAGTGAATTGTACTGAATAAACTTCAAAAGAAACAAACAAACCGCCATGGCATGAGGGTGGTGGTGGAATACTGATTATGACAAATAAATCTAACTATATTACAAATGAATCACATAATCACACTGAAGGGCATGGGGAATAAGGAAGCTGACTTCAGTAACTGTGGAATTATTTTGAATGGATACACTAAGTGTACTGGGCACTGCACACAAATATTGTACTCTGGTAAATGCATTTCTTACAGGAATATGTGTTGGGAATTTTGAAAGGACTTTATACTAAGATTAAACCAATAAGTAGATAATGAGAGCCAGGTTTTTCATGGTCTGAGAAGGAAGTTACAAATAGGAAAGGGAGAAGGCTAGAATAAACTCTGTGTTGCTGGATTGGAATAAGAGCTATTAATATGGACCCTTTAAAAAAGTTATGTATACAGATAAATATGGAGATAGGTGATAAGTACAGATGTGTGGATGTGTGTGAGTGTGTGTGTACATGGGTACAGATACACTAGCTTTGTCCACTAAGAGGCAATAAAAGCAGTGATATCTACCCAAGTAACAATCACAATACCTAGCACCCAGAACTGGTTTTTAAATAATCTTTCTCCAGTGAAACTATACAAGGCTTTTTGGATAGCTAGAAGGACTCCAGAACTGAGGCAGGAAAAGTAAAAAATGAAACTGGAGGATTTTTTAGTTTCAGAAAGCAAGAAAGTGCTAAAAAAAGAAAAAGAAAAGAGAATATGAGGCACAGGATCCCATATGGAACAGCTTGCAATGGCTACAAGCAAAACAACTTGTGTGGCAGAAGAAATAACTCTGGTCTTGGGTTATACCTCAAATTAAACAAGAAGAATCAATACATATTTAAGTAACTGAATAAACACCTAGTGAGTAGGGGCAGCTCTCTTCCTGACAGAAGAATTCCAATTAATAAATGTAGGTAGAATAAAGGAAATAGGAAATCATCAGAACCATAGTAATAATTGCTGCAGGCAAGATCCATTTATAGATGTTAAAATGAGGGAACAAGAGTTAAAGAGAAACAGGTTCTTTGCATAATTTCAAAGTATCTCTCCCCAGATATTCAGTAATTGCTAAGAGGAAGATAATTACTTTACAGTGTAGAATCCTGGCAGACACCACTTTAACCATGGGAATAAAGTTAACATGACCAGTAGTATAATATTCATGGACATTGTGTGTCTTGAATGATGCACCAAGGAGAGCACATCGCCTCTGTGGTCTTCTTCCCAATAACATATGACTCCAATCTAAAAGTGAGAAAATACCAGACAAACCCAGTTAGAGAGCCATCCTACAAAATAACTGACAAGTATCCTTGTCAAAGACAAGGAAAGACAGAAGAACTGTTAAAGTTTGGAGGCGACTAAGGAGAAAGAACAATGTAATGTGGGATCCTGAAGTGAATCCTGGAATAGAGAAAAAGTCATTAGTGAGAAAAAGGTGAACTCTGAGCAAATTGTGTAGTTTAATAGTATTGCTTCAAAGTTAATTTCTTATTTATGACAATTGCTCTATGGTTATATATGATAGTAGCATAAGAGAAAGCTGGATAAAGAGTATACTGGTTTTGAAAGTGTGATGTAAGATGAAATTATCTCAAAGTAAAAATGATGTGTGCTTCTAGTCAAGATAATACTATAAGGACATGTTTCTATAACCCCTCTCATAACTCTAAATCCATTAAAATAATAGGTAAAATGTAAAAGATAAAATTATAAATGATAGTGCCATGTCCCCCCAATATAAAAAATCTCCTCGCAGAGCAAAAACAGAAAAGATCAGTGGTAAAGAGAGCTGAAGTCACAGGCCTACTGAGCTCTGGGTCTAGAAATAGGCCTAGATGGCTAAAATAGAGTAATCGGAAAGAACAATGCTTCAGGTGTGGTAAGGCAATGAATCCAGTCTTAGTGAAACAAGGAATCAGAGAGAAGAGAGAATGACATTATAAACTGGATTCTTAAACAGCCACTCTAAAACTTTCCTCCATAGTTTTCTTTACTATTACAAGTTACATATTTAAACATATTTGAATTCTCAGCCTTCTTTAAAGTTAGATTAGGACAGCTTCTAGTCATTGAGATGAAAGTGTTAGTTTTGGGTGAGGGTTTCTTGGTCCAAACATAATTTTATTTGAAGAAAATCCTTGGGCCATTCCTGTTATTTCTGCCTGAAGAAATAACATGATATCTGGACTTGCAGCTGTTGTATTAAAACTGTAAGAATGAAACCACACATTATGGATGACAGAGCATGAAGACAGAACCAGCTTTCTTGATGTCATCTTGGGCTTTATAACAGCCATGGTTTCTTGCCTCTGTACATTTTGTTATGTGAGAAAAACAATCCTTCATTTGTTTGAGCTACTGTTTTCTTTTTTACTCAGCAAAATACAATTTTAACTAGTACAGAGAAAAGCTAAACTCATGCTTCTTGAGATGAACATGCCAACATAATTCTAAACATGAGTAAATCTTATAGAAGAACAAATAAAAACTAGTCATAAAAACATGAATTCTTTCTAGAAGGGATGAAAAAAATTTGAGCATCTGAAAAAATCTCCAGAATAAGTATGTTTAGAATTTAAAATGGTAACTGAAGAAATAACATCTATAAAATAGAACAAAAATTCATGAAATAAAAACACATAACTAAAACAAAAACAGTAGGTTCAAAAAAATTTTTGAAATCATGGAGAAATTTTTATTGTATAAACCCTTAGCAAAGTAAGAATAGAGGCGATTTTCTTAATTTCATAAAAGATATCTAAGGAAAGCCTACAGAAAACATCACACTAAATGATGCAACATTAGAAGCATTTTATTATAGGTGTATCAATAACAAAATCATAAATTAGTCAATATCATGGGTCTTATTGGTTGATCAGAAGAAAAAGATATCTAGCTTTGGTAAAAGGAATTGATAAAAGTCTACATTTACTTGCTACTAATCAAATCCCAGCAGAAATAATGAGTATGGTCACAAAACTGAGTATATGTTTGGTTAATAAATTCAAATATTTAGACAGTTCTTAATTAGGTTATCAAAAAGGACTGTCCAACTAGATACCACACTAGAGCATCACCATGGAAGGCACAGATTAGTCTTGTGTCCCTCATCATGTACCATTCACCACTTTTTATGTGCTAACTCAGCTACTCTGCAGAGGTAACCTCAACTCTCTAGGTTAGGTAAGTAGAATTGTAACTGTAAGAAAAAAATAAGAGGAAGAATAAAAACAGAGAAAATAAAATTAATATAATCCCATGGTATTAGCAATTTTGTATCTTTTTGTTTATAAGCATTATTATAGTGTATGATGATTTTATCTGCATTTTAAAGTGTTTAAGGCATTTAAGAAAATTATATATATATGACAGTTATAAGGAGTGTAATTAAGCTTGTAATCAATGTTCAAATGTTTGGAGTTAAATAATTAACTAAATTTATAAATTTGTGACCTATTAATTGAGTCATCCTGTGTAATATTTTGAGAAATGTTTGAAAATTAATAGGCATTAAGTAAAGTGCAAATGGACATGAAAAGAACTGTCAAAAAGAGAAGAAATGTTGGGCTTCCCTGGTGGCGCAGTGGTTGAGAGTCTGCCTGCCAATGCAGGGGACACGGGTTCGAGCCCTGGTCTGGGAAGATCCCACATGCCGCGGAGCACCTGGACCCGTGAGCCACAACTACTGAGCCTGTGCGTCTGGAGCCTGTGCTCCGCAACAAGAGAGGCCGTGATAGTGAGAGGCCCGCGCACCGCGATGAAGAGTGGCCCCCACTCGCCGCAACTAGAGAAAGCCCTCACACAGAAACTAAGACCCAACACAGCCATAAATTAATTAATTAATTAATTAATTAATTAATAATAGAGAAGAAATATTTATATAATTGACTATACTACAATTAAAATGTATGTATGTATGTCATAAAGGTAATGAAATTCAACCCATCTTCTAAAATATATTTTAAAAATATCTTTTTAAAATGTTTTAAAAGAAGGTAAAAGGAAACTATATGAATCAACTGAAAAACTGATAATAGGAGAATATCATTAAGTTTTTGAATACAAAATTAATTTATACAAATTAATTACCTTATATACAAACAAGAAACACTTAAAATAGAATAAATGGTCTCACAACAGTAAAAGAAAATAATAAAAAGTAAAAATAAACTTAAGAAAAGTGCAAAATGAAAAAAAGGTTAAGATAATATGGAGAGGTGAAAACTTCATGGAACAGCATACTTTATTCTTGCATAATAAGTTTTAAAGTTACAGTGATGTTAATTATACCTAATTTAATCAATACATTAAAATATATACAAGTAAAATATCAACAAGATATTTTTGGACATAGCCAAGTTATTTAAGTTGAAAATTGCAAATATAGTTGGAAAAAGCTATAAACAAGTATAATGGGAGGGGGCCAACTCCATGAAAAATTAAAAAATACTATATGGTAATCACAGTATATATAAAATCAGATAAATAGAGAGTCCAGATATTGAACTTAATTATTTCATAATTCCACATTGGTTAGAAGAGAAGTATTATTTAATAAGTAGAACTGGGATTATTAGCTAGCCATATCAGGGGAAAAAAATAACAAAACCTTGTATTTTAACATCATTTCTTACAGGGAGATAAATTTCAGATGACTCACAATTATTATATAAAAATGAAGCTGTAAAAGAAATAACGGAAAACATTTGATACTTTTTTATGGTCTTGAAATGGAATAGCCTCTCTAAACACAAAAGTAAACTGAACAGTCATAAAGAAAAACAGTAATAGTTCTGAGTGTGCAAAAATTAAAATTGTATAGAAAAAGACTAAAATCTAGTCAAAAGAAAACACATGGGCTATTCTATTTACTTTCATAATAATGAGTGTCCATAAATCAATGAGCTCCTGGAAAAATTATGTGTCAAGGACAATTCAGCAATAGAAAATACATTGATATTTAAATATTTAAAGATATGCTCAAACTCAATCATGATAAGAAAAGTAAAAATTAAAACAACACTATTTAACCCACACTGTATTGATGAGAATCTTTGAAAACACTCCTTCTCATACATTGTTGTAGATAATTTAAATTGGAGCAATCTCTTGAGAGAATAATTTGGCAAAATATATTAACATAAAAATACATATATCTTCGATTCAGCAGTTCTACTCTAGGAATTTATCCAACAGTTATATTATCACATGTGAACTAAAAAATTATATGTATATATATGTCAGTATATTCTGCAGTATTGTTTGCCTCAGCAAAATAATATCAACAACCTAGATATCTATTATTAGGTAACTAGTAAGTTAAACTATGGTACATTCATACAAAGAAATGCCATGTAGTCAAGTAAAAGTATTTTCTATGGGACTGAATGATGTTTGAGATATATTAAGTGAGGAGAGCAAGGAAGAAAAGCATCAGGCCTTATTTTACAGTAGGCAGTGCTCTAGGTACTGCGATTTAAATGGTGAAAAAAATAGAATTCCTGCCCTCAAGTAACATTTTGGTTATGTTAAGTACAACACAATGCCTACTAGACATATATTCATATACATTTGCATAGAAGTATGCTGCTGCTCACATTTATTAAGATATAGATTCTATATCTCTATTCATATTGATGCATTTATATTTTCACAGATTATTTGGAAAGATAATTAATTGGTAATAGTGGTTATTTCTGGGAAAATAAAGAACTACAATGTAAGAAACAAATTTTTCCTTGTATTCCCACTTGTAATGTTTGTATTTTTTGAAATCACAGTGCATATATTATCTATTGAAATAAATATATAAGTACATATTTATTTAAAATCCAATGTGACCTCAGTGCTTACATGTTGGTGGTGGTTGGATATAATTTTAAGATAGTAGTTTTAGCAAGGTAAAAAAAAAGAAATATCTCTACTTTCATGAAATATTTTTAGGTATAGGTAAAATGCCTTTCTGAAAAATCCATAGATGCAGTATTTCACACGCAAAAAATTTGCAGTAAAACATTATTTTGGGAGTAATCTTATTTGGATGTGGAAATGTATGTGAATAGCAGAAAAATCTTAATTTGGAAATCACTGGATATATATTCTTTGTCCATTTTTTATTTATTTAGTGAGTTTAATGAGGTAGGTGAATGAGCACTAATCAGACCATAGCAGAGAGGAGGGATTATGCTTCACATACATCCCTTCAAATCTGTGGGTGATACTACAGTGTTAGGGGAGCCTCTAGGAACTCTGCTGAAGGATTTGTTGATGGAAGGTTCATAGAACTAGTGATAAAGAAGAGTGATTTTCTTTCCTCCAAAACTTGTGTCATACTTTAAAACATTTCAGTCATAATCTTTCAGCATAGAAAATCATGTTATTACCCTTGTAATACACCTATTAGGGCCTCAATATATAATGTTTACTTTATTATCCACATAATTTTAAAATACAAATGTATAAGTTTAATTCTGCAAAGAGCTTAATGTGTAGATTGCTTGTTTCTTCTCAATAAAGGTTTTATACTTTTCCAGGGTCTGTGGTATAAAGAAAAGCACATGGTATAAATTCTAGGTTTTTAAAAATATAATTACTGTTTCAAGAGGGAACAGAAAATGAGATAAATTCATTCCTTATACTATTTATCTTGGGCGAAACTTTAGCAGACTGGTGAAAATGTCTATTAGAGAATTCATTGGCACGTAAACAATTTGCCATAGAAATCTTCCTGAAATCTTCCTTCTCAAATTCACCATGAAGTTCTCAGTTTCAATTTCAGATATTTCACTACTAAAATATGCTCTTAGGATAATGTATTTTGAAGTTGGAAGTCAAGTGAAACTTTTAAATGAATCTAGTAATGACTAAAATTATTTTATAAATAAAACATATTCTGATATAATTAGTGATCACTAGCAAGAGTTTATAAATTAAGGCTATTCAGTTGCCAACATATTTTATATTCTCTGCTGTAAGGTGTGGCACCTGTCTCTCTTTAATTATGTTTATGTTTATGTTATGCTAAATTGATTTTTATAACATCACACGTAAATAAAAATGCACACCATTTAAAAAATGCCTCTCTCTCTCTCTCTACATTTTCCCCATGACAAAAAGAAAAAACAAAGGATTTTAATGTGGAAAGTAGGTCAGACATGTTCAAATTTACTTCCCCATTAATACAAAGCAAAACCAATAAACACTGACTTTTTCAGACCCTCTGCTCTGTCCAGTTGCCACCCCATCTCTATACTTCCCTTTAGAGACAAGCTTTCAATACGTTATGTGGTAGTCCCGCCCTTATCCACAGATACACTTTCCATAGTTTCAGTTACCCGTGGTCAGCTTTGGTCTGAACATACTGAATGAAAAATTCCAGAAATAAACGATTCACACTTTTTAAATTGCATGCTGTTCTGAGTAGTGTGATGAAATCTCCTTTGTCCAGCTCCGTTCTGCCTGGGAGATGAATCATATTTTGCCCAGCATATCCAGCCCCTTAGTCACTCAGTAGCCTCTAAGTTATCAGATCAACTGTCATGATATTGCAGTGCTTGCCTTCAGTTAACCCTTAGAAAAGAAAAACAAAATTTTCTGAGGTTGCTAAGATCGGTGGTAAGAACAAATCTATCTGTGAAATTGTGAGGAAGGAAAAAGAAATTCCGCATTCACAAAACTTTTATTACGGTATATTGTTACAATTGTTCTATTTTTTAATTAGTTACTGTGCCTAATTTATAAATTAGAGTTTATTATAGATATGCATATATAGGAAAAAACATAGTATAGTTAGGGTTCAGTAGTATACACGACTTCAGGCATCCACTGGGTGTTTTGAGAGGGTTAAATAAGTTACTATTTATGATACACTTACAACATTACCATGGCACATAGTACATGCTCTATTATTGCTACTGATGCTGTTGATAGTGTTTGAATTCACCATTAACAATGCAACTCAGAACGTGAATCTGAATTCTGGGTCTAACAGTGAACATACTAGCAGGAGGAAAATACGGCACCTGTGTTCAACATCACTTCAGCCAAAAGAGACATGCCCGCCAATTTCTAGGCTTAGTGTCCACTCTCCTTCAAGCAACTTTTTAGACAAAATTAATATATTTTTCCCATCTCTGTTTCCATCAGTCAGCAAAAATGTGTAAGCTTCTCATCATGGATTTTCTAAAACAACATCACCTAAATTATTGTACCCGACCCAACCTCCACCCCCAACCTTTTGCCCCACTGACAAATCCTTTCACTATGCCCACTAGAATCACAGCTTCATAACTAGCAAACTTCCCTCGATTTTCACACACTTCTTTTAGTATTTTCCTATTGTCCTTGCATTAAGTGAAACTCCCTCTCTCATTGAGAAAATTCACCTGGCAGAATGTTTTCAAGAAGTGATTTTTTTCAAGCCTCAAGGACATGAGTGAGGTGAGATTGGTGTCATTGCTGCTTCTTGTAGCTCCGTCCATCCAGATCATTTTCATTCAGTCTTTTGTAAAACTAAAAACAAAAACCTGGTTAAGTCCTTCATATGTATTACCTAATCCTTTCTCGTTGCTGTCATTTGATGCCTTCCAGAAAATTCTCTCTAATCTTGCAAAGATTTTGACATATATTTTATATACATTCTTAAGAACAGAAATGCTGCCATCTCCCTGGGTCACTTCAACACTTAAGTGGTTTATCTATCTTCATGTGTAGTTCTTGACTTTCTTACCTCCAGAGTCATCCATATGTATTTCCTTTCAACTTCCTATTCCATCTATCCCTTCTAGTATCTTCAACATCTCACTTGGCCACAAACTTCTTTCATACTTTATTTAAATACTCCTACTATGAGCATTTTACATTGCAATCAAACTCTAGTCTGTTGACCTTTCCTTTTATCTTCACACCAGAGCCTTCTCCTTTTTTCATTTCCTTGTAATTCAGCTTAGATTAATTAGTTACTATTCTCTTTTCAACATTACAAACGTCCTTGACTTTCTCTCTTTCAGTCACACTCATTTCACAAAATTTCAGTCCTGGAAGAAACCAATCACCCAATTTCTTTGCACTTGAACCCTAGTAATCAAGCACTATGGCAAGAAATTACCCAATTGGATTTCCTGGTTTTACTATAAATTAATAGCCACTTACCTTAAACGGGCACTTCAACATTGCTCAGAAATCTTGCTATATGTCTTTGAAAAACTATCCATAATTCTCTTATTTAAAAAATGCCCTTTTCAGACCTTTTCCACTCTGCCAAAATTTCCAATCTTCCCATCTTCCCTTCTCAGTTTCAGTAATGATTCCCTTTATGATTCACTGAAAAAGAGAATCTGTCAGAGGGGACCTCCCTCAGCCTCATGATATAAAACTGACTTAAATCTGTCCACAACTTATGCTTTTTCCTGCAACTGAAGAGGCAGTATCCTCTTTTTATGTAAAGGTGACGTTTCCACTGGTGTTTAGCATCTCAACTTCACTGCAGGAAATTCATACAGAAAATTACACCTTCTTTCCCCTTATGTATTAAACTCTCATTCTAATGAATCTTTCCCTTTGCTTTTCGTTCAGAATTCTCCTATTAAAAAAAACAAGCAAGCAAACACACAAACAAACAAGTTAACAAATATTCTCACAAAACTTTTCACTTCTGCCCTTTCTCTCTAATTTCTTAAATATTTTAACATCTAAAAAGATTTGTCTCTACATACATTTCTTCATTTCCAAACCACTCCTTGACCCACTCTACACTGATTCCTTGCTGCTGCTCTCCTCCACTAGAGTAGTTCATGATTAGGTCACATGTGTCTTCTCTTTCTTAACCCAAAAAGCACTTTTTAGTCTATTTAACTTTCCGGTGGTTTCTTCTTCATTTCCTTTCTCATCTTCACCTCTATCCAATTTTAAATGTTTAACATTTTTCGAGGATTGTTTCTTAGGACTTTTCTTAATTTATACTATTTCCCTGGTAATCTTATTTAAATCCGTCTCTTCAATTACCACATTGTCAAAGCAAACTCACAAATATATATTTTTAAATAGATTTCTAGACATCGATATCTTTGAGTTTTAGGGCTTTGCCTCCAACTTTCTATTAGATAACACCTCTTAAATAGTTTAAAGCAATCTGAAACTTAATATGTGCAAAACCAAACTCATGATCACTTCTTATGTTAGTCAGCTTGGGCTGTTATAAGAAAATACCATAGACTGGGTAGATTAAACAGAGTTTAGTTTCTGGAGGCTGGGAAGTCCAAGATCAAGATGCCAGCCTGGTAGGTTTCACCCTGAGACCAGTTTCTTTTGGCTTGTAGGCATCTATTATCTTGCTGTGTACTCACATGGCCTTTCCTCAGTGTGTGCTTATGAAGAGAAAGAAAAAGAGGGAGATGATATATATATATATATATATATATATATATATATATATATACACACACACATAGAGAGAGAGAGAGAGAGAGATAGGGAGGTTTATTTCTCTTCCTATCGGATTAGGGCTCTACCCTTATGACTTCATTTAACCTTAGTTACCTCCTTATATAACGTGTTATATTTCTAATATCTATGAGTGCAAAGGTTATTAGTTGTTTTTCTAATCAAGACAATTCTAAGCATGTTAATCTGATTGTTAAACTGAATTATAATGTAGGTTAAGAATTTTAAAAATTACTTATGACTCCATTTTATGATCTTGTCACTGGACCTTATATTTTGAAATTACCTCTCCTTACATTTAAAAAAAATTTGAATTAATTAACTTTCTCCTTCTACATCAATTAAAACATTAAAACCAAGTTTGCCAAATGTTCAGAAATAGTACACCAGGAATTTGATGTTGGAGTTAGTCTATAAAGCCATATTATTGGAAAATATAACAGGTTTTTTAGAGTCTGCTGGTAGACTTCCATGAGTAAAGCCATGGACCTTAAAACTGGCATCCCATTTGGGGAAACAGTTGTTATTTTACCATTTAGATAATGTTGTGGTTTCTTGATTCAACGTTGGCTAATTCCAATACTTTGTCTCTTTACATTAACCTTATTTAATGTACAAGAATACTGGAAAAAATAGAAACAATTTTCTACCTATTAAATTCATAACTCATCAGACTTCAGAATTAAACCTTGAACTCTGTCCTGGCAGGCCAGAAATTTCACTAAAGTTAGACCTATAGAGAGAAAATTAACAGCTTCTTTGCAAGGATGACAATTTATTGATAAACTATTCCTTATTCTTCATTTTCTCTGACCCCCTAACTCTGGGTAAGAAGCTCTTTCTGTATGTTCTCTTAGGAAGTGTATTTCCTCTACTGTAGCACTTATCAAACCATATTGCAATGGTTAATTTACTTTATTATAATTTTCTTATTATATTTCAATTTCCATACAGGGACAGAGTGCATTCATTTTGCTCAACATTGTATTTACAGCAAATTACAACAAATGAGCACAGATTTTGGCACAGGCTAGATTCTCATTTACACATAAATAGCTGAATGAATAAAGAAATGAAAAGAGACATGTCCTAAGAGAATAATGGAAAATATTAAATAAAAAATGAATATACTTTTTAGGGAATATTTTTTTAAAATTCACTTTTATAATCAAATCCTTGTCATTATTATAAACATGAGTAAATATAGAAATTAATTGGGAAGCTAAGTTAGGGTGAATGCATATGACAGAAGGAAGAGTTTGTAATGTAGTAATTTAAATAAAACCAGCAATAGATTTTGGCTTGACTGTGGACTTGAGAACAGATGTACGTATTTGAACTCTGGGTTTCTCATATTTTTCATATTTAATTAATGTAGTTAAATCATCATGCTTGTTTTAGTGAATATTCAATTAAACACTTTAAATATTGTTAACATTTTTGAAATAAAATAGTAAAGTTGAACTTTGTTCATTACTTTGATATACCAACATTCCAAAAGCCAACATTTTGTTAAATAGTAGATATTTTAAGTTGATATAAGTTGAACTTTAAAAGTCAAATGTTAAAACCAATTAGGAAATTAATGATCAGTATGGTAAGGCTATTATAATTCAAAATATTAGGTTTATTAACATATAATACTTTCTGATAAAATAAGATGTTAGATACTCCTAAAATAAAAATAATAAAATTAAAAACTAAACGTGACTTCAAATGTGTAGAAGTAAAGCATTTTAATTCAATTTTTGTCTTCTAAAGCTCATAAGAACCAACAGATAACAAACAAAAGTAACAGAGGGAAAAATATGGTCTCCAGTGAAACAAAGAAATATCCATAACTACAGATCCTAAATTATGAAGAATATGTGCCAACACATAAAATTGGGGCAATGAGGAAAAATATCCAGAATGAACAGATTTCTCTTTGGATCTTTGGCTAAATCTTTTTTGTAAGTGTGATAGTCCTGAAGGATTTCTACATACCATTTCTCCATTCTTCTCCATGAGTATGCCCTGAAGTGAGCCTGGGATGCATTAGAAGAATTTTCTGTTAACTCAATCACACTTCCCTTCTGTCTTTCATAGTATGAGCATCTTGGTCTACTGAATGCAATTATGATTCTAGTATGTAAATGTACTTATTTTTCATACAACACGGTCTCTAAATATAAGCCAATATTTCATCTGGTACCCAAAGACACAGAAATCTCTTCCCATGCTCGAGGAAAAATTGGCTGTCTTGGATTTACTGAGAAAAGGAATGTTGGGCTTCAAATGAAATGCTCCCAAAGGATTTTTCCAGGGTAAATTTTCCTATTCTAGATTTTTAACTCATGAGATTACAAATGAGGAGATTCTCCTGTAGATAAAATGCTTCCTAATCTAATGAAAAATGGGAGAAAGCCAAAATGCACAAAATTATAGTTTAGAATGGGTAAATTGATCAAGACAGAGGGATTTGAAGAATTTTGCTCAATCTGGTAAACACTTTTAATAAGCTTTTTAATATTTATATATTTTAAAATAAGCAAATCTATCCAGTGCAAATTAAGAAAGAAATCAATAGAGAAATAATTACAAAATCGAAATAAATTCTTCAGATAGTTAAATATGTGAAAAATACTATGCAGGCCCAGATGGGTTCACAGATGATCTCTTTCACAATTCCAAGGAATAATCAGAATATAATTTAAATTCTTTCAGATCAGAGGGAAAAAAGGGAACTCTTCCAAAATATTTTGCACAAAGCTAGAATAACAGTGCTACCAAAACTTGAGAAAGATCACACACACCCATCACACAACTAAAGTGAATTCATGTTTAATTACTGATGCAGAAATCTTAAATGAACAATAAAAAAAACCCATAATACACCAAAAGTTTTTATTCATGGGCCATAAGAATTTTACTCCTGAAATTCAAGGATGGTTCAGTAAAAGAGCATCCATTTATAAATTTGCCATATTCATACATCAAAGGAGAATACATATAATCTTAATAGAAACTGAAGATCATTTGAATGCTATGATATTCTTTTCTAATAACTCTTAAGAATTTTCTATAACATGATTAAAGGAAAAACATTTCTTTAACCCCAAACAAACAAAAAACCCCAACCTGCTAAATGCTGAATTACACAAACTTCTATTGAAGTGAGAAATAAAGCAAGGATATACTCTTTGTTGGATTAAAGATGGCCACAAATTGTTTCACTCCACCACTAAGAGGTAAAGCTTATTTCTTTTTTCCTGGGCTGGCCTGTGACTGTTTAGTCAATAGGAGACCGTGGAGTGACACTGTGTTAGTTCCAATATAAGTCTTAAAAAAGACCTGACAACTTTTGCTTTGCACGTTCTGGGCTGCAGAGAGCAGTCATGTGAGAAATAGGACTACCTTGCTGAAGAAACCACATAAAGAAATCAAGGGGAGAAACTTGGAGGAGAGGCTTTTGAGACTATGTGGAACAACCATCCCAGAATCCCAGTCCAACCTCCAAATGACTCCAGGCCCACTCTTGCCATCTGACTGCCATTGCAAGAGAGACCCTAAGCAAGACCAGCAGATGAACTGCCAGTTTTATTCAAGGCAATCCACAGATCTGTAAAATACAGAAAATGACCCATGTTTTCAGCCTCTAAGGTTTGAAATAGATTGTTAAAATCTACTTCTACTATTTTTAGTGAAAAATGGCTGAAAAAGAATTGGTACTTAGAAGTTGCTCCTGTAATAAAAACTAATACATGTCTTACTGATTTTGGGACTTGGTTGTGACCAGAGGTCAAAAGAGTCTTAAGGAGACTGTTAGTAAAAGCTGGAAGGACAGAGAGACAGTTGTCATTGGAGGCTGGAAAAAGGCAATCTGTGCTGAGTGCTAGAAAGTTTGGCATTGAGATCACCCAAGGTATGTGAAAAATTAGACATATATTTTTATATATAATATATAAACAACATGGCACTTTTGTAGTCACGTAAACCTGCCCAGAGCAGTGAAAAATTTCAGTCACCCAATACGTTACAGTCCCAGTTGAGATTAAACAAGGTAATGTTTTGCTCTCCTACCATAAACAAGTATCCTTTCGTTGTCTATTTAGTAATACTATGTTGGTGATTTCACTGTTTAAAAATGGTCCCAAGTACAGTATTGACATGCTGCCTAGTGTCTCTAAGTGCAAGAAGTCTGCAATATGCCTTATGGAGAAAATGTGCATTAGATAAGCTTAGTTCAGGCATAAGTTATAGGACTATTGGCTATGAGTTCAATGCTAATGCATCAACAACATATATTAAAGTGTTCTTAAACAGAAGCATACAAAAAACAGAGTTATGTACTGAGTGGCTAATGAAAATATTGTGACCAGAGGCTCACAGGAACCTGACCCTGTATTTCCTCTATGGGCAATGATTCAGTATTTGCTAATTCAGTGTATATGTGGACTTGATTGACCACAACTACCACAAATAATGAAAACTGAATTATATATACATACATATCTATGGACATGGATAAGGAACTTTCCATACATAATGTCAGTAGTGACAATTTATTTTGTTACCTGAGTATGATAAAGTAAAAGAGTTTTCAAGCAGAACCTAGAAGAAATACTTTGAATTTAGGGTTTTCTCTTTGGAAAATAAAACTGTTTCTTATTCCCAGAGTTTCTAATTCCCTAGGCACTAAAAGACTCTCAATGTGAGAAACAGTCTCAGGATAAAGATCAAATCCATGGCACTGAAAAAAAATCTATCTATCTATCTACCATCTATCTCTTCAGGACCTAGATATGGAGCTTGTAGCTGCAAGACTTCTTTAAGACATCAAAATGATATAAGATGTCACCTTTTAGACTCTTTCACTAGATTGTAGGATTCTAAGATTCTTAAGGGTGTTGTTCCATAGTACTTTGATTCTCAGTCTAAGGTAGAGAAGAGACAGTCTTAAAAAGATATGTGGGTGTGACTTTGGCCTACTGGAGTAGATTTTAACTGATATACAGGAAACTTATTAAGGGAATTATAATAACATGCTCTGAAATGACAGAAATAAAAGAGGCCTTTGGACTCAAATTTCCTACAGACAGGAAGCAGACTGAAAAACTAAGCTATCCAGTTGCTTACATCAGCCGTTTCTCATAGAAAAAAAGAGAATAGCTCACAGCATGAAGCCAAGAGCCCAGAGAGTGGACCTATGAGTGACAGAGAATCAGTCACTCCCAGGGAGTAAGATTAGGTTCTAATCAAGAGGTTAGTTACAAGTATTGACACTTAGATTTCAGGATTACCATGGACCAGTGACTGCCATGTGCCTTTGTTTTGCCCCACATTTTGAATGGAAGTATATGTTCAGGTTCTCTTGTCTTCTCATTGTATGCTGGGTATGTGGGATACGTAGGGATGAAAACTTGTCCCTTAATTCTAAGATTTTTAGTTTGAAAGTAATTATGCCTAAGAAGGCTGAACCACATTTGGACCTGATTTAGGTGATGAGTTCTTGAACTTAGAACTTAGTATGAAATTTTTGGGGGTCCTGGAAGGGGAAAAGTGTACTTTACATGGGTGGGGAGTATAAATAATTTGTGGGCCAAAGGTAGACTCTGAGAAAATAAGATGACTGTATATTCTCCATTTAGAGGTAAAATTTATTTCCCTGTTCCTTGAATCTGGGTTGGTCCTGTGACTGCTTAACCAACAGCAGGTGGCAGAAGTAATTCTGAGCTAGTTACAGGTTTAAGACTTGAGAAAATCTTGGTTTCTTTCACTTTTGCACTTTTGGAGAGCTCTGAGCTTCCATTTAAGGAGTCTAATTACACTGCAGGAGCAAATATATTGACAATCCATGAACAGTAGAAAGGGCCTGAGAATACATTAAGACAGGAGAAACCCAGCTGTTGTATTGCCCCAGTTTTCCAGATGATTCTAGCTCCAGCTGCAATTTGAGGGCAACTGAATGAGCAACTTCAAGAAAGGCCAGTGTAAGAACTTTCCAGTTAAGTCAAATAAACCCCCAGAGCTGTGAGAGAAAACAATGGTGGTTGTTTTAAACCACTAAGGTTTGGGTGGCTTATTATATGGCAGTAAATAACTGGAACCATAACCATTATTATTTAATATTAGTTTAAAAATTCTTGCCAATGCAAATTGTCAAGAGAAAGATATAATAAATATCAAAATGGGAAGGAAAATGCAAAATTATTATTTTTATTGCATATGATAAAATTGTATGATTGAAAAATTCAAGGGAAGTGATAATATCGGTAAGTTAGTTGTTTTCAAAATTAATATACAAAAATTATTAGCTTTTTAATTTTAAAACAACCATTTAGAAATACAATAGAAGAACAATGCCATTTACTGAAGTAATTAAAATGTAAAATAAATAGAAATCAGCTTAATGAGAAATTCAAAATTTTTCTATGAGGAAATTTGAGTACTGTTTCAAAATATAGAAGAAGACAATATGCTTAATGTATGCCTTGTTCTTGTATAGAATACTCAATATTTTTAGAGTTTCAATTCTTCATATAGTAATCATTAAGTGGAATGCGGTACATATAAAAATACTAACACAATTTTTCTCAAGTGTGATAAAATTAGACTATATTCATCTGGAAAAGCAACCATGAGAAAATATCAAGGGAAAGGACTCAAAGTAATATTTATGAGGGGAACTAGAACTATCACATTAAAAAAACACAGCATACACCTATAGTATTAAGTTTTGTGTTGTCAAGGGAAAGGGTAAACAATGAAAGACTGAAATTTATAAAAAGATATGGCTTATAGTAAATGTGGGAAATGTTGATTTTTTTAGTACCCATCACTGGGGCAACTGACTAACCCAGAAAATCTATGTTTCCTTCTTCTCTCCTTATGCTAAAATAAATTCCAGGTGGTTCAGATTTAAATATAAATAAGAAACCATAAATGTGTCAAAGAAATAGAAGTTTTGTTCAAAAATTTCAAATGAAAAATTTCAGTTTCAAATGAAATAGACAACTGAGGCAAGAGTTTGGTAAAATCTTCCAAAATTAAAATTCACGTAATCTTCAATTCAGCAATTCAGTGTTTAGGCATTTATTCTACAATAATAGTCATATAAGTAGGCGAAGTATCATAAAGTTTTATATGTTGCAAAAATATTATAGAATATTCATTATACCACTGTTTTGAAGAGGAACAAGTTCAAAATAATTTAAATATCCATTATTAGGGGGTTTATTAAATACATTTTTTTCATCTATATACTGGACTACTACAATATGGCTCCTTAAAATGGCATAATTTTCTGTATTCAGATAAAGCTGTCCATGATATGTTAAAAAAAAAAGCACAGGAAATTATATAAAAAACACATATAATGTACTAGGACATGAGTAATATATTTCAGGAAGGATTAATGAGAAACAGTTTAGCTTGTGGCACACTATTAGTCTGTGCATTACCCTTTTTGTGTTTTTATTTTGTTTTATTTTGAACCCTTTTATTTTTCTCTCCCTAATATGGCTACCTTGCTGAACTTCATATTAACTTCATATTATATTAGAATTATAATAAGTGTTCCTTTGCTGAGTGTTTTTGTGAAATAGTCTTTACAGACTAAAAGATTACTTACATCATTTTTATATTCTAAAAATGTTATCATACATTACGTATGGACAATCAATGAAGTCTCTGTTCTCTCTACATTTAGTTTCTATGTAGAAATTTTCTTCTTTCTTTCAAAATAGGATAAATTTTATTAATTGATTTTTATAATGTAAAACCATCCTTGCATTTATGAAATAAATTCTATTTGATGTGATTAATTTTATTTTAATACATTGAAATGTTTGGTTGACTAATTATATTAAGAATTTTTAAAAACTTTTTTAGTTGAAGTATAGTTGATTTACAATATTATACAAATTTTTAAAAACTTTTTGTAGTTGAAGTATAGTTGATTTACAATGTTATACAAATTTCAGGTGTGCAGCAGAGTGATTCACAATTTTTAAAGATTGTCCTCCATATTTAGGTATTACAAAATATTGGTTATATTCCATGTATTGTACAATATATCCTTGTGACTCTATTTCATCCATAGTATTTTGTACCTCTTAATCTCCTACTCCTATCGTGCCCCTCCCCCTTCCCCTCTCCCCAGTGGTAACCACTAGTTTGTTCCCTATATCCATGAGGCTGATTCTTTGCAATTTTTGCAAACTTATTTATAAGAAAAAATGTTTTTCATTTATTTAACTATTTTTTTATCGAACTTTGGTATCAAGGCTATACCAGCCTCTCATAAAAGAACTCTGTTTTCTGCAAAAAATTATATATATATGAAAAATTACTTGTGTTTTGAAAATTTAGTAAAACTTTCTTATAAAATTGTCTTGTTCTCATTTTGTTTGTCAAGTGGTTGGTATGATGTGGGCACATGCTATTTAGCACTTCAGTATCTTTACATGTTACTTATCTATTCCAATTTTTAATATTTTATCTGTGTCAATATGTAGAAATATTAATCTTTATTCTCACTTTCAAACTTTTAGAGTATTTTTCATTATATTCCCAAAACATCTATTTTTCTATCTCTGTGTCTCTCTGTCTCTCTGCCTATGTGTTCATTCGTCCATCCACACACCTTTTATTATTTTCTTTAATCAACATCTTTTTTGTTTTTTGGAAACATCAAAAGCATAATTTCAATTATCATGTGAAATTATAATATTTTTATTTTTTTATTATAAGTACATTTTTACTTTACTTAAAAATGTATGTTATGCTTCATACAAAAGGTACATTCCATTTAAGGTGCTTTAAAGTGCTTTGGACATCTACTATTTTCTAATGGTTTCTTCATATCTTTGTAGGTGCACTTTCATGGGAAAAGTTGTGACTTAAGAATTTTGACATGCATTACAATGAACATTGTTCCTTCATCCATATGCAGTTGATGCATATTTATTTTCCTTCATACTTGCGTAAGAGAATCAGTCAAGTTGGTAATTCATGTGACCTTGAACATTCGATTAAAAATATGCATATGTCAAAATACACTACACTGTTAATCTCCATGTCATTATTTAGTCCCATTGGCCTCATTGGACACAAACTGAGTGACTCATATGGGGAATTTTCAATTAGTCAGAGCTCAGGCACTATAAGCAATGGTCATTTTGACATCAGGAGCGTTACTTTTTAAAAGATTCTTTGAAAATATTTGTAATGCAAGTTTCTAATCAATTCTTAATAAATAAGAAACAAAATTATTATATTCATAGTTTTTAAGTGAAAAAATAAGTACTAATTAATCTGAGAAAACACTGGACTTCTCATTGATACAAAAGATGACAGGTGTTAAAGCTATACAGATATGTTAATAAATCACTGCCTTAAATAGTTATATGCAAAAATATAATTACATGCTAAATAATTTGTCCGAAGAAAAATTTACCTAAAAAAGGAATATATAATATTAGGAGACAAATATGCAAATACTTAATATACTTTGAAAATCAGTTTAAAATACTCACTGGATTGAGCAATAAAATAAAATAAAATACTTTCTTTTATTGGAAGTTCATTTTGGTTAGTATTATTATTATTATTTTTGCAACAAACCATTTTAATATTCCCTTCACAGACAGCAGTGACTTCTCTTTGGCTTTGAAAAGACTTAAGCTGTTTTCACCTATCCAAGCCCTTCTCTTGTTTTCAGGCATTCAGTCTTTGGATAGTGATTGATTGAATTATGACTGATTGTTTGACAAAAAGTAAATAAATAAAATAATGAAATATTAGTCAGGCACCAGCAGAAGAAATAAGATTTCTCAAATGAGGTATAATTTTTATTCCTTTTGGATATAACTGAGCCAACTAAGTTGGATAAGTAGATATTTTAACTTATCTACTCAGACCATAAAATATTTATATAATGGCAAAGATCTGAACTGATAACTTGATTCATGCATTTCCATAAATATTCTAACATGGGAGATGAAATAGACTCAATAGGAGACTCGGTTTTAATTTAATTGGAAATTTAATTTTTAAATTGAAAAACTCTAGGGAAAGTTTGTTATATTAAAAGAGAGCAATTATTCGATAAAATATTTTACTTTGGAGATGCAAACCTTATATCAGCTTGCTCTCAAGGATTTTATGTGATACTCATGAATCCATAATATTCTATGAAAGTGCTCACAGCAAGTAAACCTTAAAAGAAGCAACAAAAGTAGCAACTGGCAATAGCAGTTCCATTTTTTAAAGTTTGTGGAGTGTACTATTAATAATTGTACATTACATCTGGTGGCAAATTAAGTAGCCCTTTTAAAGTACTTTTGGAGATCCCCTTTGTACTAGCCTGCTGTAAAATTGTCTTATTTCATTCCTTTCTTTACTGAATGGTTTTTAAAAATGTGGTTTTTCTATCCACAAAGCTAACTGAATGTGCCATAAGATCCTGTGCAGGATAAGCTTTGAGAAATCCTGGCCATGTCTAAAAATAAAAAGAATGACAGCATCGCTTTTCAGTAATATTGTCATTTAAATAACATTGGTGCTTTGATAGATTTCTTTCTCCATCCCAAAATAACTGGATACAAACTCACTCTTACCAGCACATCTCTAGTCTTTGAAAATTAGAAACAGTAGTCCACTAGATCCAGGTTTCCAAATAGAAAAGTAAGTTTTATTCAAGTAACATAGTCTAAAATTAGCACAACTAATAATTATTACATGGCATAACTTTATGAGAGATATTTGTAAGCATGTTTTAACACAATGCCCTTGATGGTTTTAGAAGTGCTAACATCTCTAAAATACATGTTAAAATTGATTTGGTTTGTACAAATGCTCATTTTACACCACCTGGAAAATCTTCCATGTTATGAACTGGGCCAGGAAAATATGCTGTAACTATTGATATAATTAGACATGTAGATACAATTCAGAATTAATCTCTTTGATATTCTCACATAGGTAAATATTAATGGCAATAATAAATTCATAAATTGTTGTCATTTTTCATCTTTCATAGCTCACTAAACACTTAAATCTGCAAATCGAAATCAGCTAAATAAATGAATAAATGCCTACCTTTCTTCAAGCTTTCCAGAGGAGGTCCAGATTAACTATTTATGGATGCTTGACAGTTTCCAATGCTGAATGCTTTTCTTCATATTGTCCTATAACAAAAAAAAGGAAAAGAAAAAGTAAAGAAAGAAATTCTATGTAAAAGAGATGTGTGAGATTTTATTAGTGTTTAAGTGTTCCTGAGATGAATTGTGTGACGGTTAAATTTATGTGTCAGCTTGGCTGGGCCACAGTGGTCAGGTATGCAGTCAAACATTCTGGATGTTTCTGTGAGGAAGTTTTCAGATGAGATTAACATTTAAATCAGTGGACTCTGAGTAAAGCAGATTCTACTCCATAATGTGGGCAGATCTCATCCAAACAGCTGAAGGCCTAAATAGAACAAAGATTGACCTACCCTGAACAAGAGGGAATTCTCCTAGTAGCCAACCGTCAGATTTGAACTGAAGAAGGCGTATAGTGAAAAGCTGATCTGTCAATGATCCAGTTCCTTCTCTCCTTCCCATAAATATCATTCTTTTTAGGTCTATGTATTGTATGAAAAAATTTTTTGAATTTATTGGCAAATGTAGATATGGATTCTTGTGTATTTTTATTTATTAATTCTTTACAATATCATACTAGTTAACAATGAATCTGTACTTTAGAGAGATTTTCTTAATACCACATACAGTGTACCTTCCTTCTTTTCCTACAGCTGCCTTATGTTATATGGTTGTAATATACATTGTATATTCTTTCCCTTATTGATGTATGTTTAGTATGTCTCCATGTCTGCTATCACAAATAAAGCTAGAATTCTGCAGTATCTATAGCATAAACAATTCTGATTGCTGTTTCAAAGAGTATTTTCATTGAAAATTTTTGTGGATATGGTCAAGTTGGCCTCCATAGGGATGATGGTGACTTACCCTCACTGTCAGATAAGGGCGCCTATTTTCCCACACACTCACCAACAGAGTATGTTCTCACATTTTTGGATTGTTGCCATGTGATGCCTCACTGAGTCTTTTATAGATAGTAGGTGCTCAATAGTGCTTTTTGGACTAAATTGAGATGTATCTGTTAAGATTTTCTTCAGACTGGACAGGCTCCTATTGGATTATTAACTTTAAGTTTCTTCTATATACTTCAATAAGTGAAGAGTAACAGGGAATGAAGATAATAACAAAATGTGGGGATTAATGGGGAAGACAGATTATTTCAATTCCAGATTGTTCTGATAATAGAAATACCCTAAATAGACTCGCTTATTTTTCATTATCTAAATTTAAAGAAAGCAAAATCAGGAATGGCTTTAATCCTTTTTATTCTGACCAATAGCAGCAATGGAAATATTATAAATGTGGGGACAGACCTGGATTTGTTTCTGAGCAAACTAATTTACCAAATAATAACAATTAATATTTGTAAATGTGTATTAAGTTCTTTACAATTTTTATCTTATGTATCTTTACAATAACCATATAAGGTAAGTGATATTATTAAATCCATTTTGCAGATGTAGAAACTGACTCTTAGAGTAATTAAGTCACTTAGCTTTCACAAATACTAAAACTATATTTCTGTTTCCTTCCTATTTCATGAAAGCTAAAACATTCAACCTCTCATAATTTATTATCTAGTTATTACAGTTGTTGCATTTTTTTCTTCCTATGACACATGATATTTTACAAGATTTTGATTGAATGCCAGCCTTATTTAATAGCATATATGCCCAACAGTTGCCTAGTTTCCATTTGGTAAATCTAAAGAGAAATGCAGTTATTGGGCTAAACCCACCTTCATTTACATTACTTCAACAGGTAGAATAAATCATGTGTTTTAAATTTCCTCTTTTTTAAGAAGGAAAAATGATCTGGCAGGTGATGTGGATTTACATTTCTTTTGAGTACGTGTGTGTTCACTGGGAGATAATTATATTTTCATCTGATCCTTTTCAGTATAACTGTTCTTACCCTATAATATACTATGCTTGTCTATTATTTATTTTGTGGTAATTTAATATAAGTTGTTAATAGGTCATAGTCTGGGAAGTGTCCCAAAACTTCAGGTTTCGTATCTAGCAAAGGCACTGACTTAATATGTAACTCACTCATTTTTTTATGCTCTCGGGTTTTCCTATTCAAAAGATACAATATCGATCAAACAGGAACTGTAAGAACTAAACACTTCTACCGCACTTTTAGAAATATTTATAGAACTGTTTATTTTGAAAAATATATCCTTTCATGATAATTTGTTACATGTATAGAGGTCATGTAAAAGAAAATACATTGATTAGTTTGTTCTATGAATAATCTCTTTATATCATTAGCTCATAGATTTAACATATAAAAATAATAATTTTGAGGTAGTTGACAAAGTCTACCTGAATATTGCAAATAATAGAAACCAAAGTAATATTGAATGTAACTGGAATACACAGAGAAAAATATATTAAGAATAGGAGTTTTTGGTTTAAAATATTAAATTTCACGAAAGTTCCTCTCAATCTTTTAAGAATTTTCTACCCACTTGCATTTGGGAGTATGGGATACAATCCACACTTTTAAAAGAATGGGAGGATTGCCTTCTATTTGTATGCTGTTATAACTGTAATTAAAGCCACTTCTGAAAAGCTATAAGTTCTGGTATTAATCACACTCTTTCTCCGATCCTTATTATTATTATACTAGTAAAATAAGGTGTTGTGTTTTTTTTAAAGTCCAGTGTAGTCTTGAAGGAAAAAGAGATAAGGAAGAGTTTTCATCAAGCCAGCCTTCCTCCTGAGAGGTCTTTAAGAAAGATGGCGGGAGTCAGGACTCTTCTGCATCCTGATCCCCTGCAGCGTGGAGGAGCCCTCCTCCAAAGGTGTCTGTTTTCACTTGCTATTCCCAAAGAGTAGTTCCAACTGCCTTGACACTTTCAGTTTATCTTCGTGTTACCTGCTGTAAATAATAAGAAGCCACTGATATTTTGGTAAGCCTATGAGAGACTTTTATGAATATTTATAAGACAATGAGACAAAACATTCTATAAAATTGTATGTCGCTTTTAAAAATCATTTTGCATTATCTCTTGTAAAAATAAAATACAGTATTTTTCAGAACTCTAAAAAAAAAATCATTTTGCAAAATTATTGTAGGGCCTGAGATTCCATAAGACTTTCAGATTCTGTAGGAATTTAAAATAGCAAGATTGATTTTCCATAAACTCATTTGTAGTAAATTAATTCTGTTTTCATGGATGTAGTTAATATCATTCTTCAACCGAAGTCAAAACCTCCTCATGCTCTCATCATATGTGCTTCCATGAATACCGATGCTGTTAGCATTCTGGATCTTTAGCGAAATCCTCTATCCATTTCTTCATAGAAAAGGAAGAATCTTTGTATACATTCAGGGTATCTGGTTATCTCTTACATATTGATTTTTTTTTTTAACTTAACCTATGTAGGAAGAGACTTAGTGCATTGTAAGAAAGGGGTCATATGAATCAAAAAACGAATGCTCATATAGTAAAAGTAATATAAAAAAAGCTAAGCTAAATAAAAGCAAAATTACATTTTAATATCCCCAAAGGGACACTACAAGCTTCTCAAATGTACATCAAAATTATCTACTAAACATAATTGCATTGAGGAATTTCTGACCGAATCTCTTTCTTTTGTTCTTTCTCTTTTCCTTTCTTTGTTTTGTTTTTGTTTTAAATAAGAATGTATTTTCAGGTCAGATTCAGTTTTGTGAGGCTTAGGCTGGTAAAGTTTTGTGCAGTGGGCATTATTAATGGGCAAAAATATAAAATACCTCTCTTGCAAATTTCCAAACCCATGTGACCATGTGAATACCTTGCTAGGACTCTCCCAATCTAGGAAAGGGCTCAGGACAGTGGGAGGCTGTGAAGTTTCAACAACTTTAGCTTCTCTGTAAATCTGTGTTTGTGTGTTGTTAGAAGATCCTTAGGTCATTAATAAAAGAAGCCCTTTTTCTAACTGGCCACTAGAAGAGGACACCAAGCCACACACCCACTGGCAGAGGATATCAGGACTCATTTCCCTAGATTTGCCAACCTGCTTATACTCACAGCTTTAAATCTTTAATAATTTGGTAGTTGAAAAGGAATATCTCATTGCCTAACTGGTACCATATTGGGGCTTAGTTGGTTACTGCTGGTAGAGATTAGGCACTGAGCTTAGTGCCAGCCAGGTCAGTTTTGGTAAGGGAAGTCCATGTTCTGACCCCATGGTCCCATAGCCACTTTTCTTCGTGTGTTAATTGAGCAAATGCTGGGATGGCTGGGGAAAGAGACTGGCAGACATCCATGGAGCTTGTCATTTTTCTACCTGATTACTAAAACCCTCCTCTGAGGTAGATGCCATTTACAACATAGACACAAATATATTCTTAGTTTTTGTCCATTGAGAGTTCCATCCCCAGATGTTTTCCCCAGACTTTTTTGTCACCAAAGTTCTAATACTGTTTCTTTCAAGTCTTAGATCATCCAGCCAAACAGTTAATAACTACTAACGAATCAATGTAGAACTCTACTTCTGACCATCTCTAACCTCAGACAAAATGGTCAACAAAATGTTATCAACAAAACACTTGTTGGAACCAGGGAGGGTGACTGGTGATAAAACTGGCTGGAGAGTGAGATCACTGGGATTCTGGTCTACATATTGCTGGCAGCTATGACACAGGGGCAAGAAAAGAGGAGGCGCACCAGATGCAGAAAGAGAAGACCCTTCCTCCTTCAGTGACCCTCCACTTCCTTCCACTGAAGCACTGGGTCAGCTTGCAAAGGAGAAATGTTTCCAGAGTACGGTTCAAGCTTCACACAGCAGAAAAATGAACTGTTATGTGTGGAGCTGAGTAACAATTAATTGATACCTGACACATGTACATAATCTCATTTAATCCTCATAACCTAACTGAATACTTGTCAATATTATTTTTTGAAGTCTAAATTGACTTTCTATGGTAACTGAAAAATGATAGAAGTATTCACAAAGTAAAGATATTAGTTGATTCTATAAAAACATAAAAACCTGTATATTGAAAAAAAGAATGAAAACAAAGACAGTAGATGTGGAACACAGATCAGGAGCAAGTACTGCAAAGGAGAGGTTAAATTTACGTATCAAAGAAAATATTTTATTCATTTAGAAAATAAATTAATGCCTCAATATGTAAATGAGCATAATTCATAACTAGAATATTGACAATTGGAAATAAAATTTATAAGATGGCATAGCTGAAAATATTAACTTAAACGATAGTAAAGTACCATACTTTGCCTATGTAACTGGACTAACTGGTCATCTGTCCCTTCACTGCCCCATCCCTCCATCACACATTGTCAAACTGGAAACTATCACCAACACAAAAAGTTGAGAGTCCTTACTAGGATTTGAAAAGTAGAGTCTTTCTCATAAAAAAGAGCAAATTTTGAAAGGTTATAGAGTGCTTTTATTCTTTTCTAGTGGGCCTCAAAAAGCAGCAGAAATCCAAAAATATTCTGGCATAAGAATAGGACTCATTGATGTCGCTAGAAAGGAATGCATCTTGCTAATTACAAAACAGTTAAAAGTAATATTTATTTCTTGGTGTGAGATTAGTCTTTCAATTTACTTGGATTGATATCTACAGTTTATGTATGCAGATATATTTAATCCAATGGGTACAATACTTACAGAGACAGTCTTGTATGCAGTTCTTAAAGGCAGGATCATTGCAGAAGAAATCAATCTGACCTAGAATATTCTACCATTCTCCCTAAAATTTGGAGACTTGGGGTGTCAGAATGTTTCCATCTCCCTTCTGAGCCTTCCTCAGCACAAATTTCCAAGAGTTTGATAGAATTTATATGTCAGTGTTTATTGTCTAATAGCTTCATTCTCCTCTACTGGCTTTCACATTCTTAAAAAACAATATTAACTAGTGGGTTTAGACATTAAGATTGAGAAGCCCCAGAGCAGGTGAGACCTAAAAGATGGGAATGGGGAGCCCAGAAGACTGAGTGTTAAAGGGGAAAGAGAAAGCAGAGGTTTGCTGGATGGAGGCTGAGAACAGAGACTAATGGATTTTTTAAAAAAGAAAAATATTGGTTTTTGTTAGTAAATTCCCTCTTCCAGCTCCCTTATAGAATGTGAGGTAAAACTCTATCAACTGTGACTGTTCTTACAAAGTGAAGCTTTGTTTGGGAGGAGCTGGAACATAAGGACACTACCTGTGTATGGGTTACACCAAATAAAAGATTTTTAATTTTTATAAACAGAAAATCAATTGCTCCAAGTCCCATACAGAAATGTTGGGAAAATATATACAGTTCATCTGTTTGCAGATGCTCTAAAATTTTAAGTTTTCTTGGGTGTTCCTTTGGCTTGGTCTACTCCTGCTCCTGGCCCTGGGGCCCTGGGGGAAGGTGAAAGAGAAGAAAAGAAAAAAGAAAAAGAGAAAGAAGCAAGGACAAGGAGAGGAGAGAAAGAAAGGAAATGAATGAATGAGATCAAAAGTCCAACATTCATGTTGAGCAAAAGTATAAAAAAGGGAAAAGTAAGAGCCAAAATAATTCATTGTTTATAATGTCAGTATGAGACATTTATTTTTAAATGTGGATTAACCTTTTAAGTCAGGCATCGCTCTCAATACGTATCCATGGGCATGCATGCCTATTATTGGAAGGATATGGTCCTGATAATTTGCAAAAGGTGAGTGTGAAGGTTATGCCTTTGAGTGACAGTTGCAGATTGGTTTGTCTACAGTAATACCATCTCTGAGTAAAAGGCAGCTAGCAGCTGTCCTTCCCCACTCTGGCTGTTCCATTAGTGTCACTGGCCTCCCCAGGGTTTTATAACCTCTTACCTTGTGTGTTTATGGATACAATTTTATTTCTTCTGTTACATTTTTAGAACCAACTGTTCATGTTTTTTTAGTTGCTTGTCTCTTCCTCCTGAAAATTTTCAGAGAGCTTTGATATTAAATCCGTAGTAAGGAATACAGCTATATAATTACTGGATTTGATTAATTAAATATCAAGAGCATTCAGATAGTGACCTAAAAGAGAAAACATCCATTTAACTCTCCATGGCCTAATTTTCACTAAATTTAAAACTAGTTTAGGTATTTACAAACCACACTATTAATAATTTGAAATAATGTATTTATCTTCAAATTATTTTTTAAGCCTTTTACAAGTAACAACAAATCTTTTTTTGAATCTTTTTTAAAAAAAGGAATAAATTAATTATTGAGTTATATACTATTTAATATAAATAAAAAATATCAACTTATTTAAATTGTGTTGAGATACAAAATGCTAACTCAAACATTACATATATTTAAAGAAATGTCCAGTTTTCATAGGTGAACTCTATTATTTTTTACATAATCTGCATAATTCTTGGGGGGGTCAACATAACACACATTAGAAAAAAGCCTGCTTGAATTCTGTAGACCTGAATGTGGTGCTGCATATGATTTCCAACTTAAGTCAAGTTACTTTACTCATTTTGGTCTTTGCAGCTTTACCTGCAAACTGGTGATAATGGCACATGTCTCACAGTGTTATTAAGAAAATTAAGTAAGGGGATAAAAAAACCCTAGCAGAACTTTAGGCACCTATTAGGTACTAAATTTTTTAAAAAGTTGAATATGACTTTTAAAATTATTATTTAGCAAATGATGTGAGAAAATTTTAGCATAGTGGAATTTTCACTCCTTTAAGAAAATCTAGAAATATTTTAGCCACTGAGATGTTAGAGTTAATAGACTCTGACATTAAATAAGTCACTTAATCACTCTATATCTTAATTTCCTCACTGGTAAAGTGAGGGAAAAAATAGTGCCTCCCTCATAGGTTATAAGGAGAAAGGAGGTTTCTAACCATAAAATATATGGAACAGGGCCTGACATATGCATTATATAATTATATAAGATTTACATAAGGACTATGGTATATATACGCATTGTATAATTACATACACATTATGTAAGAATTTGTTGAATGAATGAATTAAATATGGTAGAGGTTACACTACTCTTTTAGTAAATCTATGGTATAAGGAAACTGTTCATCGATGTAAGCTTTCATGTTTTGTGTTTCTCGATTAAGAACTACTCTGCAAAACACACATCTCAATTACATACATTTATGATCTGACAGATAATGTTTATCTAGAGCAAGTGCAGTTTCTATACTAGAACCTCTGTTTAAAGTATGATCCCATTGACATTATACAAATGATCAGGCCCCACCTCTGCACAACTGCATCAGAATTTACATTTCAACAGGTTTCAAGGCGTTTTGAATATACTGCTTTCAAGTATACTACATCACTGATAGTCCACATTAGTAAAAAAATAATAAAAAGAATAAAAGAATACAAGATTAGTGGGAATTCCTTAGCTGTCTAGTGGTTAGGGCTCTATACTTCCACTGTAGGGGGCCTGGCTTCCATCCCTGGTAATTCATAAAGAGAGTGCCATCTATTTTCACTTGGAAGAAAATTTTTGTTTAAACAGATAAAGCATACATGAATTAAAATCTTGTAATTTATAAGTAATTTCTTTTGAAAAAAACATGATTTTTTCCAGTTTTTTTCTTTTTTGTTTTTTCTCTGATTAGTGTAACAAAATCAATGTCTTTTATTGTGACTGGTAGCCATTTTTAAAGTCTTTTTTCTTTGGATTGTTTTGTGTTCTATTTTGTTTTAGTGAAGAAGCATTAGGGAAAACATCTTTGGGATGGATCAACTTACTTTCATGTTTATGAGGTCATATATAATTGTAGGAATTGTAAGATTGAAGACCACTGGGAGAAAGAGCTGTCCAAAGGTGACTGAGTATTCCTTACAACAGAGCTTCTCGAAAGGAAAAAAATGATGGCAATATGTTAATAGGTTTGACAGCACTCTTGCCAATATTAACCCAGAGGTCACTGGTCCTCCGAGTGATGGAGTCTCTTACTTGAGATTTGAAAGGAAGACGTGTTCATGTTATTTGTCCATGGGAATCACATTATCCATTGGAATGCTTGTATTCTGAGCCTGTCAAAGCCTAGATGTGTGGAGTCAGCCTACCACTTGACTATTCGAAAACATGTGGCATAATATTATGACAAATACCACCCACGTGCACACATGTAACCTATACTCCTCAGCAGCCATTGTAATGGAGGTCCTGTGCAATTTTGTGTTGTGCTGCTGAGGGTTCCATGAAGACATCTGTAACAAGTCTTGCTGATAACCTGACAACTCCCTTGGATTTGAACATATCTCAGATACTTTGTGTTTTTACTTTCTCTTTTGAGAATTTGATTTTAGGGACAATTCATATTTCAGGAGAAATTTTGGTGTAGTACACTTTGTCTGTTTAAAACCAGGCCAGGCACCTTCAAATAATCAATTGTTACTGCTAGATGGTTGCAGCATGGTAACGTGCTTTCAGGTTAAAGTTTTCAGACAAGCTTTCAGGTCTCAACTTGAACTCCTGCATAATATAGATAGGCTGTGGGGAGAGGGTCAGAGGAACTGAGGAAAAGACTAGCAATGAGCTACTCTGTATCACTCTGTATGCTCGCTCCTCTTCCCTGAATAGTTAGCATAGATTCTTCGGCACCCTCTCCCTTCTCACCTTACTGCAAATGAGCACATGCAGCCAAGAAAATACGCAGACTCACACACAAACATACACACACAACAAAACACTCAGGAAAATCAGGGGAGAGGTAGCAGAGAGTCTCAGTGCTCCTAAATTATCTAGTAATAATAATAAGTGATGTCTCATGTTATATGTATGTGTGTATGTTACATGTATGTGTACTATGTATAATGTTATAATTTTCTAATGTTATAAATATGAGAAAAGGCATTGAACTCACATAAGCCTGCATTTGAATTTTAACCCTTCTATGATATAACTATGAACACATGATTTATAGTTTTCTGGGCCTCAATTTCATTATCTTTCAAATGGTAATTCTACTAGATCTACTTCATGAGTCTAAAGAATGAAAAAATTGGATAATGCACACTTAAATGAGATTTGAGATACAGATGCATTTGCTTAGATGATACTCTTTTTTTCTAAAGCACAAACCTCTTTAGCACAGACCAAGCCTTTCTTTTTTTCTCCTGATTTATATGGTGGCTCAGAATACCTTCATGCTTGTCAAGGAACAAAAACGGTGTTCTTTTTTAGAGTTGATTAAGATATACATGCAATGTTTGGTGAACTGGTGTGTGGCTAAGACGTTGGTAAAGAAATAAGTTTTTATATAATATGAAACACCCCCAACCTTCACAGTCACCAGAAATAATTCTCTCATAATGAGCTAGACTCAGCTAGAAGGCCAGTAGGTCAGAAGGATGTAAATGTTCCCATTGCAGTTCAAAGGCTCATATTTGGATCTGGTCTGACCCATCCTGGTGTCACTATATGTCATCTGGTTTGACAGGGACTCTGGGTAAACCAGAAATTTCTCAGGTCAAGACTTCTTGCATAAGAGGTTTCTTTTTTGCAAATTTTTTGTACTATGAGGATCAAGTGTATTAATGGTCAGGGCTTTCCAGCCCATTGGCACTGGCAAATCTGTAGCTTGAATTACAGTCATGGTTGTGGATTTCCAGAAGTGCAGAACTTCTACTCAGCAGAATTTTAGCTCAGTAGAGATGGCAATGACTTTCCCATGTTAATGTCAGGGCTAATTTATTAACACAGCACACCTTGGATATTGCCAAAATATCTGTTGGGAACTTGAAGGAGCATTTTTCATGCAGCTTGAGTTTCTGCGTGACAATGAACTTGTGGCATTAGGTTTAATGTTTACTGTGGCATTAATTGTATGGTCGTAAGCTAGTAAGAATTGAGAATATTTATATTTCTTGTGTAATGTACCAAACATAATGCCTAGCATAGTAGTATTTAGTAAACTTGTTTATCATCAATGTTGATACTTTATCTTTCTACTATAATTAAGAGTAAAAACCTTCTTCAATTAAAAATAATTATACTAAATAATGTTCAATAATAGTAAGTTACAGTATTAGAATTTAATAACTGCTGTGTTGTAAATACTAGATGCAATGAAAGGAATAGTGTGATGGTCATAAAAATGCGAAATAGTATATTTTTTTCTCCTTGTTTATAGTTGATAAGGTGCTTTTACATACATAATGTTTCAATATTTTCAACAACCTTGAGTTAAGTATTACTTTCTACATTTTATACGTGAGACTTAGAATCATAGATAAGAAAATAGAAAAAAGATATTTAAAAATAGTTAAAGAAAAAATAGTTTAGTATATTAATCATACAGCAGGAAATATATGTATTTATGTACTTTCAAAATAAGCGAGGGTAAAAAGCATTACATCTAAAATTTAAAATATAAATTCATCTGATTTTTATTTCAATGTGGTCAACTTTTGTTTCTAAAAAACTGTCAGGTATAAAACATGATTTATCAGTGTTTTACACTGTTTCACTGGTATTTCAAATTAATTCCACAGAAGCTGCTAAATGGTTGAAAAATTAGCTGAATTGTAACAATAGGTGGATATATATTCATAATTATCTAGCAGATTTTCATTGGGATCAAAGTTAAGTCTGGGGGGACCTTCAAGATGGCAGAGGAGTAAGATGTGGAGATCACCTGCCTCCCCACAAATACATCAAAAATACATCTACATGTGGAACAACTCCTACAGAACACCTACTGAATGCTGGCAGAAGACTTCAGACTTCCCAAAAAGCAAGAAACTCCCCACGTACCTGGGTAGGGCAAAAAAAAAAAAAAGGAAACACAGAGACAAAAAAATAGGGACAGGACCTGCACCAGTGGGAGGGAGCTGTGAAGGAAGAAAAGTTTCCACACTAGGAAACCCCTTCTCTGGTGGAGATGGGGGGTCGGTGGGGGGGAAGCCTCGAAGCCACGGAGGAGAGCACAGCAACAGGGGTGCGGAGGGCTAAGCGGAGAGATTCCTGCACAGAGGATAGGTGCCGACCAGCACTCACCAGCCCGAGAGGCTTGTCTGCTCAGCCGCCGGGGCGGGCGGGGTCTGGGAGCTGAGGCTCGGGCTTCGGAGGTCGGATCCCAGGGAGAGGACTGGGGTTGGCTGCGTGAACACAGTCTGAAGGGGGCTAGTGCACCACAGCTGGCTGGGAGGGAGTCCAGGAAAAAGCCTGGACCTGCCAAAGAGGCAAGAGACCATTTTTTCAGGGTGGGCGAGGAGAGGGGATTCAGAACACCGCCTAAATGAGCTCCAGAGATGGGCGGGAGCCGACTATTAGTGTGGACACCACAGATGGTCATATGAAACGCTAAGGCTGCTGCTGCAGCCACCAAGAAGCCTGTGTGCAAGCACAGGTCACTATCCACACCTCCACTCTTGGGAGCCCGTGCAGCCCACCACTGCCAGGGTCCCATGATCCAGGGACAACTTCTCTGGGAGAACATAGGTGTGCCTCAGGCTGGTGCAACGTCACACCAGCCTCTGCTACTGCAGGCTCTCCCTGCATTCTGTACCCCTCCCTACCCCCCGCCCTGAGTGAGCCAGAGCCCCCTAATCAGCTGTTACTTTAACCCCATCCTCTCTGGGTGGGGAACAGATGCCAGAGGACGACCTACATGCAGAGGCGGGTCCAAATCCAAAGCTGAACCCCAGGAGCTGTGAGAACAAAGAAGAGAAAGGGAAATTTCTCCCAGCAGCCTCAGGAGCAGTGGATTAAATCTCCACAAATAACTTCATGTACCCTGCATCTGTGGAATACCTGAATAGACAATGAATCATCCCAAAATAGAGGCAGTGAACTTTGCGAGCAACTGTAGACTTGGGGTTTGCTTTCTGCATCTAATTTGTTTCTGGTTTTATGTTTATCTTAGTTTAGTATTTAGAGCTTATTTTTATTGGTAGATTTGTTTACTGATTTGGTTGCTTTCTTCCTTTTTCTTTTATATATATATATATATTTTCTTTTTCTCTTTTTGTGAGTGTGTATGTGTATGCTTCTTTGTATGATTTTGTCTGAATAGGTTTGCTTTTACGATTTGTCCTAGGGTTTTATCTTTCCGTTTTTTTCTTTTTTCTTTTTGTATACTTTTTAGCGCTTGTTACCATTGGTGATTTTGTTTCTTCGTTTGGTTGTTCTCTTCTTTCTTTCTTTCTTTTTTCTTATTACTTTTTATTTTTCTTATTTTAATAATTTTTTTCAAATTTTCGTAACTTCATTTAATTTTATTTTTTTCCTTCTTTCTTTTCTTTTCTCCCTTTTCTTCTGAGCTGTGGGGCTGACAGGGTCTTGGTGCTCCAGCCGGGTGTCAGGCCTGAGCCTCTGAGGTGGGAGAGCCAAGTTCAGGACACTGAAGCACCAGAGACCTCCCGGCCTCACGTAATATCAGTCAGTGAGAGCTCTCACAGAGATCTCCATCTCAGTGCTAGGACCCAGCTCCACTCAACAACCAGCAAGCTCCAGTGCTGGACACCCCATGCCAAAAAACTAGCAAGACAGGAACACAACCCCAGCCATTAGCAGAGAAGCTGCCTAAAATCATAATAAGTTTACAGACACCTCAAAACACACCACTGGATGCGGTCCTGCCCAGCAGAAAGACAAGATGAGGCCTCATCTACCAGAACACAGGCACCAGTCCCCTCCACCAGGAAGCCTACACAAGCCACTGAACCAAACTTACTCATGGGGAGGCAGACATGAAAAACAATGGGAACTACGAACCTGCAGACCACGAAAAGGAGACCCCAAACACAGTAAGTTAAGCAAAATAAGAATCCAGAGAAATATGCATCAGATGAAGAAGCAAGGTAAAAACCCACCAGACTAAACAAATGAAGAAGAAATAGGCAGTCTACCTGAAAAAGAATTCAGAGTAATGACAGTAAAGGACTATAAGCCAATAAAATGGACACCCTGGTGGAAATGGACACATTCTTAGAAAAGCACAACCTTCTGAGACTGACTCAGGAAGAAATAGAAAATATAAACAGACCAATCACAAGCACTGAAATTGAGACTATGATTAAAAATCTTCCAACAAACAAAAGCTCAGGACCAGATGGCTTCACAGGCGAATTCTACCAAGCATTTAGAGAAGAGTTAACACCTATCCTTCTCAAACTCTTCCAAAATATAGCAGAGGGAGGAACACTCCCAAACTCATTCTATGAGGCCACCATCACACTGATACCAAAACCAGACAAAGATGTCACAAAGAAAGAAAACTACAGGCCAATATCTGATTAACATAGATGTAAAAATCCTCAACAAAATACTAGCAAACAGAATCCAACAGCACATTAAAAGGATCAAACACCCTGATCAAGTGGGGTTTATCCCAGGAATGCAAGGATTCTTCAATACATGCAAATCAATCAATGTGAAAAACCATATTAACAAATTGAAGTATAAAAACCATGTGATCATCTCAATAGATGCAGAAAAATATTTCGACAAAATTCAACACCTATTTATGATAAAAACCCTCCAGAAAGTAGGCATAGAGGGAACTTACCTCAACATAATAAAGGCCATATATGACAAACCCACAGCCAACATCATCCTCAATGGTGAAGAACTGAAACCATTTCCACTAAGATCAGGAAGAAGACAAGGTTGCACACTCTCACCACTATTATTCAACATAGTTCTGGAAGTCCTAGCCACGGCAATCAGAGAAGAAAAAGAAATAAAAGGAATACAAATTGGAGAAGAAGAAATAAAGCTGTCACTGTTTGCAGATGACATGATACTATACATAGAAAATCGCTAAAGATGCTACCAGAAAAATACTAGAGCTAATCAATGAATTTGGTAAAGTAGCAGGATACAAAATTAATGCACAGAAATCTCTTGCATTCCTATACACTAATGATGAAAAATCTGAAGGAGAAATTAAGTAAACATGCATATTTACCATTGAAACAAAAACAATAAAATACCTAAGAATAAACCTACCTAAGGAAACAAAAGACCAGTATGCAGAAAACTATAAGACACTGATGAAAGAAATTAAAGATGATACAAACAGATGGAGAGATATACCATGTTCCTGGATTGGAAGAATCAACATTGTGAAAATGACTCTACTTCCCAAAGCAATCTACAGATTCAATGCAATCCCTATCAAACTACCACTGGCATTTTTCACAGAACTAGAACAAAAAATTTCACAATTTGTATGGAAACACAAAAGACCCCGAATAGCCAAAGCCATCTTGAGAACGAAAAATGGAGCTGGGGGAATCAGGCTCCCTGACTTCAGACTATATTACAAAGCTTCAGTAATCAAGACAGTTTGGTACTGGCACAAAAACAGAAATATAGATCAATGGAACAGGATAGAAAGCCCAGAGATAAACCCACACACATATGGTCAACTTATCTTTGATAAAGGAGGCAAGCATATACAGTGGAGAAAAGACAGCCTCTTCAATAAGTGGTGCTGGGAAAATTGGACAGGTACATGTAAAAGTATGAAATTAGAACACTCCCTGACACCATGCTCAAAAATAAACTCAAAATGGATTAAAGACCTAAGTGTAAGGGCAGACACTATCAAACTCTTAGAGGAAAACATAGGCAGAACACTCTATGACATACATCACAGCAAGATTCTTTTTGACCCAGCTCCCAGAGAAATGGAAATAAGAACACAAATAAACAAATGGGACCTAATGAAACTTAAAAGCTTTTGCACAGCAAAGGAAACCATAAACAAGACCAAAAGACAACCCTCAGAATGGGAGAAAATATTTGCAAATGAAGCAACTGACAAAGGATTAATCTCCAAGATTTACAAGCAGCTCATGCAGCTCAATGACAAAAAAACGAACAACCCAATCCAAAAATGGGCAGAAGATCTAAATAGACATTTCTCCAAAGAAGATATAGAGATGGCCTACAGACACATGAAAGAATGCTCAATATCATTAATCATTAGAGAAATGCAAATCAAAACTACAATGAGATATCATCTCACACCGGTCAGAATGGCCATCATCAAAAAATCTAGAAACAATAAATGCTGGAGAGGGTGTGGAGGAAAGGGAACACTCTTGCACTGTTGGTGGGAATGTAAATTGATACAGCCACTATGGAGAACAGTATGGAGGTTCCTTAAAAAACTACAAATAGAACTACCATATGACCCAGCAATCCCACTACTGGGCATATACCCTGAGAAAACCATAGGTCAAAAAGAGTCATGTACCAAAATGTTCATTGCAGCTCTATTTACAATAGCCAGGACATGGAAGCAACCTAAATGTCCATCGACGGATGAATGGATAAAGAAGATGTGGCACATATATACAATGGAATATTACTCAGCCATAAAAAGAAATGAAATGGAGGTATTTGTAATGAGGTGGATGGAGTTAGAGTCTGTCATACAGAGTGAAGTAAGTCAGAAAGAGAAAAACAAATACAGTATGCTAACACATATATACGGAATCTAAGGGAAAAAAAAAAAAAAAAAAGGCCATGAAGAACCTAGTGGCAAGACGGGAATAAAGACACAGACCTACTAGAGAATGGACTTGAGGATATGGGGAGGGGGTGGGGTGAGATGTGACAGGGTAAGAGAGTGTCATGGACATATATACACTACCAAATGTAAAATAGATAACTAGTGGGAAGCAGCCGCACAGCACAGGGAGATCAGCTCGGTGCTTTGTGACCACCTAGAGGGGTGGGATGGGGAGGGTGGGAGGGAGGGAGATGCAAGAGGGAAGAGAAATGGGAACATATTGTATATGTATAACAGATTCACTTTGTTATAAAGCAGAAGCTAACACACTATTGTAAGGCAATTATACTTCAATAAAGATGTTAAAAAAAAAAAAAAAAAAAAAGAACCATGTACCACAATGTTCATTGCAGCTCTATTTACAATAGCCAGGAGATGGAAGCAACCCAAGTGTCCATAGACAGATGATTGGATAAAGAAGATGTGGCACATATATACAATGGAATATTACTCAGCCATAAAAAGAAATGAAATTGAGTTACTTGTAGTGAGGTAGACGGACCTAGAGTCTGTCATACAGAGTGAAGTAAGTCAGAAAGTGAAAAACAAATACCATATGCTAACACAAATATGTGGAATCTAAAAAAAAAAAAAAATGGTTATGAAGGACCTAGGGGCAGGACAGGAATAATAACGCAGATGTAGAGAATGGACTTGAGGACACAGGGAAGGGAAAGGGAAAGCTGGCATGAAGCAAGAGAATGGCATGGACATATATACACTACCAAATGTAAAATAGATAGCTAGTGGCAAGCCGCCACATAGCACAGGGAGATCAGCTCGGTGCTTTGTGACCACCTAGAGGGGTGGGATAGGGAGGGTGGGAGGGAGGGAGCCGCAAGAGGGAAGGGATACGGGGATATATGTATATGTATAGCTGTTTCACTTTGTTATAAAGCAGAAACTAACACACAATTGTAAAGCAATTATACTCCAATAAAGATGTTAAAAAAAAAAAAGAGTCATGTACCACCATGTTCATTGCAGCTCTATTTACAATAGCCGGGACATGGAAGCAGCCTAAGTGTCCATCGACAGATGAATGGATAAAGAAGGTGTGGCACATATATACAACGGAATATTACTCAGCCATAAAAAGAAACGAAATTGAGTTATTTGTAGTGATTTGGATGAACCTCGAGAGTGTCATACAGAGTGAAGTAAGTCAGAAAGAGAAAAACAAATACTGTATGCTAACACATATACGTGGAATCTGAAAAAAAAAAATTCTTCTGAAGAACCTAGGGGCAGGACAGGAAGAAAGTCACAGATGTGGAGAATGGACTTGAGGACACCGGGAGGGGAAAGGGTAAACTGGGACAAAGTGAGAGAGTGGCATGCACATATCTATACTACCAAATGTAAAATAGCTAGTGACAAGCAGCTGCAGAGCACAGGGAGATCAGCTTCGTGCTTTGTGACCACGTAGAGGAGTGGGATAGGGAAGGTGTGAGGGAGACGCAAGAGGGAGAAGATATGGGGATATATGTATACATATAGCTGATTCCCTTTTTTATACAGCAGAAACTAATGCACCATTGTAAAGCAATTATACTCCAATAAAGATGTTAAAAAAAAAAAGTTAAGTCTGATCTTCCTTAATACCTTCATAAATAAGGAAACAAATATAATCAGGACTTCTCAACTGGAAGGTGGTGCTAAATCTAGTCAAGTCCTAAAGAAATATAGATAGATAGGAATTTACTCTAGGGAAACAGTAAAATGACCTATAATCAAATATGCATTAGTGTACCTGAAAAATAAAATGAAATGAAGGCCAAACAAATATTTAGTGGAATAGTGTATAGAAGTTTTCAAATGTAAAGCAACATAAATATGTGTTTGTAAAGTATGGTAGAAACAAAACAGAGCTGGTATAACAATTTTCCTGCAAATAAGACCCTTTCAGCACATCTACATGCTTCATGTGTGTAAATAGACACCTATTAATTGTGATGGGTTTATTGTGTTTTTATTATTTTGAGGCCAACCCTGAAAACATATTTTATTCTGATACTGGGGGACAAAAAGAAGGATGTGGTCCAAAAAGAAATAACTAAAATAATCATTTTACCTAGTGAACTGACTTTGGCTATTTGATTACTTCTTAAAGAAGTCAATATGCATTAAGCTAACCACACACTTATTTAGTTATAGCAGAAAATAGCAGCACATGCTCTTGAAAATAACTGTATCAACAGAGATAGATAATCATCATGATAGTAAATAATAACCCAAGTGACAGATTTCAGTTCTCAGTGAGACCTGATTTTGCTTGACGTTACACTATTTAATTCTTACTTCTTAGATACATAATTTAAGTATTTTGAAAATGCTATTCCAGCAAAATCTGTTAATAGTCAATAATCCAATGATTTCTTAAACTACGGTACAATTTACTATAGAGCCACTTAATGACTTTTCCTAATGAAAACTTTCCACTCATTATTCACTTAGCTCTCTTCATTTGTTAAAATTGATAAAAATCTACTGGGAAGGGACTTTTGCAACATTTATGTTTACTTTGCACCTAAACCAGGGATCAGCAAACTTTTTTCTATAAAAGGCCAAACAGTAAGTATTTCAAAGAATGTGCAGGTCCTACAGTCTCTGTCCCAGCTACTTAACTTTATCAGCCTAGTGCAAAAACAACTGTAGACAATATGCAAATAAATAAGGATGGCTGAATTCCAATATAGCTTAATTTATGGCTGGACTTGGAATGCAGGCCATAGTTTGCTGACACATGACCTAGACTACTGTCAATTCTTAAAATAACAATGACAATAAGAAAAATCTTTAAAGATATGTAGATCCCAAATAGTATCAGACAATAGGTATAATATGTGCTAAAATCCACAATGTAACAATAAAATGATCAGAATTGCGTCTGAGAAAATCAGCCTAGTTATAGCTTTTTTGCGCTGGTTTATTAGAGAGCAAGGTAGAAGAACTAAGCCAAACGTTAAAGTAATGCCAATTAAGCACCTATTCAATTTTTTTTCTTATTATACTATTGTGTGATGTCAAAAGGAAACATGAAATATTTTCCTTGGTCAGGAGTTGATATCAGTCTAGTTTGAAGCCAGAATTTCAAAATTGAGTTAGTATGCTGATAAGTGCCATAAAACTCCATAATCCCCACTCTCAAGAACCTTTTTGTTTATTTTTATGATGCATTTTAAGTTATGTGCTAAAAAAAACTCTGCATTATTTTTCCTCATTATTTGGCATACTTTATCCTTCTAACAACCAAAGAAGAGTTGTAGACATTCTGCTATTTGACACTTTTAGAGCATACAGTATAAAACTGACCCTTTCATACACTGCTGAATAAATATATTGCAAGTTCTGCATTTGTCTCCAACATACATACTAAATTCACAAGATGTGTGAATATAGATTTAGTAATATAGCAAAGGGTTTTGATAGCAGAAAAAAAATGAAAGAAAATCCTGAGAGCAGTCATTCAACGTATCTAAATCCTGTCCATCCTTCAAACCAATATCAAATTCTATCTTTTCAAACAAGTATCTATTAACTATCCCAGACTTTATGGATTGCATTAAAACATAACTGAATTAGGAAATAATCTAACCCATCTATTCATGAACATAAAACTTTTAGAACAACTTAATTGATTAGTATGTGATAACTAGATTAGAATGTACAAACATCTGGGTTCTGTTTGTTCTTTTTTCTTTAATAATTATTGACACCCCAACTTCCTCAACTTTCACTTTAATTTCAATATTACCTCTGTAATTGTCAAGGAAATAATACAGTTGCAAAAACACACAAAGTGTATTGGAAGGAAAAAAAGGACCAAAATGACCAAACTAAGCATAATGAGCTGAACTCCTTTTTTAAATTATATTATAAATATTCTCCTAGTTTTTAAAATATATAATTGTATAACCATCTTTAATGATTGTTTATTATTCAATTATTCGAATGTCACATTAGTTAAGCAATGCCCTATTATTAACCATTTATTTATTTTAAAAAATTTGGCCATGCTGTGTGGCTTGCGGGATCTTAGTTCCCCGACCAGGGATTGAACCCACTCCTTGGTAGTGAAAGTGTGAAGTCCTAACCGCTGGACTTCCAGGGAATTCCCTATTGTTGACCCTTTATGATGTTTGATTTTTCAGCTAGAGAAGTAATCCTGCTATAAACAACCCTTGTTTTTACAATGCCTATAATTTATTTTAAAACATTTTCTTAAAGTGTTAATTTTCTCTTGCTGATGAAACAAATTCTTACAACTTTAATGACTTAAAACAAATGTATTTGCTTGCAGTTCTGTAGGTTGGAAGTTCAACAAGAGTCTAAAATTAAGACTAAAATTAAGACGAGCTAAAATTAAGATGTTGACGGGGGCATGCTCCCTACTTTCTTGATTTTTCCAGCTTCTAGAGGCCACCCACATTCCTTGGCTTGTGGCATCCTTCCTCCATCTTTAAAGCCAGGAATATAGCACCTCTCTGACCATTCTTCTCTAGGCATGTGCCCCTCTCTCTGACCACATTTAAGACAGGTTTTCCGGTTTTAAGGACCCATGGGATAGATAGATTGGGTCCACCTGGATATCCAGGATACTCTCCCCATCTCAAATTTCCTAATCTTCATCATCTCAGCAAGGTCCCTTTTGCCATGAAAGGTAACATATTTATTCATAGGTTCTAGAATTAAGACTTGAACATATTTGGGGAGCCATTGTTCTGCCACCACACTTATACACAGTAAGAAAATTATGTGTTCTTATTTAAGCCAACATCCAGGTTATAAACAAGAAAGCTCTGAGTCAGCTAGCATCCATCAGGAAATACACCATCTAAGGCTGATGTTTTGTTAATCATCCTGCCAGATCCAAAGCGGGTTTTTACTGCCAGAACTAGTGGTTTGTTAATTACTATGGTGAATGTTAGTGTCAAACACTCATTTGTGAATATCTAACATTTAACTGGTAAGGGTCAGCATTACCACAAAGTAAAGATTCCACTTCTCCTTATATTCTCAATAAAGTTGAACACACATCACTCACAAAAGTGTGTATATGCATTTGTATGCTTATGTGCATGTGAGTACAATGAGTGGACTGAGAACTGCAGTTGGCTTCTTGTGTTGCAGAACAGGAAAAATGAAAGATATTTCATAAACCTAGTGAAATCAGTAGAAGTACAAGTGGCAATGAGAATATAGCCTCAAAGACATTTCTAGAAATTTGGGATAAACATATACACATAGGGGTATAAAATAGGAATCTGACCCAATTTCGTCTAGATCTTAGGCTTCGTGGCAGATATTTGGCTTAAACATCTTTGGTGTTTGCTTTGCTTGAAAATCACCAGAGCTTTCATATTATGTAATTCAGATCAAAGCTATGGAGCGTGACTGTAAAACTCATGACACTTCAACTCATCAAATGATGACGGTCTCTGAGGATGAGACCCATTTCACTCAGACCTGAGAACTTACTATACATTTGTATTAGTCAGCTTGGGCTTCCATAACAACATACCACAGACTGGGTGTTTTAAGCAACAGAGATTTATTTTCTTGCAGTTCCAAAGAAAAGAAGTTCCTAGCTTGCAGGTTGCCATCATCTTGCTGTGTGCTCGCATGACCTCTTCTTTGTGAGCTTGATAAAATGTGGTATATCTATATTATGAAATATTATTCAACAATAAAAAAGAACAAAGTATTAATACACGCTACAACATGGATAAACCTTGAAAACATTATGCTAATTGAAAGGAGCTAGACACAAAAGAACAATATCGTGTAATTCCATTTACATAAAACGTTCAGCATAAGCAAATCCATAGAGATAGAAAGTAGGCTAGTGACTGCCATGGGCTGGAGGAGAGGATGGAAGTGAATGCTCAATGGTATGGGGTTTCTTTCCAGGGTGATGGAAAGATTCTGAAATTAAATTGTGATGATGACTCACAATGCTGAATCTATGAAAGACCAATGAAATGTACACTTTAAACAAGTGTGCTGTACGGTACGAGAATTCTATTTCAGTAAAGCTCTTTATAAAAAACAAAACAACTTCTTGACCAGTCCTCTGCCACCATAATAAACCATCTCCTTAGCCTGACCTTTTGGTTTCCTAGTCCAGAGCCTCAGGAAACTAGACGGCCTGCCACTTTGTCAATACTCCCAGCACAGATGCAGAAGTCGAAAATGGTCTGTTAAAAATTCTTCCAGTCATTAGACAATTTCGGGAAGAATTTGGTTCCCATGGCTGCCTGGGCAAAGGTACTTCCTGTAAAGAATATTTTCGATAATGGAGTATAAATAATTAAGAATGCACCAGACATTTGTTTTCTTTTTGGATGCGAATTATTCAGGACCCCTGTGTTTAGAACACAACCCTGCAGCAGTATGACATGCAAAGGATGCCTGTGTGCGAAGCTCCATGTTTTATGCACCCCACAAGGCCAGATCAAGTTCAGGCAGTGAAGCCCAAGAAAGCTATTCTAAACTGTTGATTCTAAAGGACAATTTTGATCAACTCTGTTAGGGAAAAGAATCAACTATTTTTTCTAGTCTCTCTATAGAAACAGACATTACAAAAATATGAAGAGTAACCAAAGATTATGGAACTTAATAATGTGGAAAAAAATATTAGGAAAATAATTAGGAAATTAATTACTCAGAATGTTATGATATGTTTGATTTTGTGTTGTCTATAGTATTTATCAGCATTTTAAATTTAGCAATTTGTAGTGAATTTTTTATTTTAAATATATATTCACAATTATATACATAGTATTATAGTTAAATGAATATGTTTGGCTTCAAATCTAATCTTTCTTGATCTTGCTTGTTACGTATGACTCCCTGTCTTCTTTTTCCCATGTTAACTTTTAACAAGAACATTTTAAAATCTTTCTATCTTTCCTTCAGTTGTGATAGTGATGGCTTTGACTTAAAATTAATTCGTTGCTTAAACCAAATGCCTCCTTCACCTGTTATTTTTAACACATAATATTCACGTGCATTTTCCAACTGCATTCATGGTTTGCTACTGTTTCCTACTAGTAGTAACATTTGACATTCTATAACCTTTGGCATCTTCCATGAATTTTTCTGTGACCTCTCTGCAGACAGGTACACATCTTGGCTGCTAATCCAGACACAAAGCAGCCTTGTATTATCACTACAGAATAGGAAATCAAGTTGTGAAAGCGTGACATTACACACTGTCACTTGTTCTGGTCGGTAAATTATGACCAATACCATAACACAGAGTTACATGCATTTAATCTACTGACCTTACAATCAGTTCATCCACCACAGGCAATACAGCACAGTAACATCATGCATAGTATAATCTTTCTGTAGATCATAGATTTCAAAAGGGACAGATTTAAAAAACAACAAAAGTGAAACACTTACACAGCAGCTGGTTTGGGGAAGCTGTATTTGAAATGCAGGCGTGATTCTTCGAGTCAAGATAGGGAAAGACACATTTTTATGTTTTCCCTTTCCCTAATCTGTCACAGGCCAATGATCAGGTTAATAGCCAGGAGAAAAAGCTATCTTGTCAAAGTAAACTGAACTTTCATCACAACTAGGTCCCACCATCAATGAATTGTCAAAAAATGGCAAGGGAAAGAAAAAGATTCTCTAACGATCTTTCTTTTTATCTTGTGGAGCACCTGCTGCCCCAGATGATGGCACACTGGCTGACAGCAGGTAGTTTCTAAAGAAAAACCGGCTACTTGTCTCCCCCAGGCTCCTCGTGGAGCCCGTGGCATGGGATTGTTCAGTGGGAAAAGTCAATAGCGCCTGCTGTCAACACAATGTGCCAATGAGCATTTTTGAAGGCTCTGCCTTCTTGATGCTTAGCTGTCAGGAACCTCGCTTTCAAATAGATTTCAGTGTCAATATGTGCTGCTTCCCACTAGTGTTAAGAAATGGCCACAAAGAACAGGGTCTGATGCTGTGTCAGGATGTTGGCAGTGCAGACACTTATTGGCTTCCCACGCAACAGGAAGCATCTTTAGAAAGTGAGAAGGCTTGGATGAAAAGGACACTCATCTTTTCTCTTGAAGTTTTCTCATTATCACCAGGTTATATATATAAATATATATGAGAGAGAATGACTAGACACACACTCAAAATGTATTCATTGACCTAGATCTTGAGTGTCTATACTATTGAGCGATTGCAATGGCAGACGAAGGGCTACACATGATAGTTTCAACATTTTATAACACATGACTTATTACAGAGACAGAAACATTAGGCTTTCAATTCCTCCAGATTATATGGTTTTTCCTGTTTAAAATAGGCACCATTCCGTCTATGAACATGCTTCCCTCAAATTCATGTATGGATAGAATTGTTTGGAGAGAATACACAATTTTGCAGGTTTAGTTCTTATTCTATACAAGTTGGTCAATTTAAATTGGTCTCGTGTTTTTAAAAGGTAGATCAAATTAATGAAATACAACTTGAGATGATTTTAGCATGACCTTCTCTGCATCTCAATATTATTATGAACATTTACTGAAAATATGAACTTATATTCATTTATTCTTTCTTTTCTATCATCACAAAATATTTTAAATACCTTTAAAACACTGTATACCTCATGGTATTGAGAGATAATTTCTTTACTAACCAAGAGTTTAAATTCTAGTATCTAGCTGGGGCCAGAGGGATCCAAAAACTAAAGTAAGAATTATAACAGGAATATAGCAGTAGCAATGGGGAGCAAACAATTGATTAATTTTGGTTGGAAAAATAGAGAGCTTTGTGAAGGAAGCGTCTTTTAATCTGAGCTTCCAAAGATGAGCAGAAAGTCTGTAGCTGGAATTGGGGTGAGGGTTGGTACGAAAAGTATTCCATATTGAGAAACTGGTATGAACACTGAAGTTATAAATAGCTGGCAAGTTAGAAAAATCAGGGGTCATTCATGGCTATGCATGTATGTGAAGCAGGGAGGGGAATGACCATGCAGTAGAATCAGTAAATGAAATAGAACCAAAAACTTATTCTCTGAGAGTCTTTATTAAGCATGGTATATATAATTATAACTTTTAAACTTGTTCATTTATTTATTTTTTTAAACAATATCTGTTGAAGTCCTATCCTTGGGTAGGTTTTGTTTTAGGCACTAAGGATACAGCGGTGAAAAAGTATATTCTTTTTTGGTCAACATTTTAGTAGATGGAGACAGAAGGTAAATGAATAAAAAGGTATATACATATCAAGCGGGATTACCTGCAAAGAAGATTAAAAAGTTAGGTAACAAGATACAGATTGAGAGGATGGATAGGGAATGGTACTATTAAATACTGTGGTTAGAGCAGACCTCTCTAACGATGACAGTTGAGCTAAGATCTGAAAATGATAAAGTTTATTCAGAAATAAGGGGAAACATGTTCCACGCAGAGAGAACAGTAAGTGCCAAGGCCCTGAGGCAGGAGTAACCAATCACCTTTTGCAGTTTTCTTATCAAATGAAAATGTATCATTACATAATTTCTAGGGTCTATGGAGCAGTGTTTAGTTTGTATAGGTTTCTGCGAGAAGCAACATGATGCAGTAAGAACGACTGAAATATGTGGGTTTTAAGAAAAGGGAAGCTTCTATTTTTCCATAAAAGAATAGTTTTTTAACAGTTCTGAAAATGAGGTGGAACTTTGTGTTACAGCACAAGGATACATTTTTAATTTTTTTTGCTCTGCTTGAGCATAAATTATTTAGGGTTATATTACCCATAGTCATATAATTTCATACTCTCAGCACTTCAGTTCTATTTAACTCTCTGGGTGATTATGTTATTTTAAAAGTTTATATGGAAAGAAACATAATGGTAGAAGCGCTTTCAAGTAGGAAAAAATAATGAATAAATTTGAATAATTGGTAAAAATATTGTACCTTTGTTTAGTTTTTACTTCCTTTTAAAGAATAAGAAAAACTTACAAACACGCCATCATTTTGAATCTTTTGTCAGCGCATGCCAACTCTAAAGTATGGGTACTGTGGAACAATGCACCCTGGAAGGTTCAATAGCTTCCCTACGTACAAAAAAAAAAAATGAGAGAGCAAGAGGTCACTGTGCAATTAAGGTTCCCAGCACAGAGAGTTCATGCTTTACCAAGGAGAAATTTCAACATATTCACAAACTGAGTCAAATTAATAGATACTTTTCTTTCACAAGATAATAAACTGGTGGTATTTGTTACATATTCCCCATGGTATTTTACAGATTAGTAGCAAAAGCTTAAAATGATACAGTTTGCTATGTCTTTGAAGTTTTGTTTTGCCAAAACCTAATGGCTCATATTTATGTGTTATCAAGAATATTTAATATTTGAGGCATTTCTAATTTGGGTAAAGTCTAGTACCTTTCAACGAAGGTCACTACTATTCATTGACAAATTGTTCCTGTAAACCTCCTAGCAGGAGGCTAATACCCTTAGCGGATCATCAGCATCAGGCAGAGCCGAATAGCAGAGCAAATACTGGGCCCTCATAAGGTCTGAGATGCTCCAGTCAAGGACGCTTTATGTGAGGTAAGTGTTCCTAGGATAGCCAACATAAGATTAAGCATTACATCATTAAATAAAAATGCACTCCACACCTCTCTTCATTAGAAGGGAAGATGTATGTTGATGAAGACCCACATTACTGCCCAATGAGTGGAAATTCATTTGCTGTTTTAATTTGAATTAGAGAGTGACATTTCCATCCAAAGAAATAGAGTATTTCCATAACAGGACAGAATGCAAACATAGCAGGGAGGGAAAGCACACAGATTCTACGAAGAGGAGTACCCACGTTAGAGAGAGGGGTGCACCCTGGGGTTGAAAGCAGCACGCATTTTGCAATTTATCAACAGAAGCAAACCCCAAGAGGAAAGAAACATTGCTAAAGACTTGACACTTGAAGCAAAACTTGGGCAACTAGATTAGCCAAAGATGAGACTAAGTCAAATCTCCAAGGACTAAGAAGGCCCCTGATTAAGAAATTGATTAATTTTAGCAGAGGAAAAGGGAAAGAACAGCATGGGACCGAATGGAAAATGGGCCCAAACTATGGGAAAAAAACAGAGTGAACCTTAAAAAACCAAATATAATTACTATATCTTTAGGAGAAGCCAGAAGTTGACATCAGAAATCTATTTTGTAGACAGTATAGTATTTGTAGTTGTGTGTTTTCCTGCTTAGGTAGGGGTGTATATGTTTCTTATTCAGGAAACTTGATAGCATCCTGAGTAAGAGTCCTCCTTCGGATGTTATCTTACATAGGAATTTAGGCTATGTGGACCCACAATCATTTCTCTGGCTCCTAAAGAGGGTTAATGTAAACATAGATTACCCTTTAAATATTTATATCTCAGCAAAGGCTTAATCATGTGTGTAGTTTCTATTTAAATCAGGCTATAAAGAACTTGTCTCTACCACTCATAATTATTTGGAAAATATGAATAGAGAAGCATTAGGGACAAAGATGTAAAATTCTATCCCTACCTCTTACCTCCTAACTAATTTAGGATATTCTCATTCATTCAATTTTCATTTATATACTAATTCTGTAAATATATTTATGAGTCACTTTGTTAAATTCTTCATAATATATGACAATATATGAAACAGAAAGTGCCACCAAGATATTATATTCAATAATTTATGAATGTCATAGATATAAAAATTACTCATGAAGAAAATTTTAATTGGTATTTCTAAATATAGAACTATACATACATAAAGAGAATATAAGAAATAGGTATAGGGACTTCCCTGGCAGTCCAGTGGTTAGGACTCCACACTTCCATTGCAGGGGGCGCAGGTTCCATCCCTGGTCAGGGAAATAAGATCCCACACTCTGTGTGGTGTGGACGAAAAAAAAAAAAAAAAAAAAAAAGAAATTGGTATAATTACAGTCTGGTCAATAGGAGGGAGTATGAACATTAAAATCAGGTACACGTGATTGCAAATTTATGATATACCATTTGGTAAGCATCTATCTAGTTATCATAAATAACTTGATTATTTCTACTAATAATTACAAATTAGTCTGGGGCTTAGTGTTCAGATCTGTACCATGGGCATAATACCTCCTCACAATGCTCTCAAAGGGTTAAATGAACTAAGGGAGGAATGTGTTGACCAGAGCTCCTGGTAAATATCAGGATAGCAAGGGTTGGTACTTGTTATTGTAGAAAGAACATAGAAAAAAATCCCAGATGATTTAAGGTTTGTTGCAACTACACCTTTTAATTGGTTCTTAGGCTCTGATGAAAAAAATTCCTATAATACTTGCCTCAACATGTAGTTTAAAGTTAAAATACTACTGATAATTATGAAAATAAAAATAGCAGTTATAGAACATTGACTCTTCCAGCCCCTATGTTGTATCATGTCAAGTAACACAGTGTGTGTGTGTGTGTGTGTGTGTGTGTGTGTGTGTGTGTGTTCATCACAACACTGAAAAGGAGGCATTGTCCTTGGAGTTTTACAGATGAGGAAACAGATGTCCAGATAGATCCATGCACTTGCCCCACATTTCAAATCTAATAAATGGCACAGTCAGGAAACATAAAAATAAAAGAAGTATAGGCATATAATATGCCTTCAAGCATTTTAAATAAACATTATGTAAATGTACCTGATTAATATAGTCATAACACATATTTTTGTTAATAAGAAATTTTTGTAATAAAAATAAAATGTGAAACATTAGAAAAATAAATATATATTTTATTTTAATAAATGTGTGTATATATTTGTAAATATACATAAAGATTTTCTGTCAAATGAACATCTTTTAGGCAATTATTTAAGTCATTATAAATGAATGATTTCACATAATAAAGTTACCCTTTCTATCATTTCTATTTGTGGGGTGTAAAATTTTTATAGATCAAATACATGAAAAATGGTTTAACATTGTTCATCTCATTACTCCCCCTCCCACCCCATGGCTGATGATGTAACTTACCTATTAAAAAGTAATTTGAAAGACAAGAATATGAAATAGGCAGTCAGTAGTTTGAACTCTACATTTGCAATGAATTTCAGAACTACAAAGTATATTTTTAAGAAGTGTTTAGTAAAAAAGGTCAATATCAATATAAAAATGAAAACAAAATGAGGTACAGCTTTACTAGAAGCATAAGCTAAATATAAGTGCTGCTTTTTTATCAGCTGTTTCTACTTAATGTTATAAATATGGGAATAGAATGATAGTATATTTCCTCTGTTCTGTCACAAGTGCAATATGAAGACTCTGAATTAATAAATCAAAAATAATAACAGGCGTGTTCTATTGTCTCAGTAACAGAAATCTGCCAAAGGGATTCAGAGAATAATGAGGATATTAGAAATTCTAGAACATAAAATTATGAAGAGCAGGCATAAATCAACAAAGAAGAAATCATTTTCCAGTAAGAGAATCTGAACAAAGATGGAACAATTGCCTTGGCTATTACTGACATCGCTTCAGAAAAATTATGGAACTTACAACGATGTCTAAAAACACTTGGTGAGGTCTGATAGAAAAAGCATTGTTTTAGGAAATCAGCGGTTCAGAAATCAGAAGAAATGGAATACAGATATAAATATATTTACATGAACTAATGGTAAAGAGACTTTGATGTTATTTCACCCTCACACTTGAAAGCCACAGAATCCACACTCTTCAGAACAACAAACAGATTCTAAATTGTATTCATCCTTTCAAGGAACTATAGCTACAGATGAGTCTAGCAACTACTGAACAACAACAAAAATGTATATTAAAGAGATGGTTTAAAGTACCTTTGTAGATATAATTAGTATCATAAAATTTGGATTTGATTTGTCTTTAAAAAACTTAGATGATTTTGAAAGAAAACGAGATTGCATTTAAAACAATTGTTTAGTCTGATGAATACTTATGTTGTGTGTACCATGAGCCAGGTGTTATTTTAAGTCCTTTGTATATGTTCCTTTAATCCTCATAGCAGCTCTGCAGGTAGGTAGTATATAATGATCCTCCTGTTAAAGAGGAAGAATCTGAGATACAGAAAAATTATGTATCTTGTTCAAAATCCTGTAACTCATGAGTGGGGCCCTGTGACATAGATATTACACAGTATACCCTATAAGTGATTGCCTTATAAGGTTAACACTCTATCATTTTGATTGTAATAAGTAATATATTACATTTATTGAGTGCTATATAATTACTAAATGCTTTTCCATCCAGGGGTGTGTTTGTTTTTTTACAGAAAATTTCTAACTGAACAGGTTAAGTACTGTTATTCCCATTTTATAGAATGAAGGCAGGTAAGTAATGTGTCTCAGGTAGGAAACAGCAGAGTCAGAGCAGGAAACACAGGTTCTGTGATTCTCCAGTCCGAGATGATTTACGGAATTCAGGTACTTGTGTCACTTCAGTAAAACTACTTACTAAAAAGATCCCATTAAATCTCTCTCTCTCTCACACACACACATTCACACACACATCTTAAGAAACTACAAATGAAAATAAGTTAAAATAACTGTTTAGTATGTGATATGTATTGAGTATACAGTTACATAATAATGCAGTATCGTTCCATGGACATAATAGCTATGACTAAAATTTAGCATATAATCTCTTTAGAAAAATAAGTCAGAGAAAGCTCTGGGCTCTCAAAGTAATGTCAAAATGAAACAAACAAAACTAGCAAACATGCTGTGTAGGTCTTTTATTTCACTTGTGACCCATTGGATTCACCTGGGCTCAGTCAGCTTTAGGAAATTGTGTTATCTTGACTCTAGTTGTTTGGAAATGTTTACTTTATGAGATTATTTAATAAATAATAGATCATAATAGATACTATTTGACTTTATATTTTACCTTCTCAGGGTATTGTCATTTGGTTTATATGGTAGAAAGAGATAGCTCTCCATCAAGCATGTGCCTGTCCTGTCTTGGTGGGGAGTTGGCACTGGCAGGGACTAGATTGCCAAGTCAGGGACTAGATTCTCAGCCTCCTGAGGCTGACTTGCTGTGACTCTAAAGATGCTTAAGCTTTAAGACTCCTCACTTCCAAAGGTCTCTACCAAAGTTTATACTTTATTTTGTATCAGAAATTTTGTTTTTTTAATCTTAAAAAGGAGCTCTAGCTTTGTATAAGTTTCAGAACCCACAGTATTTGGAGACTGCATCCTCCTCTTATATCTAGATATGGCTATGTGATGCATGACACATGACAGTTCTCATCAGATGATGTATAAGGACATGTTTGCAATTTTGCTCTGGGCTTTTAAGAAGGGAGTTGTGTTTCTGCATGCTGCGCTTCTCCCTTCTGCTGGATGAATGCTGATGCTAGGGCAACCATCAACCTAAATGATTCTATGGTGTAGAGATTCACCACTTCCCCTGACAGTAGGAACACCCATGTTGGACTGCTATGTGAGCAAGAAATAAATTCCTGTTCTTTTAAGACTTTGAAATATACAGTTTATTTCTTGTAGTAGCTAGTGTAACCCAAACTAAAAAAGGCCATGATTATTTTAGTTGGGGCCAAAATTGCCATCCGAAGTTAAACTAGGCGTATTAAATCCTATAAACTAGGCTTATCCTATATTGTACTTGAAACAGGATACCTCAAGTATCCAGAAGTTTTACAAGAAATAAAGCTGTTTCTTAATCATAAGATGATTGGTTTTATGATACAACTGCAGAATCCAGAAGGTTCGTCTTCTTTCTTTTCATAATACGGACAGCATGGAAGAATTATTGTCTGTAATAAGGAGATTGGATACTTTTTAATATAAAGTAAGACAATAAGAAATAATACATAAGAACCACAGAGACATGCTAAAAAGAACCTTTCAATATGTTGTATGCCATAAGGCAGGGACACAGCCCTCGGGGACTGACAGACCTGAACTTGCACGTTGGTTTTACCTCTTACAAGTCACGCATCCTTGGATGAATTTCTTAATCTCTACACCTTATCTGTAGAATAATGCCCTCTTAGCCTTTGTTTTTGTTGTTGTTTTTGGTGGCGGTGGTGGTGGTGTGTGTGTGAGAGAGAGAGAGAAAGATCGCGAGACAGGGAATTGGTGATACTATGGTCATGTGTTGACACGTTGCCTGGAATGTAGTCACCTTCAATACAAATCAGGTAATTTCCCCCCAGCCTCATAAAGAGTTTACATGGTACCTAAATATCTATTCAGCTATTATGCCACACTACAACTCAAGTAAATTAAATAAAATAAAAATCATTGAGTTGGCTCTTCTTCTGAGACTTTGAAAATGTGGCTGTTACTGTTTTCTGAGCCAGGCAACACATGAAAGGACAAACTGGTATATGCTGGAGGTACTTGAAAGAAATATTCCCATTTGGCTCAAAAAATAGCAATAGTTATGATAAAAGGATATACAACTTGCATGAGATCACAGAGGAAGGATCAATGAATTGTGCTCTGTGAAGTACAAGGAAGGAAGGAACTGCATTGAATGAACTTGATGAAAAATGATGACAAAGGCATGCCATTCAGATGTAATAGCTTGTATGCCATTGAGGTGTGAATGTGCCCAACGGGGCAAGGCAAGATTGAAAAGATCCATGAGACATGATCTCATGATCCATGAGCAGAAAGTAATTGGGCTAACTCTTGATGAAAAGCTCTGGTAGTAATATGGTGACTGGAGTGGGAGCAAGGAGACCGTTGAAGGAGTTCAGGTAAGAGACAGGTCCTGAGCAGGACCAAAGGCACTAGATACGGAGAAAATCTGGGTCCTCAGTGCTCACCATTCCCTCCACCTGGAAAGACCTTCCCCTTTCTCCCCTTGACCAAGCTCATGCTCTTCCTCTAATTGTTGTGCAAAGACCACCTCCTTCAGGAAGCCTTCCTTGACCATGCAAACTGAATTAGGGAACCCTCATCTGATCACCTATTGCCCCTGGGCTGCCCACGTCACAGCACTTCTTCTACTACATGGTACATGTTAGATGACTTGAGCTCATTTTCTCACAGGAGCAACTGATACATTGTCTGACAGAGTGGAGGTAGAGACTGACCCAGACAGGACTCTTAGGAATAGGTGAAGCTGAATTTAAGAAGGAAAAAGGAAAAGAATATGGGTTGAGAGCAATGGGGAGAAGGGATCCTCCAAGTGGAAACCGCACAATGAAAGCACGGATGTGGCAAAGCACAAGGTGAGTGCAGCAAGTTTTTGAGTTTAGTTTAATCATGAGGTGAGTAAGGGTGATGAACTGGAAAGCCATTTGAGGAAATAGATGGAGGTCCTATCATTTGGAACTTTTAATTCTAGATTAGTTATCTAGATATTTATTCCAAAAGAAATAGGCAGCCTAAGAAGATTTTTTTTTTTTTTAAGAATGTAAATGACACAGAACTGGGCTTCTAAAGTTACTCTGGCAGTGATGGGCAGGATAGGTTGCAGACATGATTCCCTGTACTAGGGAATCTAGTTGGTAAACTCTTGCACTCTGCAAAATGGAGCATTAATATTACTAAGCCAAAGCATTAAGAGATGTTTTGCTCATTTGGAGTGTTGGCAAGGAAAATTTACACTTACTGTAAAGTGTACCGAACTCATCTTAGTACAAATAAATGGTATGTATAGAGGATGGAGGAGGATAAAGTGCATCTTAGAGATATAAGCTATCAAGTTGACTCAGAGTCTTGTGATCTGCCAGTGAAAAGCAATCAAAGTCTGCTTTTCCCAAATGTAATGCCAACAGTATGCATTAATGGCTTCATGTTGATACAGTGGAAAGTGTGGTCTCTGGAATGCAGGTAAAGATATGAAGCTGGACTATGTTAATAACAAAAAGTGCGAAATAGCCAACTCCTTGAATCTCTGCTTCTCTCCCCAGGCATTCTCTGCACACAACATAATTATAAAAAAGAGTAAAGGAATCTCTACCTCCAAGGTCAATAAAACTTGAATATATTTTTTAAATGCTCACTTAGGTTAAGACAGAAAACCTACAATGGGTAATGGCAAATTGGGATGGCAATTATTCTGATCTGACATTTTTGGGATTATAATTAAGCAATAAGGCACAAGCCAAGGGTGTGTTACTTCAAGATAACACACTTCTTGGAAAGTGCTGTGAGGCATAAGGGGCGAATTAGAGCCTCCAATGATCTGGGAAATGTGTTATCTCTCTGTAGCACAACTCTCAGGGTGCATTAGTGCCATATACATAGTGTTAGACGCACCGGTCGTATATGGATTGATTGTACCATGTAAAACATATGTTTAAAACATGTTTGCTCTTGTGAGCTGGCAACAGCTGCTGATTCGGAAACATCAGCCTTGCCATTATCAACTGATAGGTGGATGGGCTGCGACTTCACCACTGCGAGCCTTTATCGGAGGTGTGTGCCCAGGGAGCTAGAGACCATCCTCTGATAGCAATTCTGATCCTGCTCATTTCAGTTGAACTATTTTAATGATTTCTTCCATTCGGCACGTCTATATTTATGTAAATGAATGGAGTAAGGTAGTTCAAAATTTTTAAGGTGGAACTTTTTTTTCCCTTCTGTATCATTTTGTCTGGTTTTCATAAGGTGGTAGCCAGGTACTGGGTTTGCGTTTGATTGACAGAAAGTGATTTCTAGTTCAGCTACCATCAAACACCTCAGCACTTCATCCTGGAAGATGTTTTAGTAGTTCAAGAGACCGTGTTGGACAAAGAATCCTTTAAAGCTGGCTCGTTCTCTCTCCTAGCGAGTAACCACAGTGAGACAAACCAGGGGAAAAGAAAGACCCATCTTTAATCTGCGCTGCTGAGGGAAATGAAAGAGATGGAATTAAAACCGAGAGTAGCTCCTTACGCTCATTGGAGAGGCTTTTTTTCCTGCTCCACTTGATATAACAAATAAGATCATCAAAGGAAGTCAAGCACAGGTTTGGAACCTGCCGCTCCGTGACCTCGGCTTCCTCCCTGCTTGCACGGCCTCCCCTGGAATTTCTTGTGATGTCAAATCACAAAGCCGCATGAAGTGCTCACACACCAGGAACAGTGAGGAAATTTTATTTTTAGATTTCTTTTCTGTGACTCTAGTAAAATAACATGAAGTTCTTTTATGGCTCTATCTAAGGGCTTTGATAAATCTGCTGCATTTCAAAGCATGAAAGGGGCGATAACAAAAAATTTCTGTCCTGACTGCGTCTAGCCACAAGATCTTCTTAAGAATGTCTGCAGGGTCCCAGTGGCAAGGTGCCAGCTTGTGTTCACTGCTGGAAGCTATAGGGAATTTCACCTCACCCAGTAGACATCAATCTCCAGATGTAGTACATAAAACATTTTATACAATAGGCACTTTTCCATATAAAATTATATATCTTATAATTTGGGATTCTTATAGCATCTAAAAAGATTTTTTAAAAATCACCTTTCTTCACATTTTCCTTAAAATTAACATTCTTTACTGAACACTGGCAAAACAGTTTCAATTAAAAATTAATTTAGGAACGGTAATAATGTAACTATCAAAATCATCAATACTATTAATAATACTAACAAATGGTTCATATAGTAATGAAAACACTTTTTCATCAAAACTTTCTTATCCCTTGTTTTTTCTATAATGTTTACATTTGTATCTATCTGGAAAAAGGCTCTTCTATATGCTTAGATTTTCAGTCAGACTGGCCAAAATTATATATTTAGAAATCAGAGGTACAAATTGTGAGATTAAAAAAAGGATACTGGGCATTAAGTGGACTTAATCATATACTCATTCATTCATTCATTTAATCCATTTTCATTGTGTGCCTCTATCAGCCAGGCACTCTTCTAGGCTCTGCGAGTGCAGCGATAGTTTTCCAAATGAATCATTTAGATTTTTACATAAAACTTTCTAGTAAATAACTTTTAAATATTTAGACTTATTCAAAAATTAAAAGTACATTTGAAAGACATGGCATACCTTTTTCAGCTTGATTGAGGTATAATTGAGCGATAAAATTGTAATATGTTTAAAGTGTACAATGCGAGGATTTCATGTGTTTACATTCACATATGGTTACTCCCACAAACGACTTGATTAACACAGCCATCACCTCATATATGTACTTTGCAATATATCTTTTTGAGAGTTTACTATTTACCAGGCTTTGGGTTAGAAACTTCAGAGAATAATGATAGTTAGCATATATTCCAGAAACAGAGAATCCAACAGGAAGGATAAAACAGTTAACCAATACTCATAATACAAAGGAAAATATGCTTTGAAATGAAAGTAACAGTTGAGTGCTAGGAGACTAGTGAGGTCATATGAGGCTCAAGGTCGTCATATGGAAGGCTTTGGACAATGCAGACAGAGGAAGAGCCTGGTAAAGACTCAGAATGAGGAAAACCATGGGAAACATTATTTTTGTAGGAAGAGTCTTTGTCTGAAGCACAGCATGTGTAGAGAGGGTCCCATTATGAGATGACAGAAAGGCCAGGTTAATTAGTGTATGTTATGTTGTTAGCAAATGACCAGCAATAGAAGCTTCCTGAGAAATGCAGCATCTTGATCAAAGTCATTGCCAGATTGGATTGTAGGAGGAGTGAAATCAGCATGTGCAATACCCCCGATTTTCTCCTGGTAACAAGTAGCCACACCCTTCATGACTCTATTTGGAAGGCTATATGCATCAGTTCTTCAAGGAGAAAAAGCAACAAGAAAAAAAGTTTGGGGGGAGGGACGCCACGCAGAGACAAAAAGAATATCTACGTGTTGTAAGAGTGATGGATGAGTGTAAAAAGGAGATGAGAAATCAGTGAAGATGATGAGTTAGAAAAAGCTCCTGAGTCTGCAAAATCTCAGCAGTCAACATGTTATACCACTCCCTTCCTGAAACACCTTTTTCTGTATTTTAATATTTTTTGTTGGGACTTCTTTAGTGAAGTTACAAATGTTAAGTTATGCAACTCTGTCCCTCAACCTTAAGTAGTCGGCACTGAACTTCAATTTCCAGACACACCATTCTTCAAACTAGTAAGTTGTCTTCTGTTTGTTTGTTTTTAAACAAGGAGTTAAGGGAATCGGTATCTTAAAATTTTTTGCAATAACATTTTTTTTTGTTTGTTTCTTGGATGGTATAATTGTGCGGAGTAATAGCCTTTTGCCTTAGCACTATTTTTCATTGACTCCTGTGCAGTATCTCTAATGATCGTCCTCTGTGCCAAAGGGGAAGAAAAAAACTCCCCTCTATCATGATGCAACTCTACAAAAATAGGCCCACAGATGTCAATTAAAGTAATGACACTAGAAGTGAATCTTTAGTATTTTTGTATATGTGTGGTTTTCCCTTTCAAGGAGAAGCATTGCAATTCTTTTAAATATTATATTCCACTCTATACAGTAAACCCAGGTTGAGCTGTCTTACTGATAAAATTGTACAAGTCAGACAAAACAGATTTTTCAAAGTGGCATTTCAAGAAGCTGAACTCACCATTTTTAATAGATCAGGGCACTGGGGCTGTAATTCTTATGTTTAAGAATATAGGCTACTCTGCAATACTACTTTTCTTTAATTTGTGCCTGAGATGCTTTGTAAAACACAAGGTCATTTAAACTAAAGGATAAAGCATTTTTTCCTTCATTTCCATTTCATCATATGCAATTCTTGATCACAAGGTAGTTTGCCTTAAAGCTGCAAATCCTCCAAATTATGGGGTTGGTTTCCAGTCTGCTGAGAGGGAAATTAGATATAGAACTTCTGTCTCCTGTTAATGTTAATGGGAGTTGCATGCCTAATTCTCTTAGAAGCCCAGAACAAATGTATGTTTATGAGTCAGCATTACTAGGTTTTCTGGATCTTTACCCTTTAAAAGTGTCATTAGTCTGAATAATAGCCAATCCCTCTGCTTACTCCAAACCAAGCCCCAGCTACCGTAGTTGGAAACGCTGGATTTCAGCTCTTACAAATGGCCTGAACTATCCTCAAATCTGAATGCTCCCATATGTTACTCATTTTTGTCCACTGGGACAAAATTCAAACTTCTAAACTGTTTAATATTTATCTTTCTACTTTACATTTTTATATTGAAGTTGTAATACTCATTAAGCATTGAGATAAATTTTGGGGATTCATTTAAAAATATTAATCTTTATTTGAATCCTAAAAAATTGATTAACTTTTCTATGCATTTTCTCTAATTACACTATTAGATGTATTATTCCTTCCAGGCAAAATTATCTAAAACAATTCTGTGTACTGTGTTCTCATTCCTGAAGTATTTGCTCCTAGTAATATTTTACTGATATTGATTGCTGAGTACTTAATTATATTGCTGTAAGACTTTATATCACAAATAGAGAAACGACATCTTTTTGCAGAAGTAAGATGATGTAAACAAGATCTTCAAAATCAACAAGAACTTCAAAAACATCTAAAATGTATTTTTTCTTTAATTAAAGATTTCTTTGATGTTATGGGATAAAAAGAATTTTAAAATATTTTTAAAAGAAAGGCCAATAATATTAGAAGAGGTGTTATTTTTATCACAAGCAGCTCTTCTCTATAACCTTATTACTCAAAGTGTGGCCTCAGCTGGGAGCTCCTTAGAGATGCAGAATCTCAACCCTGTCTTACTCCTTCTAAATGTACAGATTACCAAATTCCACAGCTGATTTTTATGCAAGTAGAGTTTGATAAGCACTTCTCTATAACACTGAAACTAACTCTAAGTGCTCAGAATTAAACCACTTTTGGTGCCAGGATTTTCCTATGATATTCCATTTTACATAGAAATTTGTCATGATTCCTTCAGACATAGAAATCTACTTTTACTGATAAAAGTATGCATTTTCTCCTTACAACATAGAAAGGGATCCTATGAAGCAATTGAGGATTGAACAGTGCATGTTCTGAAAACATTGTAAACAAGCACAGTTGTCCCACTGGGTAATAATTTATTTATTATAGTGGTTCTCAAATTAAAGACTCATAAGAATAACTGTGGAATTTATAAAATGTAGAGTCTTGGGCCCCATTCTCAGATATTTCTGTTATATTAGTCCAGATTGACATCCAGGAATCTGTATCTTTTAAAATTACCCCAGATGATGTGAGGTTTCCGTGGACAACATTTTGAGAAAAATGATCTAACATCTAGCTTATGTGCCAATTGTGTTCTTTTCATTCCTTAGCTGTGTGGCGTAGTCCAAAGTTACCACAATTTTGCATTTTGTAGTTCAGGCCAAAAAAGGTGGGGAAATATTTAGAAAAAATACCATTGGGTCTCGAAAATTTTCACTTGCCTGTTCATAAAAATATCAAAGTCTCCATTCATGTGACTCAGAGTAATTGTAAAATACTATTTCAAAAAGTTATAGCCAAATAGTTCTCATTAACAATGGCTGATTGTTAAATGTAGATATTAACTTTGCCATTTTATTTAGGGTGGCATATTTTGACTATTTAAGGAAATAATTAGGCTGTCTTTTAAAAGTGCACCATAAAAGAAAGAATTAAATTTAATGATATATTTCAATATTTGAACTCTGGAATAAATAATAGCTCAACAACTAAAATGTTATTTTGTCAACCTGTCTGCATCTAATTTTTTTTTCAGTCTTCTCAAAGTTGCTCATTTTAAAGACCTATCCATTTGAAAATATTTATTGGAGCTATAGAAATGAGTATATTGCTCAGGGCAAGTCTACAGATGGACAAAATCATACCAAGGACCAAAAACTTTTCAAAGAGAGGATACATGAAAATCAGGAGATGAAGAAGTAGGTACAGATGAATTTGGAAAGTGACTAGGGAAATAGGAAGAAAACAAAGGATCGCATTTGAAATTAAATTAGATTTCAGCTACAAAATAAAAAAATAGTTACCCTTCCCATATGTTTGGAAAACTTAAAAAGTATCCTCTTAACTAACCTTTGAGATAAAGAGAAAGTAAGCTTGAAAATAATGTATATTTACTACAAAATGTCAATGAATACACTGGTTGTCACAGCCTGTGGGATAACATATAGCTTTAAAGGGCAAAAAGGATGACTGAAAATACATATTCTAAGGGTTAAATACAAGAGACTAGAAATAAGTATAACAAATTAAACTTAAAGAAAAAAGAAATAACAAAGTTAAGAATGAAATAGGTATTAAAAATAATAAACAATTATATAGATAATAAATGTTGATATATTGTGTTGATATATAGATATTAATTTGATTTACAAGGCATAGTAAATGAAGAAAAATCTTACAAGTTTAGTCAGTTACTTAAAAAGAAAAAAAAAAAAAATTAAAGCACCCAGAACATTATCATATCCTAGAAGTCAAAGAAAATGACTGGGTTAAGAAAAAATAGTTGCATGCTTCCCAGATAGAAGTAAATTAAGGCTTAAGGAGTTTCCACTTGATTATGGGGACAAGAGAATCAGGTGAATTTTGAGACAACAGTTTTGGGGAATTTGGCATGTTGCAGGTAAGAATAAGGATGCCATGATTTGGGAATAAGTAATATGTCAAGAATTAAAGACAGTAAGATAGAGTATTCAATACTTTTTGCTGAAAAGGAGAAGGGAGAGTGGGAGCCCAGTGGAAACATGAAGAGAAGGAAGCTTTTTCATGTTTAAGCAATGAGGTTTGAAGATGCAGGAGAAAGAATAGTTGATGGGGCAAGATCATGGAGCACGTAGAAGAAGGGAGAAGGAGCCACAGAGATTCCATTGCAACTGGAACAAAAGAAGAATGGTGGACACAGATACAAGTAAGGTTGTACATTTGTGAGTCCTTTTCTGATGGCTTTATCTTTGTTTTGAAGCAGAAAACAGTTATGTGCTGAAAGAGAGACATCGATGAAGTTGGAGTTTAGAGAAAACAGGGGAAACTGCAGTAATCACACCAAAAAATGAGAATGTTAGCATATCAGAGAAAGATCATGGAATAGCCAGGCATTGTCGAGTTTGGATACCATGAGCTATTATGACCTTACTCTGAACAACTGTAAAGTTCTTTGTCATCTCTATCCAGCAAGCTAGGTGAGGTTGAATTCATCAAGGGTTGGGATTTTCTAGACAGGTTTGACAGAAAGACAATGGGTAAAGGAAGTTGTGCATATTGAAGAAAGAATAGCTGCAGTTGCGGACCACGGGGATCCAAGCTGAATGAAGAAAGAAGGGGCTCACAAAAGGGATGAATACATAGAGGGAGGTGGTGAAAGCCAGGAGAACAAGTAGAAAAGTTAGAGGCTGGAACGTTAAATGCATCAACCTCCTGGACAGTAAATAATCCATGATGATTGCAGGATTTGAGGTGAGGAAATCTGGGAGCAAAATGAAGAGAAGCTGATACCTAAAGGGGCCTGACGAGAGGTTGAGTCAGCTAAAAGGAAGCAAAGGGCTTATATATAAAAGGTGGAGGAATACAGAGCTCTCCATCTTAGTACAAATAGCGGCATGTGTTGATGTCACTCTAACCCTGAAGGGAGAGCCATCTAGAAAATAGGCAGTTTGTACTTGAGAATGTGAAGTTGTATCCTCAGTGAAGAGCCAGGTTTTGTTTAGGGCCAGATGGTAGATAGAATATTCTGAGAAGAGGGTGAGGAAATAGGTAGTGTGTTAACCAGGGAATGGAAAGAGTTAGAAGAGGTGGGGTGAAATCAAATGGTGTATTCAGTTCAAAAGAAAGAGCAGAGAGTGAGAACAAAGTTGAGAACAGATTACTGGGGAGGTTTACGCATGAAGAGTGAACAAGGAGTCTAGAGATAGGAGGTCTGGATGGTTAAGTAGTCTGGAATGCTGCGAAAGAATTAGGCTGGTGGAATTCAGGGATTTTGGTAAGAGGAGAGTTTTGAGGCATACACTTACATTACATAGTTGCTTATATTTGTCAGTGACATCCTAATGTCTGGATGTGGAAATGTTTCTGGATTGATTCTCAGCCTCTAGGAATCAATTATTTCTGATAAATATGTTAATTATCTTTCCTGTTATGAATTGTCTTTTTCTGTGGATAAGGAGAGAGTGGGCCATCTAGAGCTAAAGAATTTATGTAGGATAAAAGACTGAGGGAGCAATAAGCTAATAGGAGGACTAGGGAGAGGGATAAAGCCTCAGAAGGCTTCTTCTGTGTTCTGCTCTGGGTCTGGCCTGAATTCTGGGGGAGGATTTTGCTCTTTGGGAGATGGACAGCACTCAGGGTCAGAGGACAGGTAGTGGAATACAGGAAACGTCTTGGGTAAATAATAATAGGTGTGTTGGGAAGGTGAGCTTTATATGTATGTGTACACTGGTGACTTCTTAGAGGTTGAGATATCAGGAGGCACTAAAAATACCACTATGGAAAATGATCTTGGGAGAAAACCATTTCACTTTAGAAGATATAACATTACTATATCTCATATGGCTTCTCCTGTTACTTCATACATTTCAATAACATGGACCTTCTTTCAATTTGTCAATCAAGTCATGTTTCTTCTTGCCCCAGGCCTTTTGCACATGCCACTCCTTTTGGCAGGAACACTCTTGCTTCTCATTGTCTTGGACAACGTCTAGTCATTGTCTCATCTGAAATGGCATTTCCAAGTTAGTCTCTCTCTTACTTTTTCTCATAGTACTGTGTGTGTACTTTTTCTCTACAGAAAATTTAATTAAGTCATTATTTGCCTTAGTCATTCATTCAACATCCTCCTCATTCATTTTTCTCTAAGCCCTACAAGGGCAGGAAACAAGAAGGTTTTTTCTTTTTTTTTTTTTTTCCACTACAAAATTTCTAGAACTTAAGAGAGTCCCTGACACAAAGCAGGTGCTTTGAATCGCTGATTTAATGAATCGGCACAAAAATGCTAAGTGTTTTAAAACATGTAATTATGAAAACTCATCATGAAAACCTCATGTAAATCCATTGTGAGTTATTTATTATTATGCAAAATTTTTATTAACTAAAAAGGTGTTGAGAAATGAAAAATTATTTCAGATTTAACAATGTTCCCTCACTCAAGTTAAGCTAGTTTACTATTTGATAACAGTAAGGACACTAGAATTCCCATTCTCAGTGTTTAGAATGAAATAACTTCTCTGTGAAGCTAAGGTTTGTGTCTGCATATCATAGAATTGAAGGAATGTGTATCAATACAGTCTTACACCGACTGGGTTTTTCTCAGGCTCTATAGAAACAGTGGTTCTTCCCAAGGGGTAGCAGGTTGAACAGCATTTTGTAGGCTATTCCAAAGGTGCAACATTTAGTTCTTAATAGAAGAAAGAAAACTACTGTTTAAAATGAAATTAAATATGTGTCTTAAAGAGCTTTTCCTTGATAAATTGGACAAGGGAAGCAGTTCCCATAAGATATCTAAATATGAGAAGAAAGTCACATAAGGAATAATCTGTAAAATAAATTATTTTAATAAAGCCCATTAACTGATGGGGCTTTTTCCCAAATCAACAAAATGTAAAAACTGCAGTTTCAGAGCAAAAATAAGGACACATAAGAATTCAAGAAATTAAAAGCTGGATGGGACCTCAGGTGGTTGAATCCATTGATTCCCAATTTGGGGCAAGGGACTAGAGATAAAAATGAAAAGAATCCTCAGAAAAATCCGCTTCCTAAGTACCTAACCAGATACAAAAGGATAGGAAAAAGTCAGGGATTTTGTTTTTATTTATTTATTTATTTCAGAAGGAAGTCCTTGAGAAGAGGTCAATTTTATAACCACTTATCCTAGACTTAGTAGAAGAGGCTATCTCCAAAGTAAGAAGACTGTATTACTGAATGATTAAAAATATTTTTAGGATAAACTTAAATTTTTTTTAAAAATAACATTTATTGTTTTCTGGTTACAGCCTCATATACAGTTATTGTAAAAGCTATAAAGTCAAGAGAACAAAGAAATAAAAACCACAGCAATAATTTAATTCCACACAAAGATAACTAATTTACAACTAAAACCAGGATTTGCCGTGACAGGCTCCTAATATTAATATAGTGAATTGTTCAGAACGAAGGCAGTAAAGCAGAAGGCCACACATAACTTTAGGATGACACAATCAACCTGCAGAAAATTACATGACTCGGCACAGAGGTAAAAGCTGACAAATTCTTACCTCGTTCCTACTACAATTTCAGGCAACTACAGAAGTAACTGAAAAAAAAAAAATAACAAGGAAAGGATTAATAAATAGAAGGCGAATATACTAAATATAAAGGAAAACAGAAATAAAACCAGTAGTCTCATTTCTTTTAAAGGAATTTAGCAATTTAGGTAAGAAATAAAGGAGAAAATTCCAACTGCATAATATTGTGATTGAGAAAACTAGTGTAACCATAGATAGAGAACATTAAAAATGGTTAAATGAGATGGGGTAGACATATGCTGCTTTTCTTCAGTCTCACATCTATGCTTCCAATTTTTCTTTGACAAAGTGCTCATTGTTCACATTGCATTCAGGAAGGGACAGATTCCATCACCAGTTCCAGCTTTTGACATATGTCTTAAGACAATAAAACATTTTAATCTACCCTAATTTCCACCAGAGCCCCCAAAACTGCTTTAGGAATTAGGCACGTGAATCAATTTAGGCCAATGGGAATCAGGCTGGGGTTTTATGGACATAGTTAGGAAATAGTGCTCTTTTCTGCTGAATTTGAGCAAAGTGGGCATAAATCTAGAATTGTCTACTGCACTGAAAGTGAAACCAACATACATCATAATAGAGTTGAGCCCCTGGATGTTAAGTTTTATGCATCTAACACTACTCATGGACTCTGTAATTACACAGCACAATGCAACCATTTTTTCAGCCCTAAGACAATTGAAACTGGGTTTCCAGTTACTTTCAACTGAAGCAGCTCTGACAATCTTTTAGCTTATATGCAAGTTTATGCCAATAACTTTTCAACTCTATAGATAAGAAAAAAACAAACGATCAAAATAGATTTAAGGAAACGTGAAGATTTTAAAAGATTATCACATTTTCCACATGTACTCAGCCTTTCCCAACAAACTTATCAGACTCAGTTGGTTTATAATAAGTTCTTTCCACGGGCTTCCCTGGTGGCGCAGTGGTTGAGAGTCTGCCTGCTAATGCAGGGGACACGGGTTCGAGCCCTGGTCTGGGAAGATCCCACATGCCAAGGAGCAACTGGGCCCGTGAGCCACAACTGCTGAGCCTGCGCATCTGGAGCTTGTGCTCCGCAACAAGAGAGGCCGCGATGGTGAGAGGCCCGCGCACCGCGATGAAGAGTGGCCCCCGCTTGCCGCAACTGGAGAGGGCCCTTGCACAGAAGCGAAGACCCAACACAGCCAAGAATAAATAAATAAATAAATAAATAATAAAAATAAAGGAATTCCTTTAAAAAAAAAAAAAAGTTCTTTCCACTCTTTATGGAATTAATCATTCCTGTGAATTAACTTGGACTTGAGCGATGCCATTCAGTAATGGCAACTTCTGGCCACATGTGGCTATTGAGCTCTTGAAATATGTCTAGCCTGAATTGAGACGGACTCTAAGTATAAAATACACACTGGATTTAGCAGACATAGTATGAAAAAAGGAATGTAATATATTTTCAATAATTTTTATATTGAATGCATGTTGAAATATTAGTATTTGACGTGTTGGTTTGAACAAAATATATTAAATTAATTTAACATGTTTCTTTTTACCCTTTAAGTATGACAACTGAAAAAATTTAAAATCGTGTAAGTGGCTCACACTTGTGGCTTGTATTATATTTATACTGGACAGTGTTAGCCTAGAGTATATAAAAAAGGAAAAATTTAAAACTTTAGTGAAATACATAGGACATTTTTCTTATATTAATGTTGACTGTGATTTTGCAAATGTAACATCACCTTAATATATAAACCCTGAGAAGAATTTAAAATAAACAAACAGACATGCACTGCCTTTGTGAATACAGACTACTATCTTGTGTATACTAGGCTTAGTAGAAGTTTGAAAATCTTGATAAAAAATTGACTTCTCATTATGGAAACAAGTTTACTTGTTGACACATGTAGGTAGGACTGGTTCTAGGCACAGTTTGATTCAAAGCTCAAATGATATACCAGGTCCATAGCCTGGCTCTTGGTTGGCCTTGTTCTCAGGTTCTAATCGGTGGCCCCATTGGCTTCAGGCTCAGAGCATGATGCCTCCCAGTCCAGTAGATGAGAGTTCTCATCTGCTAGCTCCCATCTAAGTTCTGGGAGTTATTTTCTGACACTGGCTTGAATTAGGTCAATTGCATCCTTTGTGGAGGAAACTGAAAGACTGATTTTGTGTTCAAATATAAAACTTATTATTATGACCATGTGGCAGAGACTGCTAGGTGTCCCCCAATACCTACTCTCAGTTTCTTTCTTAATTATGGGACCCTGATTTTTACCAGCTGTAATAAATAAACACCATATTTCCCAGAGACCCTTGCAGCTAGGTGAGTACAGGCACTTAATTCTAACAATGGGATGTTGTGACTTCTGGCAAATATTCTTAACAGGAGCGAACATCCTTTTTCATCCTTGTTTCCTTCCTTTAGGCTGAAAAGCATATGTGATGGCTGAGTTTAAGCAGCCTCTTTTGACCATAAAGTGTAACCATGTGTGGAGGAGAACATGACAATATTATCAAAGGAATCTGAAAACCTGATGATTATGAGACTTTCATGTGGTTAGGATTATATGAGAGATATGAATGTCTATCTTGTTTAAGTTACTGTTATTTTAGGTTTTCTACCACTCACGAATGAACCTAATTTTTACTGATAGAATTCCAAACTATCAATGTTGTGTATGATCCAGGTCATTAATTTTGGATAGCTATTAACATTAAGGGACAGACTAAATCAAATTTTGCTCATATTTATTTTTATTGGCAAATACCTGGTTTGATATTTCCCTTTATTTTACTGTATATATTTTTAGCCACCCTATTTTTCTTTATATTACTATTTTGATTATAGTTAATATTGAACATGTTTTTAGAATTCTAATGTTCAGTAGTTTATTAAGGTTACCTAAATAGTGTTATGTGAGCTGTAATTATTCAGGCTTTTTAAATGCAGTTTATCATTATATAATTTAGGAAGTGTCAGCCTGATTATCAAATGTCACATACATTTTCGTTCTAGCATTTATTATGAACATCTTTGCAGTTATTAAATCAATACCAAAATTCCTGTCTGGGCATGAGGTTTTATTTCTCCTTTAAAGATTTATACAGTATAATCTTTCTTAGTATTTATGATAATATCATAGCTATCTATAAAAATGTGTGTGAAACAAAGATGTGTGTATATAAATAAACTTTAAAAATACAAAAATTTAAATTTGAAGGACAGTAAGTTCAACTGTAGAAGTGATCAGACCAAAATGAAATAACTTTTTGTCTTCTACTTAGAAAAGAATTCAGGAAAAAAGCAGGATTAAAACAGTTGCTTTAGTAAGCTAGCGTTGCCAATGACTGATGCCAAGACGCAAAGGTCTGTCCTAATTACTTCAGTTTAGCCCATTTCTGAAGGACTTTCCCAGCTCCAAAGGCTTTCTGTAGAATCGGCCAAGTCCTCGGTGTAACCACATCACAGATGAGAAAACTGAAGGACAAGGTTCAAGGAATTTGGCCAAGGTGACACAACTGCAGTGTGGAGGACAGGCTCTTGGTGCTCCAGCCAGGCGTCAGGGCTGTGCCTCTGAGGTGGGAGAGCCAACTTCAGGACACTGGTCCACAAGAGACCTCCCAGCTCCACGTAATACCAAACGATGAAAATCTCCCAGAGATCTCCATCTCAACGTCAAGACCCAGCTCCATTCAACGACCAGCAAACTACACTGCTGGACACCCTATGCCAAACAACTAGCAAGACAGGAACACAGCCCCATCCATTAGCAGAGAGGCTGCCTAAAATCATAATAAGGCCACAGACACCCCAAAACACACCACCAGACATGGACGTGCCCACCAGAAAGACAAGATCCAACCTCATCACCAGAACACAGGCACTAGTCCCCTCCACCAGGAAGCCTACACAACCCACTGAACCAACCTTAGTCACTGGGGACAGATACCAAAAACAAAGGGAACTACAAACCTGCAGCCTGCAAAAAGGAGACCCCAAACACAGTAAGATAAGCAAAATGAGAAGACAGAAAAACACATAGCAGATGAGGAGCAAGGTAGAAACACACCAGACCTAACAAATGAAGAGGAAATAGGCAGTCTACCTGAAAAAGAATTCAGAATAATGATAGTAAAGATGATCCAAAATCTTGGAAATAGAATAGACAAAATGCAAGAAACACTTAGTAAGCTAGCATTAAATAGGCTTAGAAAAATACAGTTTTTTGGAAAAAAGGATAGGGAATCCTGGAAAGTCGGAGGGAATAACAGAGATGAATCAACCCAAGTATGCAGAGGGGGAGTCATGGTTAAAGTGTCATGCAGACAGCGTTGGCTGTGATATGAGAGATCCTGGTAAGGGGAACTCTTAAGAGGAAAGAGAATCATGTTGGAGCAGAGAATTGGGTTAGGAGGAGGCTGCAGCAGCCCTGAGATAACCGTAAGGGTAGAAATAGAGAGCAGACTGGAGTGAGTACGTTAGAAGCTATTTAGCAGAAAATCTGGTAACAGTCTAGGTCTGTCTTTATAGCAAGAGCAGGGTTAAAAACCTCATCAACGTGATTTACTGAGAGGAATAGGCTATTGCAAGGAGAACTTTAAGAAGAAAAGTAATAGAAGAAAGAGGAGCAGTTTTGTCATTTATCAAGTAGGTAATGAGAAAGCCCCAAGTACCCTTAGTGAAATCAATAGGGGAAGTTCAGGGATGATAAATATTCTGGGATGAATACATCACTTGAGAGCAATAGGGTTTCAAGAAATTTCAATATTTTTAGAACTCCAGTCATGACTATGACTTAGCACTCCAGCTATGACTCTCTGATCCCTGAAGATGGTACAAAACATACATTATGATGAAATGATTTCAAATCACTGGATAATTTTCACAACTATTTTTAGCGATGGCATAGCAAATAATATTGGATATGGTTGTTGCTTTTAAATTTTTCTTTTTCTCTAGGAAATGGGTCCTATTTAAATTTGCATTACATTGGAGATAAATATAGTTTCCTGGTACTACTGAAAAGTTTCAAACGATACATTTGGGGGGATATAATATGGAATTAAGTTGAATTAGACTAAGCCTCATTGATAATAGCATTCATACCAATTCATGACAAGGACATAGGTTTGCACTTTGTCCATGTATGAGGCACCAAAATCCTTCTGCCAAGTGGCTTCCAGAATGTTTTCTATGTTCCAGCACCATCAAAGAGGGAAAAGCTAATGTTTACTTACAAGAATATTATTTTGTTACACATATGAATTCTGTTAGGTTTCCTGGTATGTTGAGATATGTGTATATTTTTTCCAGGTGGTACGGTTTTATTTCATTTCTGGCATGGCCCAGGTGTTTCTTTTGCATGCCTGCGTGCACACATAAGGGGTCAATGAACCCAGGCATATATTAGAGTAGAAATATTTTTTGAATTATTGCTTTGAATTATTTTTTTCAAATGTTTTGTATTAGGAAGAATGTAAAGTATGACTTTTAATACTTTTGTATTTTTATGCACAAGTGGATATTTTAGGGCAAATTTAATTAGATTTATATTAGTATAATTTATATATTATATTAAAATATATATGTATAAATATATATGTAGAGTTAGAACTGTTTAGTAGTTGTAAAGCTTTTGGAACCTCTTTAAGAAAGTCAAGGAAATAAAATGTAAGGAGAGCATGACTCCTTTTTCAGAGTAATTCAGATTTATGAAGGCCCAACTTCTCATTCTAGCTATGCCACACGGACTTTGAGAAATTAAGCTCATTCCTCTTCTTATGTGCTTTGAGAAATAGGAACCAGAAAAGTCTTCACAGTATGTGAATACTGATTTTAGAGGGGTTGGGAAAGAGAATGAAATAATGGATTTATTAAAGGATTCTATACTATTTTATTAAAAACTAAGTTGTACTTCCATAGTGCCATAGGAATGTAAAACACTTTTGTTCACATTATCATGCTTGAATTCTCATGAAAATCAATTATAATTCTCCCCAAACTTGTACCCTTGTTAAAACTGGTATATATAGCTATTTATGGTAAGAATGTTGATTTGGGCTCATTCCTGGCTTCCTTTATGTATTAGTTTATATATTCTTTATTCTTTCCTCCCTATAAATTGTGTTATATTCTTTTAATGATGTATTCTTAAGAGTTTCCTTAATATTTTCCTAAACAAGTTGAGTTCCAATTAAATTAAAAAATAGAAAGAAAATGAAAGCAATGCTATTTTAACAATTAAAAAAACCCCCACTTATCAGACTAAGTGAGATAAGCCAGGCAGAGAAAGACAAATATCGTATATCACTTGTATGTGGAATCTAAGAAAGTCATACAAATGAAATTATTTACAAAACAGGAATAGACTCACAGACATAGAAAATAAACTTATGGTTACCAAAGCGGAAAGGCAAAGGAGGGATAAATTAGGAGTTTGGGATTGACCTACTGAATAGCACAGGGAACTTTATTCAATATCTTGTAATAATCTGTAATGGAAAAGAATCTGAAAAAGAAAATATATATATTTATATATATATAATATATTATCTATCTATCTATCTATATCTGAATCACTTTGCTGTACACCAGAAACTAATACAACATTGTAAATCAACTATACTTCAATTAAAAAACAAAACAAAACAAAAAACCCACTGAGGTTTAAGGTGATTCAGTCTACTGATCTATACAATAATATAACTAAGGCCTAATATCAGGTAGTTTTTCCACCATAGTTTCTCCATAGCTCTTTGTTTTCTGTGGTTATCTTTGTCCTCTTATGCATAAATTAATGCACTCTTTAAAGCTGAGTTAGAGGGTGAAAATGGCTGCAGGAAAACTTTTAATAATAATGTTACCCAGTTTTGACAGACTAGTGCCTCATGGGAATTTACCATTACAGAACTCCACGTATGTGGACATTCAGGAAAAAACGATCCAAACCTAACAGCAACGTCAGCAAAATGAGTCTCCCGCCCCCTCTTGGTACACTTTTTTCTGATTAGTGGTTCCAAGTCTCCACACTCCCATTGGATCACTCTTCTCTTCCAGGAAGAATCACCCTTTTTCTCCTCTGTCTAGCCTCTTCCTAATGTCAGTTCCAAAAAATGCTGTGCCACCTTTCAGACATCTTCTGTTAAGCCTTGAGAAAAACTGTGGACTGAAGACTCTTTATAAAATTTACTTGCTTAAATAATTCTAGATAACAGTAGGCTCTTATGTTTTTAGGCTAAAGCCCTTTTTTGGTATCTCTGAAATTATTGCATCTTTGCCTCTTTAACTGACAACCTCTAAAGTCAGTATCCTCCACATTTGTAGACCCTCAGCTCGCTACACCAAAGGGGTAGTCCCCCACACCCAATCTCAGGCTAACAATAACCCCAAAAGACTGAGTTGATTTCTAGAATACAAGGGAGCTGTAGGACATAGCTAGTTTTCAATAGTGGTCGCTGCTTCTTAAAATGCCCATTTAGGAATTCAAAGTACTAATTGCAGTAGCAGGAGTCGTAGTTAGCATTCTGTAGTGCTGTGTCATGCATCATTTTATAAGCCTTTTCCCATTTAATTATTACAAAACTCTATCATTTAGTACTATATTGTCTCCATTTTATAGAGAAGATAGCTGATTTTAAATCATTTTCTTTAGAGGAATTTGGTGCTTTATATTACATTTATATTTATCTCTCCGTATATATATTTATAAATAAGTAGATAGACATACGCATACATTTTTAACTAAAGAGTTTGTGTATATCCTAAGAATTTGATTCCATCACCTGTAGCAGAGCATCTTTGAGGAAAAAAAAAACTATACAGTTTCTTGCAGTTTCTACAGTTTAATTTAGTTAAAAATGGAGCTCCTTTCGAAACTTCCTAAAGAAGCTGACAAACCAAATGCGAATCTTTAAATGACTGTATTGTGTTCAAATATTTATGGGATGGCAGAGGAAGCTCTAAGACAGCAAGAAACAAGAATTCAAGCAATAATTGGAGATTTTAGTTTCTGAGGGATTTGAAGTTTCTGAAAGGCAGTAACTGGGTTCCCTGTCATTTATAAATGCCCAGGAGACCACAGAGAGGATTTAAAGGGCCTTAGAGTTAACAGAGACAGCAATCAAAGGGAGGAAGGCAAGCAGATGTTGGAAAGGCTCACAAAAGTTTAAGGTGTGTTACAGGAATCAGCACATGACCAGGGTACAGGCTATCGAGAAAAAACAGAACAGCATTACTGATAAATTCTATCCAATTAGGAATTTACAGTACATTTTATAATTATAATTCCTCATTGATATGCTCTGAAAATTTTGTAATTTAGCTTAATAAAGGAAGAATTGTTTATGGAAGGAAGAGCAGAAATAGGGAAATTAAGATTGATTCTAGATTTTTGAAGCATTTTACCTGTTTTAGACGTTAGTTCAAATCTTTCATGAGTGCTACCAAAAAAACTATGGGGGGCAGAAAAATAAGAATAAACTCTTTTATACCTCGAAGTTCCAGCAGCCAATAAAAATAAAAATAATAATATAAACATATTAAAATATAATAATTTATATTTACCTTTAGCGTATTATATTAAAGAAGCAAATTCTTACAGTAGGATACCAAGAGCAGCAGCCTCTGGGAACTGGTTAAAAATGCAAATGTTTGGGTCCTACCCCAGACTCCTTAAATCAGAAACTCTGGGGTGTGGCCATTTGATGTGTTTTAGCAAGCTCTCCAGGTGATTGTGATGTATGCTCAAGTATGAGAAACGCTGGGTTAAGGTAACACCAGGTGCTATGGCAGACAAACCCCTAATCTCAATAGATTAAGACAATGAGAATTAATTTCTGCTTAGGGAAGAACTCAAGGCTGGTGTGACTCTTTGAGAAGCTGTCCTGCTTGGATACAGTCCTCCCCTTGGTGCCTCTGCACATTGACCACATGGCCCCATGTATCTTGGGAGGCATTTCCATTGTAGTTGCCTGGAATGAGAATAACATTACTTTAGCTAACATTCCTTTGGTCACATCCATCTAACTGCAAGGGAGGCTGGGAAATATAGCCAAGTTTATGCCTAAAACAAGGAAGCCACTGCCAGTAGCTAGCTGACTTTGCCAAGCACATGCTTACCTATCAATTCTTTACTCCAGTTTCTCTATTGAACTGTATATATGTTTCTATTCTCATAGCTCCATTTATCTGCAACATTTGTTCACAGCCTATTTACAATTTTAACACTGTACTTGATCTTGGATACTGTGGTATCGCCTTAAACATCTCACAGATAGTAAAATAGCATTGTGTGTTTTGAATTTTGTCACTATCAGCTTTAACATAAATACGCCCATACAGGCTAAATTAGCTTAATCACTAGAAAATTTTTTTCTATAGAAATAAAAAAACATTTTTATTTTTTATCATCTTTATATGCCAGTAACATAAAACTATGTTCTAGAAATTACCATATGAGCTGGAAGAATCAAAAACGTATTTTAATAAACGCTGGTGGTATTACAAAAGTTAGAAAGAAACAGTGTCTTTATACAGCCTACCAACTGCACGGGTGAGTCTCCTATCTTGTTCCTTCAAAGAGCTCTCTTTCCTTTTCCTTCAGTTTTGGATTTCTGCCAGAAGATAAAGAGCATGTTATTCAGCTTGGTCTTTGGAGAGATAGAACCGGACCGGCAGATAATTTATTAATACTGATTGACCTCTTTGTCATACTGATTTATTTATTTACTTATTGGAGGGGAATGTATACACTGGGATGTCCTATTAGGAGAGGTTATGGAATCATCCTAGGAATGTGTGTGTGTGTGTGCCTGTGTGTGTATTTGTGTTTCTCTGAAGTAGACATTTGACTAGATATCGTATTGAAGATTTATAAATCATGATGATTTTGTGATTTTATTCTAAAACTATTTACCTTGCTCATTTGAATGTCTATGAAAATATTAGGTTTGCATTTAAAATCAGAAAATATCACCAATTATGAACCAAAACTAATGTCTCAGATCTCTGGAATTCTTTTCGTGACTGTCCTGTATATCTAACTGGCATCTATCTGTCTGGGAATTTAAAAATTTAAATTTAAATTTAAAAATTTGTGCCTGGGTTGGTCATTTAGATTCTTAATTACAAATATTAAATTAAAATTTTATATATATATTATCCCTGGTTTTGTAAACTTAAAAAAATCAACCCCAAATATTAAAGTTTTGGAAATGGTGTCATTTTCTTTAGTTCAAATGTTAACTCATCACAAAATACTATTTTATTGAGAGTTCAAGACCTGATACATTACTCAGAGCAAGAAGGCATTTCTTTAAGTGTTATAATACTAACAGCATCAGTAAATATTTATTGAATAATTGTAAAAGATTATTGCCATAATATTGGCCTTATGTGGTTTATTTACACATCGTTTTGCTGCTCAAAGGCAAATATGAATTAAATAAATAAATATGTTTACTATGTTCAGGGTAGATTTGACATAGCCTGAGGAATAAATCTGTGGCCAAGTAGCATGATATGTGTGTGACACCTACCATCATTTTACAGGTTTCACTTTAAGACATACATGGTTTGTAATTCCTGAGTATTTTCCTTCCTATTTAAGTAAGCTGCCACTAATTCGACAGTGGTATAAGCTTAGAATTAATCATATTTTTTGTGTACTTGGTCAATTATAATAAAGAATTCAAACCAATTCTGTATTTGTAGGCACCTCTTTGATTACCTTTATGCTTTTCTCTTTATTTTTCTTACTGTAGTAATTTATTGTGCAAAGCAAATCATAGCTTTCCTTTGTACACTTGACTTCCTCTAAGTAAGGAATATTTTTTTATCTGTATTTTCCCCAGAAGTTACTCACTTCATTAAGTCTCCAAAGCATGACCTAATTAGTCTCATTCTCCAAATGAAGTTTGAAACCATCAATTTGTATAATTTGTGAATGCCACTTTTGATTTTTCCACTACTACTCTGTCTGACTTACAATAGATATTAAAAACTTCTACAGTCTTTTGTTTTCCTGCATATCAGGAAGCATAACTACACACAATTTAAGACAGCAGAAAAAAATCCTTGTGTTTCACATATCTTGTTTTATTTTTACAATGTTCCAGTGAAAAATCATACTCCTCACTCTTTTCACCATTTCACAGGTGAGGATTTTGAGGAACAGAGATATCAAGTAACATATCCAGTGATCAGTGGCAGGATACCAAAACTCCAAATTCTCAAGATGGGGTCTATTTTAATTTGATCTTGTAGTTACTTCAGTAAACTTACTACTATCTTTTTTTCTCTATTATTTTTAAACTATTGATAATTGTAAATTTTATTTCTCAAAAAACAACTCCAAATTTTTATAAATTTCCTAACAAAAGAATTTCAGATAAAGAGAAAATGAGAACAATAATCTCAACTTTGACAAATGGAAGATTCTCAGAAAAGGAAGTTAGTTCCCTTTATAAAGTATGATGCCTAGAAGAGAAGAATTAGAGATGGATTTTAAGCTGTATACATTAGAGGAAAGTATTGACACTAATTACCCAACATTTCTGCAATATTGTTTAGAATAGTTTAGAACTATTGGACAATTGAAACAAAAGCTTTAAATGCTCCTCAAAATTTATGGTATTGAAATACTCAAATTTCAGTTACAAGCATTTTTCCTAACTTGTTTTTAACTTGTTAAAAATCCAGCCACAAGCAACAGATGAATTTCTGGAAACCTAAAGATTCATTCTAATTTTGTTTATGAGTTTCAAGTTCTGAGACACACATATTTGAAACTTTCACATTGCTTTACACTTTGTTGAGTGAGCCCCAATTAATCTTAAAAGAGAGAAATGAAAAAGACCTTACTTCCCACTAGATTCTACAAAACACCAAATCTGGTCTAGATATCTGAAATTAAATATAGGATTTTAGTAGTTTAAAATAAGTAGGGGTAAAAAAAGATACCTAGGGGTACAAAATAAAGGGCAAATGTGCTCATTAAATATACATTCAGAGTGCAATTTGAATATGTTTATAATAAATGGAGCTTTTTATCTTTTTTTTTTTAATTGAACTTTTTACATTCAATGCAAACTTGGAGTGCCCAACATTATGATAGAGGAGTAAATGGAGATAACGGCTATGGAATGGACTTGAAAAATAATTATTTTGTGATTATCTGATTATCTCATCAAAATGTTATGCATGAAACTGAAAAGCATATAGCTCTTAATGAGACCAGTATAGATCTCTTGGTATCTTGATTGTGTTGCGTTATTTTGAAAGAAAAATTACAAATATATAAAAATGTCTATATACAAAAGTGGTGGCAAAGCTTCACCAATATTTTGGTCTCCTGAAAAAAATTACCCAGAAAAAATTCTATTAATTTCAAAGTAGGTAAGTATAGCCAACCTCTTCTCTTTGATAGTCATTTTAGAAGCATATATTGCAACACATTAGCCTTTCTGGTTTCTGAGGGCACTAATCTCTATTACAAACATCTGATATTTCTTACTTCAAAAGTGCTTTTTGAGATACCCAAATCTCGTTAATTTAGTCTTTCATTTGTGTTAATTTCATTAATTTTGTTTTACTCTCTGAATGCCAAACAGAGAAACAGAAGCTTTTTAAGCCCTGACACTCAAAAGCTTCTGAATGGAAAGTCACTGTATGAGTCAGGAAAAAATTAAACTTAGAAAGAAAGTGAATTCTTTTACACTTTGAAAACTGATGCTTTCCCATTTCCAGAATGAAATGGATAACAGGTAGTAGCCGAATTTTTGAGCATATTTATAAAATTACACATATTTCTATCACCTAGACATATGCACTAGAAATTTTGTGAACTTGTACATACTTGCATCACTTTTTTGCTTGAAATGTTTTGATTTCCTAAGAATCAGTTATATCCATGTTTAAATATAAACACAAAAATAGTTTCAAAGTCATATATAAATAGAAAAAAATCCATTTACTTCTCTCCATCTACAAGGTAACCAATAATTATTGCCATAGCTGTGCTTAAATTAAGACACAAATGTTTTGACACATGCACCCCAATGTTCATTACAGCACTATTTACAATAGCCAGGTCATGGAAGCAACCTAAATGCCCATCGATGGACGAATAGATAAAGAAGATGTGGTACATATATACAATGGAATATTACTCAGCCATAAAAAGGAACGAAATAGGGTCATTTGTAGAGACGTGGATGGACCTAGAGACTGTCACACAGAGTGAAGTAAGCCAGAAGGAGAAAAATAAATACCGTATATTAACGCATATATGTGGAATCTAGAAAAATGGTACAGATGAGCCAGTTTGCAAGGCAGAAATAGAGACACAGATGTAGAGAACAAACATATGGACACCAAGGGGGAAAAGTGGGGGGTGTGGGTGGGATGAAGTGGGAGATTGGGATTGATGTATATACACTAATATGTATAAAATAGATAACAGATAAGAACCTGCAAAAAAAAAAAGGACACAAATGTTTTATGATTGTGTCTTAAGAAATAGGATTCTATACCTTTTTGTTGAATTGTGTCAAGCTCTTGCTTGCATCTTTCAACTCGTGTATCTGTAAAATGGGACAAATGAGATGTTTCATAGCCATTTCACCCCAAGATGGTATGAGGTGGACGCTTGGATGATTCACTAATATGTCAATTATTGTTGGAGTAATCCATATGAATTCATGTACACCACTAGGGTTTATGTCAATAATGGTGCCCAATTACATGAAATAATAAGGTAGTGATTTGAAGAAACCGATTTTTCTCCAGAGAGCAGTTTTCTCTCTCTCGAGGTAAAACTCTCTTTAGCACTTCAGAATTTATAACATCTTTCTTAAGATTCATTTTAAGGAACATAAGGCAGGGGGTAAGCCATGAAGGTTGGCAGGACACCACAAACCTATCAATGATACACAAGTTTAAAGGAGTGTTTAGTCACTTTCATATGTTTTTCTAAATATATTTGTACTATTCTGTCACAAACTATGAATTTATTAAGAAGTATTTGCCTCTTTTAATAATAGGATAGAAAGAACTCATCAATTTGAGATAAGTAATGTAAAACTAGAATGCTTTTAGGCATGTATTGAGCAGTAAGTGCTGAAGAAAGTCTAGCTGCCAAATCATTGGTTTTTTGGTGGTCTCTAATTTTTATATTACTTCATTCAAACCTACTTGCAGCAGAATATGAGATTCAGTGGGAGAGACAGGATAATTTACCAAGTGTTTTTTCTTTCTTTTAAATATTTTACAAAGTCAAGTGATCTTTCCATCCCTTTCACATTACAATTTTGTAGACATTGGATTACACGGACAGCTCTAAATAAATGAACTTCTAAAATAAATCAATTTTATGACATTTGAATAGGTTTCCTCATTGCTGAAGCAATAAGTTTCACTGATACAAATCTGAGTGTAACATATGGCCTCAGCCTTAGGCCAGGGTGTTCCATTTGAATTATTCTAGGCTTTTCCTTACAGTGCTGTGCTCCAAACATGAATCCAATTACCAACTGCAGTCAGGCAATTGAAAAGCTGCAGGAGAAATACTCTAATAGATGGGGAGGGGGTGCAAAGGACTATGATTTGTGTGGTAATCAGCAAGAGAAGGTCAATTGTAATAGAATAGACTGGTTTCCAAGACAGAAGTAATGTAGGATGCCTTCCACTTCATTGAGGGATGCTATCAATAGATTTGTTGTTTTCATTACCAAGAATGTCACTTACTGACAAAATAAATAAAGTGTGAGAAGGCCTGTTGATGGATCAGGTGATTAAAACCTAGGTTGCAGTGAGCAATTAGCAAACTGATGACCTTTTTTTGAGGACTAGGAATAGGAGGTTGAAAGAAAGGTGCTGTGTAAATGTCTATCTGAAAAGAATAGTTTTATGTTCTTTAAGATTTATTTTCAGACTCTAGGATTCATAATAGGAAGGCTGAATAAATACGCATCTCCCCAAGATGCAATCTTTCTTTTAATGCTCAGAGTTACTGAATTTCTTCTCAATAGAGAAAACAGCAATGCAAAAGAAGGCCCACCGTTCATTCCACATATTTTTAACAATGTAATTCCTTAAACGATTGTACAGATAGTACCCTGTAAGCTCTCCCAACAAAAGAATTCATTCCATTCATGGGGTCTCTATTTTCCTTTGAGTCCTGAGTCAAGTTAGTCTCATAGCCAGATGATTTTTCTTATGAATTATAGTAAAAGCAAAACAAAAGGCACTGTGAATCTAATAATCCAAAAGGCTTTTACCAGAAATATCAGATATATTTTTATAAAGGTAAATCCTAGGCCAAAGGAATGACTTACCCAAGGCTAATCTTATCTAAATTCCCACCTCCACTCTTTGGCACTAACCCATCAGACTATAAGGGAATACTTCCTTTTTTTAAGTTTGCTCAAAGGCTCTACTTCCTTTACCCCTCAGTCAAAAAATATAAAAGAGTGCCCTTTGCTGCAGGTGTCAGGCTACCAGCGAATCACCTTCACCTACTACATAGAAATTGCTATGGAAAGAAGTAGAGAAAAATTAAAGCATGACAATTTAAATAAATAATACCGCAATTTCAAAAGCTTACCTGATTACAAATAAAACAAGAAAAATATATCCCCGCCTCCTTGTACAGCGCACCGTTGTGATTTTTTGACTTCATAGGAGTATTCAAATCCTAAAGGTGTACAATACTTTCAAAACAGTAATAATTTCATTGAGTGCTTCAGTCTCCCTGATTGCAAGCACTCATTTATACTTAAGAATCAACTAAAACTCAAAGTCCTACGGTGAATTACTAAGAACGCAAAAGGAATTTGAGATGCAGTCAGTATTAAGGATCTTTTATTGAGAAGACTGACTGCTATTAGGACAAAATACGCCTGTGCAAGCTCTCTGAAATTTTAGTTAAATATATCAAAAGCCGTTTAACTAATAAAAAAAAAGCCACTGTGTTTACAGAGCCATCCGTGGCTCCTTGGCAAATCCTAAGGGAAGGATGCCTTTGGGAGTGGTCCTTACAATGTGGAGCAGCCATCTGTTCACCATATCTGATCGCTGTTCATTCTGTAAGCGCTCTCCAGCTTCCAGCACTTAGGAGCGATTAGCTGATGCCCAAGGATCTTGATGCTGCACTTTCCCTGGGCAATCAGAAGAGGAGAGAGTCCATGAGAGCTTTAAAAGGCAAAGATATGCCTTGTTAGCAGCTACATTTGAATCAAGCTTTAGAGTACAACTAAATCCTACATAAATATGTACCTAGGAAAAAGAGAAAGATTTTTCAGGCTGATGTCGGAGGAAGAAAAAAAGTTATTTTCTGGTATAATCTTTTCTACTCCATTTTCTACAGGAAACCAGGTTCTATATTTTTCTGGGGCAGGGCATTTCGTGGTTAGAAAAAGAAAAGTTTTTAATTGCGTTTGTCACGTGCTTTCCTCAGCAATTTATTTTCCCAGCAGTTACAACTACCTTTTATTGGTTATTTGGTGAGCACAGCTCCTGGCTCCAGTGCAGATTTTAATTTTTAAATATCGGGCTGCTGACGATACTTCTTCTGTTGGCATGAAGGGACATTGTCTGGAATTCTTTGACTCCCTCAAGCAATTTTATTTCCTGTTTTAATTTTAGTATATGTCTCTATTAATCATTTTTGAATAGATTATTCGATAGAATTTTATGTTCAAAGAGTTTTTTCTTAACAAGTGAGTTAAAGAGACAAGGATTCTGTACAACTATCCTTTCCTTCTCTTTCTGACCTATATTTTTTCTTAAAGTTGCACACAGGCTTTGTCAACTATGGTAAGGTAGAATTAATGAAAATGTTTGTTCTATGATAAAATTCCATATACATGTATTTTCATTGAAATTCTGTTTTTTTCATTATCTTCTCTTATGTCAAACTTTTTACATAGGTGTACTCAGCTAGAGAAAGCTTTCTCTGCATAAATCTCAACTCAAGTAAATAATAAACTACATGCATGATATTTTCATTATTTCCTGTTAATCCACTATTTGTCAAGAGAAATTATGATATTAATTAAACAAAACAATTGCCTGTTTAAATAGTAAGAAGTTAATAAATTTTAAAAATGCTTCCTTTGTAGAAGATATAAAAGAGAGTTCTCAAATTTCCCATGGGCCATTAATATACAGCCAATACTTTTGATTCATTTTTTTTCCTTAAGTGATCAAACTAGAAAAAGCATATGGCATTTAGAGGGCATTATAACTGAGCACAAACATGACCAAGAAAAGCTCATCACTCAGAAATGGGGACTCCACAAAGGATGATCCCTTGTGCTGCTGAAGATGACATCGGTAATCGCTGCATCCATTTATGGCAGCAAAAAGAAACCAAACTTTGTAGGTGAAACTTCAGAGAGCTGAGTCACCAGTCAATAATGGCATGCATGTGAAGCCAATTGAGTCAAATTCACACAAGAATCTTCAAGTATCAGATGAGGTTTTCACAGTGATAGTGTAGAGTCAGAAGTCCTTAAAAAGACTGCTTAGTTGGGCAGGAAATGTCTTGCATATGGGAGTAATATGTGCATAAAACTATCTAAAGTTGTGTAATAAATTTTATTTTAAACACTTCTCCAAACAGGGTGATGATATTTCTCCCCCTTAATAGTATATTTGCACAATTCAATTCCTTCTCCAAAATTAAAGTTTAGACTCTTTTATCTAACTTCTAACTTTGACACAATTTGTATTAGCTAAGGTCAAGTGGCTTAATATTAATCATCAAATGAAATTAATGAAAGCACAGGAGGAAATGCCAATTAATTGGGCATAACCAAAGAGGTTTTTCTCATCTATTTTCCTGGAAATAGAGCTTGTGTGGAGAGACTACAAAGCTACTAAATTTTATAATGAAAACGCTTTGAAAAAGACAGAATAAGCTCTGAGTATTGATTACACACTGCAGGGAAAGGACTAACTGGGTTAAAATTCTGAAAGAGAAGGCTTAAATTTGAAAATGGAAGTTGCCATTATGATGTTTATTCAGGGAAATAAGGAGTCAAAGGCCAAACTTTCCAGGATATGAGTTCAGATCTTCAAATAACAGCATTTGAGAAAGGAGGTGAAAATAGTTCTAAAGGCCAGCATATAATATCAGGTATATCAACACTTCCTCAGAAGATTTCTGAATAAAAAAAGAAAACACTAATGCTAGAAGAGTTAGCTCCACAAATTAAAACAGCTCCTATCACAAAGATGCTGAAACAATTTATATGAGCTCAACTTAACTCCTTCATTTTATGTCATAAACTTAAGCGTTCTCTAACCACTTGAAAATTTGCTCAGCCCAGGTGAAAGATGACTTTATGAAGCTTGATTCTGGATGCTAGGGTTTCAGTCTAGCTATCGGGGCACAAAGAAAACTGAAAATAAAAGGTGACCTGTGATAACTTCAAAAGAAAATTCTAGAGAGTAATACAAAGTCAGGTTAAAGCAGTCACTTTACAAAATACAATTTGTGAATTAAAAAAATTTTTTTTCTTTGAAAGATAGAACTTTGAAATACATGGCTTCCTTTCATGCCTTATTTATTATCTTTATTTACTTACTTATTTTTGCAAAAAAAATTTTTCCTCTAAGTTTAAGATGAAAAATTAGTCACAGCTGATGCTTATATATTTTACAGTCCTTTGTAAATCAACCAATAACCAAGTAGAAAACAGCTTTCTACTTTTGATTCTCCAAATGGTAATGGTCCATTTCCATCTTTGATTCTTGACATGGTTGATCTTTGCTCCATCAGTGGTCATCTGTGCTGCTAAAACAGAGCATGGAGTTATTTATTCAGTTGTTGCATATTAGTTCCTCAGGAGTTAAAAGATCTGAACAAATATAAAGTCTTACACTACATTATATTACCCTTTACTAATGGGAAATTCAAGTTTAGAGATCAGTATTAAGCCAGTCCCTAAAATGTGCTTGTTTTATGAGAGGAACCCCAAACTGACCTCTGATCAGGTAGTATTAGAAGAATTTTACCCTTGTTACTAATTAAATAGCTGTATTTGCATTATTTTCCTTTACAGTCAAGTTATGACATCAGCTGTCTCAAGGAACTTGAGACAGAGAGGAACTTGAAGACAAACAGAGTCAAGTTCCCATTTAAGCAGGAAGAATATATTTTGCATACTAAGGTCCTGACATTTGGCATCTAGTGTGCAGTAGCTTATTGTGATTAATCTACCAGCATATCACATGTCAAAGGGCTCTTCACTGAAGTTTGAGGAGGGCAAAATGAAAGATTTATTAAAACTCCAACTTTTCAGATGTTAGGTACCTGCTCTTCCTAAGGCAATTTACTTAAGAGCCACAGAAAGCAAGAACAGTGGCTCAAAATGTCATATTTTTTTGGTCCTGGAGTGGAGTGTCTAAATATACACTGGCAAGTATATAGAAGCATTTGGTATGTTCAACAACCTTGGGGGCAATGTTTGGGTAATCCTTTTTTGTTCATCACATATAATACATCAGCTACTTCTGCCCTATCTTTTTTGTATGTATATTATTAAGTTCCTTCCTATTCAAATATATTCACACATTGCATAGAAAAAGACAATTACCATAATGATTCTGAAAGTGTTCTCATTTCAAAAAGAAAATTCTCTTCCTCAAGAGCACATAGTTTTGCCCCTTCATATATATTTTTGAATTTCCAGTATAAGTATATTCATTTCTCCCTCCTGGAATTATTAATGACACTTGTGCAAAGCTAAGCTATATCTGCCTCTACATAAAAAGTCTTGATAATTTTCTTTGTTACATCACAGCTGCAGAGTAACCATAGCAACCAATTTAAGAAACAGAAATAGTTATTACTACATGCCTTCCGTGTCTGGAATGTGCAAATGGAAGAAATGCTATTAAAGTACATTAAAGAAAAGAAGTTCTCTCAGTTTTACAAATATCTTCATTTTTTGACATTGCCCTTGCAATCATTTTGCTTGAGTAAATCATTACTAAAATCAAAGTTCAGCTTGTCTAAAATATGTAGTGAATCATTCAAAAGCAATGAAGATAATGTCACACTCACAGATAAGGCCAAAGATGGTCTGGTTTTGTGTGTACTGTCCTCACTTTTGAAGACTTGGGCACTTTGGGTAGTTTTCTATGGAAGAAAGCAGGTATTTAGGTCTCCAGCCTTACTCTCTAAGCCATGGTAGAATATTATACTCTAATAAATTTAAACCAAAATCTGTCAGGATCGCCTTCCCTAGTTTCTTGCCCACGGTGACAGGTCATGGTCTTTTTTTTTAATAAAAAATTGGGGAATAATTTCAAATTTACAGAAAAGTTACAAAGTTAAAACACAGAGTTTTCATATACCCCTCACCCATTTCAATTTCCCGTAACATTTTCATCTCATATTACATCATTGGTACATTACTATTTATTTGGGTATCACCAGTGATTCTACAAATGTCCTTTTTTATGTTCCAAGGTCTAATCCAGGATATTTTTCATGTCTGGAGGATCTCTTCAAGTCCGTGACAATGTATCAGTCTTTCCTTGATTTTCAGTCTTAAGGAGGATTGTACAGAATGCCCCTCAATCTGGGACTGGCTGAAGCTTTCTTGTGATTAGACTGGTGTGATGGGTGTTGGGAAGAATATCTCTGAGGTTAAGTGCCCTTTTCACCACATCGTGTCAGGTGGCACCTGGTATCAACATGCCTTAGCACTGTTGGTATTACCCTGATCACTAAATAAAGGTAGTGTTTGTCAGTTTTCTCCTTGTAAATTTACTATCTTGCCCTTTCCACAATCTAGTCTTTGGAAGCAAATCACAAAGCCCAGCCCATAACCCAAAGGAGTGGAATTTAAATTCCACCTCTAGAAGGGGGAATGTATCTACTTACATTATTTGGATTTCCTTTCTCTCCCACTTATTTATTTATTCTACTATTTATATAAGTATGGATTCAGGCATATTGCAATTCAATACAAGGTTACTTATTTTGTCACTCAGATTGTTCCCATTTTGGCTACTGGGGGCTCTTTCAGGTTGACACCTGAGTGTCTTTGACATGACCTCATCCTTTTAATTTTGGAGCAATTCCTTGTTTTCTAGCACTGCCAAATGCTCCAGGCCCATCTTGCATATTCCCTGTCTCCACCCTAGAATTAGCTATTTCTCCAAGGATCCTTGGTAACTTATTAGAAAATGGTGTTTAAAAACCAAGATTTCAATCGTGGGTGGATCATAGTTTGTTTTTGTAGTTAAACCCAGTTCCGCTCTTTCAACATTCTCTTTTAACAAACTCTATTAGCACTAACCTGATTGCTGTGGAGAAAGCTATCTCTTTTAAGTTTTCCTCCTTCGGTTTGCATCATTTCACAACAACTAACTGGAAACATAGGCATAGTACCTTGAAATCACTGAAAATTCATTTTTCATAAGATAGAAAAATCATAAGTTTGTAAAACTAAAGCATTATTTTAACAGTTTTGGTGCTTCCAGCTGCAAGTAACAGATTTGCTGATTAAAATTAGGGTGTTACTATTTTATACTATGGTTAAATTTGGTAGCTGGGCAACATGAAGGTTCTGGTTGGCTTCATTGTAAATCTGTTGGCTGCCCTTCATTGTTGCAAAATGTCTGATGAAATGTAAGCCATGTATCCTTAAATAACTACCTCTAAGGGCAAGAAGAAAGACATACTTGTCCTTGGGCATTTTGCCTTTTATCTGGAAAGAGAATCTTTTCCAAAAGTTGCCAGGAGACTTCTTCCTATGCCTCACTGGGTAGAACAGTGCTTATCAAACCAAAAACCATCACTGGCAAAGGGAGATAGGCTCGATATTACTGGCTTAGAAACCAATCCTGATTTATTCCCTGGAGCTCATGGAGAGGATCACCTTCCTTAGACCACTGCTGCCCAAGCCACTTCTTAATAAAACCATAACTTTGTGAGGAAGAACCAAATTGTGGATGGTTGGTGGACATTATATCATAACATTATATCATAAAACATATTTGCACAATGTAAATGTCAAATGCTCCTACTGTGGAAAATTATGGGGTTTTTTTGTATCCTCAGGATATTCCTTGTCACCCCTAAGTAATGGAAAAGATAAAGCAAAATTTTTGACCCTGCTGACCTTGTTGCCTCAGCAAAACATGTACCTGTGATTCTGCCATAGTACATTGGTCCAGGTGATGGGGCAGGTGTGTAAATCTCTGCTGGGGATGCAACTGCACTATTTGGGACTCAGACTAATGATGAGCTAGGAAATGTAAATAAACTAGAGGAAGGATATTAAAGTGGTGTTTTATCAATATAGTTTTTCAAATAAATAGCAAAATGAGTGTAGGAACATCTTCCTAATCGTCTCTTGAGTTCGTGTGTGTGTGTGTGTGTGTGTGTGTGTGTGTGAATTTTTAGTGCACAGTACTCTGAAAAATTCACCCACATTAGAGGGCATGCTGACTGCATTGATCTGGGCCTTTCAGTACCTTGTTCTGGGTTTCTTTGCCCTCTAGAAAGCTGCATGAATCATAGGCTTTCTTGGAAAATCTATTATCTTTTTAAAAATACATTAAAATGTACATTAAGAGCCAGGGACGGGAAAAGCTCTGTCAGTACAATTAATATTAGGTTGATTAGTGAGAAATAATTGGTCATTTCAGTCAAATTCAGTAAGAGAGGATACTCATGATTCCATATATATTATTATAATTGTCAACTTAGTTAATATCTTAGGAATGAGATATAAAACTTAGGAAAAATTGATCACCCTTATTACACCTGCAGTGACTGAAGGTAACATCATCATTTATAACATCTGAGTTATACCTATAGAATTTGCCTTTGTGGTGAAAATTTGTCCTCTTTTATTTTTTAAACTCTGCCCAGAACAAGTTTACCTTAAGAGTAGAGAATATGGAGTTAAATGGCATGGGTTCAGAGACTTGAATCTACCACTAACTAGTTGAATGACCTTGGCCAAATTAACTGCTCTTGCCTTGGTTTCCTCATCAGAAAAGTGTGAACAATAAAAACAACAACATATTTCTGGTTTGTAATCCTCACAACATGATTCAATTTATGCCAGAACCAGTTCCTGGCACAGCATATGAGTTACAGTAGTGGTTGTTATTACAATTATAATTATCTACTTGAGAATTAAAGCAAAATAAATCTTTCTTTTTAAAATTGTCATGGTGCGACTTCCCTGGCGGTCCAGTGTTAAGACTCCGCACGTCCACTGCAGGGGGCGCTGGATTCAATCCCTGGTTGGGGAACTAACATCCCACATACCACGCGGTGCGGCCAGAAAATTTTAAAAATAAAATTGTCATGGCAATAAAATATATAGGAAATGCTCAATTATAAACAAAGAAAGGTGAAAGACAAGAATTCATCTGTATCAAAGTGAGATGAAAGATTTTTCTCTATCTTGTAGTAAATTGCTTCATCCTTAACATCAGAGGAGACTACTTTTGAACTTTGGGTTGAGAGAAAGAGGAAGTTCTCTGCCACAGATGTCTGAAGGTCCCAGGGGAGATTGCGGAGAAACCAGTGACAGTGGCAGAGGAGCGATAGTGGCGATGGCACAGAGAAGGTGGCAGGTCCAGCCTGGAATCCTGGAAAGTGCTGCTGGAGCAGACGAGGTGGCCAAACTCCTTTACCACACCTGGCCAAGACCCGGATTTTTCTTTCTCAAAGTACTCAAAACCCAAGAGCAATACGCCCAAACGCTGGGTGTTTGTGGGGCATGGTGGGAATGATGCTTGATTTTTGAGTTCCTAGTGTTTTGAGCTCTGCTGTCATTAATACACTTTAAGAATGATAAAAATAAAATAGTTGAGGATTTTCTTTAAAAAATTCACTTTCTGAAATAAAATCCTGATTTGGAGGAAATACTAGAGAGAAATCTAAGAAATCTAATCTAATCTCTCTCCTATCCTCAGAAAGACTATTCATTGATATCCCTAAAAGGAAAAAAAAAAAAATCTATAATTTCCTACAGTAAGGTACTTAACTATAAAGATCTTCCTATTAAAAAATCTGATATTTTATTCATTAAACATATTTAAATATATGTGGGCATGTGTACATATATATATATTCATGCAGATATATGCACATGTGTCCCAAAAGACATGCATTAGAATCTTTATAGCAGCTGTATTCATAATAGTCCCAGACTAGAAACAATACAAATGCTCAACAACAGGTAAATTAACAGGTAAATTGTAGTATATTCATATAATTAAATACATTTTAAAAGAATAAAATATTGCTACACACACCAGCATGCCAGAATTTCATAAATACTTTGTTGCATAAAGGAAACAGACACAAAAGTGTCCAAAGTAGCTGATTTCATATATATGAAGTTCACGAAAAGAAAGGAAAACTAACCATCAGGGTTAGAAGAACAGAGGTTACCTTCATGGGGAACGACGGAGAATCAGAAGGAGCATTGGGGAATTTGCTGGGATGATGGAGCTGTTCTAGATCTTAACCTGCATGGCGGTCACATAGGTGCATACATATGTAGAAAGTCATCAAGCTTATATGTCAATTTAATGCCATTTACATAGTTTACTACATCGTGTGTGTGTTTATAATTATGTGTGTGTGTGTGTGTGTGTGTGTGTTTATAATTTCAAAGAGTTTTTCTGAATAGTTTTTAAGTACAGTGGAACAGAAACATAGTAGGGTACCATGGCCTGTTAATCAGACCTTAAGAGGTCACCTTAGAATACAGTTGTAGATAAAATACAGAATTCTTAATTAATTTTGAAGCTCAGGTAAGAAAAAAATTTGTGTGTCTCCCCACAACTTCCCTCAAATCTGTTGTTTATCAGAAATTCAAATTTAATTGGACTTTCTATACTTTTATTTGCTAAGTCTAGTAACCTTGGCCTGAGGTGAAGCTTGGGGTCAAGAAATACTGCCCTGATGTGTATCACTGACTTCCATTGCAATTGCCAGGTACAACCCAATGGATTCATTTCTCATGAGCCAAATAAAATTTTTCTTGCTAATATTAAGCAGGAAGAAGGCTTTCTTTTTATGGAGTTAAATTCATTAATTCTAAATTTTTATCTTGTAGAACTGGGGAGGAGCAAGACCTCAGGATGGAGAAAATTTCTCATCACAATTAAGAACTGAAATACAACACTATCCATTCAAGCAGGCACCACGGGTGTTAGTGTCATCTCTAAGCCCAGCAGGAAGAATGGGCAGTGCCAACAGATGGCCACACTTTTTTTCAAGATTGATCTTGCCTTTCTGGCACCAGGCTCCTACTTCAGGTTTGCCAAGAATGGTCGGCATGTCATGTGTTAATTGCTGGCAGGGGCCGCCCAATGACTTTACAGCCCAGCTCACAGTGGGCTCTTGATTAAGGAGAGCATGCAGCTCCCAGCTCCAACAGGACTGCTTCCTACAAAGTCACGAGACATATATATTATTCATATATATGTCTTCATATATATTAAAGTACACCTTTAATATTACTTGCACAGTAGGTGGGAAACGAGAGCTATTTTTGGCTCTGTGCCTGTGAGTATAAAGCTGCATCGAGTGGCTTTTAAGCAGGCACTTCTCCATCTAGCAGAGCAAATTGAAGGGGGCAACATATGGCTAATAGCATGAGCAAAGTCCAGTCATCTCTGTCAGTTTTGGGGTTTAGCAAGGGGAAGTAGGTACGTCCACCACCGGATGACAATGCGGCATCATCTATTTCTCAGTAGGCGTAAGTTGAGATCAGGTGTTGACAGATGGTGGTCTCCCAGGATAACATTGGGCATTTTTCATAAGTGGAGATTAACAGGTTGTTTCAAGGTATTCAAGTCTCTAGCATTTTACGAATGAGAATTTATGAAAAAAATTCCAAGAGAAGTATTCAGTATATCTTCATAAAGAGATAGGTGAATGGCAAGCCAATGGTTGACCCAGAGAATGTCTATTTTGTAGTTATTTCATAAAGCAATAGCTGCTGAAAATAGTAACAGAAAGTTCATAATAAAAAGACCACATCAAGATATACAGAGGCAGATTAAAATATTGTGCTTTGAATTTAACATAAAGAAAAATAACTGTATGCTTACAGAAAAGTCAGACATGTATTATACAGCTAAAACTATTTTCAACTCAAAGACAAAGGCTTGGAATGAAAATTCAGGAGGGACCAGGCCCCTCCAGGCATTCAGATTTTTAAAGAAATTCATTAACTTTTATCTGAATATAAAATGTGTGCATATCTACAATAGTATATTTGGAAAAGATGAGTAAAATACAAATTAAATATCACCCAAATCAAACCATTCACAAGTGACTGCCCTTTGTGAATTCCATTTAGATTTAATTTTTTTACATCAACAAGTTTATATTGGATTTAAGCAATTCCATAACACTTTGCATAAAAATAATTCAAAATATTCACACAAAATCTGAATTTGATATTGCATCTAAAGCTGTAATGGAAGTCCCTTTTTGCTTTTCTGATCTTCAGTAACAAAGGAGAGCCATCCAACAGCCTTAGGGCAATATTATTTCACGTACATGAGCAACACTGTTTATGTATATGTTAGCTTTGCATTCTCAGAGGTGAATAATGTCAATTCCTAGGGATTGACAAGTAGCAGGCACTCAGTATTTATTCACTGAACTGGATTTTTCAGATCTTAGCTTTTACTCATCTTACAAGGCCTGGTGTTGACCACTTAATCAGCAACTATCTACTATCAACCAGCTACTCGAAAATGAACTGGGGTGACTCCCTTTTAAATATTTTTTCTTCTCCACTCACCACATTCAATTTTCACAAAATACAGGTGCATCTCTCCTTTAATTTGTTCTTGAATATGGCATTACCTTAATACTGGCGGGATAACTCTTATGCGAAATTTCTGCAAAGTTAAAACATATGCTTTCCCTGCCCCCAGGCTCCAATCCCTCCAGCCTAGCCACACACACACACACACACACACACATGCGTACACATACTGCTATCAGAGTTTTCTTTTCAATACACAAATCTTAATGTGATAAGTGTCCTCCTAAAACACGTCTATAGTTCTCTGCATTGCCAATAACGTAAAGTCCAGATTTCTCAACAAGGCAAGCAAGATCCTTGAGGATGTAGCCTAGACTCACTCTACCTCTTCCTCCCCTCACTCAGGGCTCCGTGTAGCTGCTGCCTCTGTGCTTCCCCTGCTGTTGTTCTTTCTGTCCTTGATGGTCCTCCACTCCGAGTCTACCCACTTCCATTTGTGTTTCAGAACCCAAGTCAGATGTTACCTGGGTACAAAAACTCCTAAATTTTACAAATTCTAATTAGTCATCTCACCCGTGACTATAACCCTCAGAGAGGCATAAACTTCACAGACGTTTTGATGGAAAATTAACAAAATAGTGGCAGAAGATTACAAAAGGTTGACAATAGTTTTAAGAAATTATTATGACACTAGAAAAGGAAAGAGAGTTTACATAGACTAGATCATTGAAATGTACAGAGGCCTACTGTTTTAAGATTTGCTAACTGATTTTTAGCTAGCTGTCATTTCTGGCTGTAATGTGTACTGTGCACCTGGACCGATATCATCATTAATAGCAGCTAAACATGGTAGATGAAATATTTTGAAAAAATCATCTTTCATGCATCCATGAGCAATATGGATATATAGCTGGAAAAAATAAAACTAAATTTCCGGTTCATGCTATATACATAAATCTGAGTAGAATATAGATCTAAAGTGAAAAACACAACTTTAAAATTTTTATAAGAACATATTTAAGGATACTTTTGTACTCAGGGTAGGAGAAGATTACTTAAACAAATCCAAAAAGCATGGATGAAAAGGAAAATATGTTAAATTTGAGTACATTAAAATTACAACCTTCTGTTTCTCAAAAGGTATATTTAACCAGGGAAATGACAAGCAAAGCCTGCGAGGAGATGTGGTCATTATACAACTCAAATTTAGTATGTAGAACAGATAAATAACCAAACATACTAATAGGAAAAAGATAATTAATCCAAAAGCATAGTTGACAAAAAAATATATGAACAGAGAATTTAAAGAAGAAGAAGCATACCAATGGCTAAGAAACCACACACAAACACACAAACACATACACACACACACACACACACACAGACTTAACCTCAGACAGAGAATTCAAATCACAAAAAGCCTTGCAAATATTGAAAAGTCTAATAATATTACATGCTCCCAATGATGTGGAAAAATGAACTTTATTTTGCTGAAGAGGGATGTGGAAAAATTGACTAGAATAACTACATTGGAGACAATGTTAACAATTTAACATCATCTTAGATGAAATTTACATAATCATAAACTCAGTAATTTAAATCCCTATAATGTATCCCAGAGAAACTCTTGCACATGTACATAGGGAGATATGTACCAGGATGTTAATAGAAACAATTTTTTATTTACACCATTATACATACGACTTCACAGTGAAAGTTAATGACTTAGAGCTATTTGTGTTAATATTTCCAAAATATAATACTGAATGAAAAAATAAGATGCAGAAGGAAATATCCAACATGATACCATCCATATAAAAATAAAGTAAGCTAAACAATACCGTATTTTATATTACCATAATCCTGTAATATATATTATTTGGAACATAGATAATTTTAATATGATGACATGCTTGGGAATGGGCCAAAAATAAATTTTCAGGATTGTAGTTTTATATGAGAGGGGTTAGGGTAATTATTAATGAAGGTCTACACATTTTTTGTAATGCTTTCTGTTAAGCTAGTTTACAGATGCAAAAGTATTCTTATGTCACTTTTTGTATGTCTGACATTTTACCATAAAATTCAAAGTATGTGTATTTTCCTCAAGCTACAATCAGTGAAGCTGTGGTCCATTGACTACTAACAATAGAACATAGTTTGGGAGACATTTCATTGCATTTTTGTCTACTAATGTTGCTCCTATTTTTATTCACTTTTCTAAAGGACACTTTGCTGATGTGTTTTTTGCAAAGCAATTTGCTGAAAGAATCAATTTAATTTATTTCCATTTATGTTTCTTCAGTGAGGACTTAGACACACATGAAGGACTTGAACAGATCCAAGGAGAATGTCAGTCATGGACTGATTAGCATGAACTTCTTTGAGTGATGCATAATCTTTGACAACCATGGTAGGAACTTATTCTTCCAAGAATATCCAGAGGACAGGCACCTATAGGTGTCATCTGCCACCTCTAATTTATTAACTGATTTATAGACTGCTTTCATAGGCGTTCGTTATATTCCTTAACCTTGACCTTCCCTTTCACAGCTTGATATTGTTATTACAATAAATGCCCTTCCCACTCCACACTCCAAGTAAAGAAATCAATAAAAGTATTTTTAAAGTGCTGAACAGTAAACTTAAGAAGTACTGAGAATACTGGCACATCGGAGAACGTAGCTCACAAAGGGCCCATTAGTGTAAATATCAGTATTTTCTTCATGTCCATTAACTATGCCATAATAATATTTGAAAATCACATAGTCTTTCAGCAAAATAAAAGGCATTTTTATAGTATTTAGATCTGCCTGGCTTGTCTTGAAGATCTGATCACAACACGATAGCATGAAATACCCATCTTAATTGGATATTGAGTAGAATTACTGAAATGTTTTAGGCCATCTATGCTTCACTCCAGTGGTCGGCAAAGTTTTTCATAAAGGGCCAAAAAAATAAACCTTTGAGGGAACCAAGAGATAAAATAGAGGATAGAATATTGATACTTATATAATCTTTTGTAATGCAGCCATTTAAAAATATAAAAAGCATTCTTAGCTTGTGGGCCATAAAAATACAGGTGATGGGCCAGATTTGGTATATTCAGAAGACATATGGTATCTGGTCACACTTGAAGTTCATTTTTTAGTTTTTTAAGAATAGCTGCCTCCATTTTAGTCTCAGGAAGACCAACTGTGCGGCCATGTGCAGTGGGGATATGTGTCTCTTGGCTTCTTCCCCAGCCCATCCTGGGGTCCTCAGCCTACCCTGATGCAGCCTCAGAGGCCCCACCCATCCCCGCGCTTCCAGCTCAGCCTCCTTATGGTCATCGTGGCTTTTGTCTCAGTTTCAGGCAAAAGCCATGAAAACAGTATGGAAGTGACTCATATTTTGGAAACGTTGAATTAGATAACACATTACTAAATTTAATATAGAAACGTTAAAAATGTGAAATGGTGAAATCAAATGGCAGTTAATGATGTTCATCTGGGTGACAGTGGTTAATTCTGGAGAATCCTTATCTGAGCTGCACTAATGCTGCTGAAATATTATGATATAATATAATATAAAAAATATAATATAATGGCTGCTGAAAATATTTAATAAGACTCTCTCAGACTGATCAGTTTCATAGAAAATAATTAACCAAAAGGATTGTGTTTATTGATTTCAAGTTAGAAGTTAAAGAAGATTTCATGAAAATAGGTTTCCAAATGACTTTTTTGAGAAATGATATGATAGATATTGTTTTAGCTAAATATACTCTTTCTCTATTTCTATAAAACATGCCTTTTGGTCATTTGTTATTCCTCAGTCAATTGGAACAGTACTTAAGAGCCCCAGACTACTGAAATGTGCAAAGAATTGCATATTTCTCTCATTTGTATGTTAATAAGTCATAGGATATCAGACAAAGCCCAACTAGATATTGCACAGTGAACATTTTACAAATTACTGCACAGAAGAAAGAAACAGAGAGATGAGAGTAGAGATCAGTAGGTCTAAGAGAGTTAATATGGGGGTATTCCTGAGAAAAAGTCTTGGAATATGTATTTGACTAGTTTGCTGGATAGATTTAACTACATTTAAAGTCCCAAGTTTAACACACTGGGTGATTTAGAAGCAGAAAGGGGATATAAAAATATATGAACAGGCAATTCAAATATGAAACCCTAATGACTGATATATAAGAAAAATATGCAATTTCATCAACAATAAAGAAAATACAAATTAAAATAATAATAGGATACCATTTCCTGCCCAGAGTATTGACAATAGTTGAAATGCTTAATAGGATTTGAGCTAGCAAATATGTGAAGAAATAAATACTCTCATTAGTTTATGGATCTATAAATTACTCAAATTTGGGGGAAACAAGTAACTATTTATTTTTAAAATAGTTATACTCTTTTTATTACATAAGATTCCTGTGGTAGCAAGTAAGAAAAGTTAATTCAAATTAAGTGAGCTCCTAAAGAGAATTTATTGGCTTGTGAGATAAAAAGCCAAGGATTTCAAGGTTCAGCTTGATTCAGGACCCAAACAATACCAATAATGATCAATTTATCTTTCTCTCTCTCACTTTTTTCTTCATCTTCTATGTTGATTCAATTCCCAGATTGGTGTAGCATCTCTGGAACTTACACTCTGGAAGCATCATAATGTATATAAAAGAATGCCAACATCTGGTCCCAGAAGTATCAGTAAAAATCTCATAGGATCTCATTATTCTGATGGGTTCCCATGTCCATATTTTAACTACCCTCTGTGACAGGATAATAATAATATCTGATCAGAAATTTTTGAATTTATGGTATTTTTGAATGTGAGTAGAATCAGCCCCACCAAAACCACATGAACTCTTCAACAAATAGTTCCTCAGAAAGAAATTAAGGTGCGGTTATCAAAACGTTGAATAGGAATTCTCTACAAAAAGATATATCTCTATACTCTTCTTGTGTACACAACTATTCTTTCAGACTCTGACAGTTTTTAAATACTTATGTTTGAAAATAGATGAACAAGGATGTTTATTGCAATTTTGTTTCAAATACAAAAATAATCCCCCTGCAAAAGCAGATCTTTGGGAAGAATATGATTGACTATATTTTCATCCATAAATACTAGGGACTATGATATAGCCATTTAATAAAATATGAAAGTCTTTCCAAGATATATTGTTAAGTGAGAAGAAGTAAATAACAGGTCATGTGAAGAGTTTGATCCACTGTTTTTCACAACAAATATAAAATATAGAAAACATTTATATATGTATTCATCTTTATACGTTTTCATAAACAAAAGAAAAACTCTTGACTAACGCATGTCATGGGGAGCAGATGAGGGAAAATATATACTATAGATCTACCTTTTTATGTATTTAGGATTTATTTGACAGCAAGTAACAGACAATCTATTTCAAACTGGCTAAAATCCCAAAAGGAAACTTCTGAATCTGAAATGTGGACAGCTTGATCCAGATATAAATTTCAACAGGGCACAATTCACATCTCTCTCTGTATTAGTCAGGTCACCACAGAAACAGAACCACCGGTAGTTTACATATATATATGGGAATATAGAAATTGGCTCACACGATTATGGAAGCTGAGAAGTCTCACAATCTGCCATCTGCAAGCTGGAGAACCAGGAAAGCTGGTGGTGTAATTCATTCTGAGTCCAAAGGCTCAAGAACCAGGAGCGCATGATTTGGCGGGCAGGAGAAGACAGACAGCTCAGCTCAAATGAAGAGCAGATTTGCCCTTCCTCTGCCTTTTTGTTTTACTCAGGCCCTCAACAATTGGCTGATGCCCGCCATCATTGGTGAAGGCAGTCGTCTTTACTCAGTCTACCAATTTACATGCTAATCTTTCTCAGATACCTCTACAGAGGCACACCTAGAAAAAATGTTTTACCAGCTCTCTGGATATTCCTTAGACCAGTCAAGTTGACACATAAAATGAACCATCACACTCCCTCTCTTCGATGCACTATCATCTATACTGACTGTAATTTTTTCTTGGCTTAAAACAACAGATATTTATTCTCTCACAGTTCTGGAGCCTGGAAGTCTGAAATAAAAGTGTCAGCAGGATGATGTTTCCTCTGAGACTCGAGGTAAAACACTTCCTTGCCTCTTCCTAGTTCCTGGTGCTGTCCAGCAATCCGTGGTGTTCTTTGGCTTGTAGCTGCATCACTCCAGTCTCTTAACTCTGTTCTCATATGGTGTTCTGTCTGTGTCTCTTCTCTTAAAAGAACACCAGTCCTCTTGGATAAAGGGCCCACCCTACTCCAGTATGACCTGATCTTAACTAATTACATCTGCAATGACACTATTTCTAGATTAAGCCAGATATAGCAACTCCAGTATTTACATCACAGACATTTTACATCTTGTAAATAGAAGTGGAAGGAGTCTGTTATTTTTATAGCTACTTTATTTATTTATTTATTTATTTTTGGCTGTGCTGGGTCCTCGGTTCGTGCGAGGGCTTTCTCCAGTTGCGGCAAGTGGGGGCCACTCTTCACCGCGGTGCGGGGACCGCTCTTCATCGCGGTGCGCGGGCCTCTCACTATCGCGGCCCCTCCCGCCGCGGGGCACAGGCTCCAGACGCGCAGGCTCAGCAGTTGTGGCCCACGGGCCCAGCCGCTCCGCGGCACGTGGGATCTTCCCAGACCAGGGCTCGAACCCGTGTCCCCTGCATTAGCAGGCAGACTCTCAACCACTGCGCCACCAGGGAAGCCCCGAGTCTGTTATTTTTAATTTAGATATGCATGCATATTTTAAAAATTATTACATTAAGCAAATATTATTTTAAATAATATGAATAATTTTTAAATATAACAAAATTACAATATATCAAGACAACTAATAAGGCAGGCGAGAAGAGATACTAAATCCAGAGTGTCTATCCAGACAGAGGTGAGACGTATACTCAATATAAGTCCAGTAGAGTTAAGTGGAGAAAGTCCACTGAATAATTTACACTGGGAAGTTGGAGTGTCCAGCAGTAGAATTTCATCCATGGCACAGTTAAGTCTGTGGCAGAAAATATAGACCATGAGGCCAAAGAAAATATCTTCAAATGAACCTAAAGTAGCCAGCAGATTTCCATAGAATGAATGTTTCCTTTATTGTCTGTGGTTACTGCTGCCTTCCTATGGCTGCACATTTGAATCCCCTCTGCAAGCTGCTTTATGAGTTAAATCAAATAAAAGTTAAGAAATACAGATATAATTAGAATTGAAGAAAGGGTGTCTCAACTTTACAGAAACTGGAAATATTCATGACTGAACATGGAATAGGAATCCTGTGGCCGGGCAGCTTGCTGCCGAAGCAATACAAAGATTGGGGATTAAGAGCGTTTTATTCAGAATGGGTTTGACTCTTGCCTTTGCATGTTCTAGTCACAGGGGTTCGATAAGGCTCAGTTTCTCGTCCACAAAGAGGATGTACCAGTTATCAACTTATTGCCCCTTAGCTCTAAACCTGCCCGTTCTGGGCTCAGCTTCCTGATTCCGGAGCTGGCTCCGGTAAACCTCTCTCTTTTCTGGTTGGGGCAATGTTAGGCTTTGCCGGGAGAAGGCACCGGAGGGACCCCCCCCAGACGCAGCAGAAGAGGGGCTTCTCTTCCTGGCTCTCATGTGCTTTTCTTCTTGCTCCCATATCACAGCTGCCTGGACCGTGTGGGAGACCCAGTGGCACTCACTCTGCCGTGAGTTTGCCCGCTCTGGAGGGAGTGCTTTTCTGTTTACGGGCTCCTGCTCCCCAGAGACCTAGTGGTCAGCTTTCTGGACACCGCTTTTGGCCTGCCCGCTGCAGACCAGCTCGGAGGCTGAGCACTGCAAGGTCGCAGCCACGTCCTCTTCATCGAGGTATGAACCCCTCTCAGCTCTGGGGAACTACTTTCCACTTTGGTCCTTCAAAAAGAGTAGCTGCTCCCTGCCTTTACTACTCCTGTACTGTTTAAAGTTTCCTCTTAACACTTGTTGTAATTAACTATTTTCTTTTATTTATTTATTTATTTATTTATTTATTTATTTATGGCTGTGTTGGGTCTTCGTTTCTGTGCGAGGGCTTTCTCTAGTTGCGGCAAGCGGGGGCCACTCTTCATCGCGGTACGCGGGCCTCTCACTATCGCGGCCTCTCTTGTTGCGGAGCACAGGCTCCAGACGCGCAGGCTCAGTAGTTGTGGCTCACGGGCCCAGTTGCTCCGCGGCATGTGGGATCTTCCCAGACCAGGGCTCGAACCCGTGTCCCCTGCATTGGCAGGCAGACTCTCAACCACTGCGCCACTAGGGAAGCCCCTATTTTCTAATTAATAATTCTTCATAGTTTATTTTCCCTCTTTAAATTACTAATCATTTTTGATCTTCTGACTGGACCCTGACCAATACAGTGGGAAAAAAATATCCCCCTTTGAGAGGTTGTTGAAAGGTTTAAATTAAAATATATATATATGTATATGCTAGCTATAAATAAATGCTAGCCATATTTATTAATGAATGGCTGTTATAGTGATCTTTAGGGAATCTTAAGGAATGAAAGTTTCTTTCAGATATTTGGCAATTTCTTTTTATTTATCTTTTCTTCCTTTCCCAGTTGTCTCTTTTTCATAGTGTGGCAAGATGATGTGTTTGAAGCGCATAGACTTATAATCACCAGCACTGCCGACAGAGCTGGGCAAGATATACAATTGTGATGGCAAAATTACTCGGATGGCCAAAAGGTTCATTCGGGTTTTTCTGTAACATCTTGTGCAAAACCCTGAAGGAACTTTTGGCCCAACCCAATACATAGAAAGACAATGAGATACCACTACACACTGAATAGAATGACCAAATCCAAAAACAGAGGGGATACGTGTATACCTATAGCTGATTCATTTTGCCGTACAGTAGAAACTAATACAACATTGTAAAGCAACTATACTCCAATAAAAATTAATAAAAAAATAAATTTTAAAAAATGACCAAAATCCAGAACACTGACAGCACCAAATGCTGGCAAAGATGTGGAGCAACAGGAACTCTTATATATTGTTGGTGGGAACGCAAAATCACACAACCACTTTGGAAGACAGTTGGCTGTTTCTCACTAAACTAAACATTCTTTTACCAAATGATCCAGCAATCATGCTCCTTGGTATTTACCCAAAGGAACTGAAAACTTATATCTACACAAAAACCTGTACAGCTATATTTGTAGCAGCTTTATTCATAATTATCAAACTTGGAAGCAACAAAGGTATCCTTCAGTGAGTGAATGAACAAACTGGTACATCCTTACAATGGAATATTATTCAGCACTAAAAAGAAATGAGCTATGGAAAGACATAGAGGAATAAATGCATATTACTAAGTGAAAGAAGCCAATCTGCAAAAGCTACATACAATATGATTCTGACTATATGACATTCTGGAAAAGGAAAAGCTACGGAATCTCTAAAAAGATCAGTGATTGCTAGGGGCTAAGAGAGAGGGAATGCTGAATAAGCCAAGCACAGAGGATTTTTAGGGAAGTGAAACTACTCTGTATGATACTGTAATCATGGGTATACGTCATTATTCATTTTTCCAAACCCATAGAATGTATGGCACTAAGAGTGAAACCCAGTGTAAACTGTGGATTTGGGGTGATTATGATGTGTCAATGTAGCTTCATCGGTTGTAACAAATGTACCACTCTGGTGGGCACGTTGATAATTCTGGAGGCTGTGCATGTGTTGGGGCAAGGGGTGTATGGGAAATCTCTGTAGCTTCTGCTCAATATTGCTGGGAACCTAAAACTGCTCTAAAAAATAAAGTCTATTAAAAATTGCATAGAGATCATCTACATTTTCTTCATTTGCCTTTGAGTGGATTATAACCTAATATATTCCTTAACAAGAAAGGCTTTTTGGATTTGTTTTGTTTTAGAAACATCTTCAAAATGTCTAATGTTCTTACCATAGGAAAATGTTTCTTTAAAAATGGCCTTTATTTTTTTTAGCTGAGTTGAAGAAAAGAGAGGTGGATGATGTTAAGAAATTTAGAAATTTTATTCTAGCTTCTTATAATTAATTTTCCACCTATTATTTTATATAAACCCAATAGGAATTCATTTGTTCTAAATACAAAATGCTAAATGTGATTCCACTTATTTGGAGCAGAATGTCATATTCAGAATGCTGTTTCAGGAATACATTGTTATTTCCCAAAGAAGTAATACGTTTCGTTTAATTTTCATGTTGTGCGCCTGTACATATAATTAGAAGAAATTTAATCAGCTGCAAATACCACCACAAAGAAACCTGGACAGACTTCCCTTGTTGCGCAGTGGTTAAGAATCTGCCCGCCAAGGCAGGGAACACGGGTTCGAGCCCTGGTCCGGGAAGATCCCACGTGCCGCGGAGCAACTAAGCCAGTGTGCCACAACTACTGAACCTGTGCTCTAGAGCCCTCAAGCCACAACTACTGAGCCTGCGTGCTGCAACTACTGAAGCCCACGAGCCTAGAGCCTATGCTCGGCAACAAGAGAAGCCACCGCAGTGAGAAGCCCGTGAACCACAGTGAAGAGTAGCCCATGCTCGCCACAACCAGAGAAAGACCGCACGCAGCAATGAAGACCCAATGCAGCAGAAAATAAAATTAATTAATTAATTAATTAATTAAAGAAAAAGAAACAAAAAAAAAGAAGCCTGGAACTGGGCTACTGGTAATTGGAATTGCTTTTCAACTGCAACTTGCTCACTTTGTGAAGGTTTCATTCACAGACCTTTCCTTTTTTTTTTTTTTTTAAAGATGTACAAGACCTGTTTATTGAAAATTACAAAGTATTGTTGAGAAAAATCGAAGAGCTAAATAAATGGAAAGCTATACCATGTTTATGGATTGGAAGACTCCGTATTGATAAGAAAGCAATTCTCCTCAAATTGTTCTATAGATTCAAGGAAATTTCAATCAAACTCCCACCAGGCTTTTTTTTTTTTTTTAAGAATATAAGCTATGCGGTTTAATTGTATACATTGGTCTGAAGATTTTTGGACTTATTACTTGCATATGTGATCTGTTTAACACTCTTTAAAACAGAAAATCATTGAGTAGCAACCAGATTTCAAAAAGTCTTCCAAGTACAGCCAGACAGTTGTCTACGTGATATGCTACATATGACAACATAGAATGTACAATTATATTAACACAGACTTCTTTTCCAAGGGGTCAGTATTTTCACACATCTAATAGGTCTCGTGCAGAAGATAACAGAAACAGCAATATCGGTGTCTCTCAATCACATTAAGTTCATCAGATGTATTAAAAGGGTAGCCCTTTTTAATTGAGAATTTTTATACATATTACATTTTTTTTTTAACTTCTTTCTTTTTTCTAAATTATCTCTGTTTTAGATAAATACAGAGCTTAGGAAATAATACTTAAATGAGAACAGTTTGGGCAAATTCTCAGGCTCTATCCTACAAGTGTTCCATTCAGGAAGATCTCAGTACTTCTTCTCCACTTTTTTGTAAAAATTTACAAGCTGATTCATAACCAAAACAAATTTGGAAAAAGAAGAACAAAGTTGGAGATCTTATGCTACCTGATTATAAGGCTTATTATAAAAGTTATAGTAATCAGAATGGTGTAGTATTAGTATCTTGATTTTTTTTTTAATACAGCAGGTTCTTATTAGTCATCCATTTTATACACATCAGTGTATACATGTCAATCCCAATCTCCCAATTCATCACAGCACCCCCCCCCCCGCACCCTGCCGCTTTCCCTGCTTGGTGTCCATATGTTTCTTCTCTACATCTGTGTCTCAATTTCTGCCCTGAAAACCAGTTCGTTTGTACCATTTTTCTAGGTTCCACATATATGCGTTAATATATGATATTTGTTTTTCTCTTTCTGACTTACTTCACTCTGTATGACAGTCTCTAGATCCAACCACGTCTCAACAAATGACTCAATTTCGTTCCTTTTTATGGCTGAGTAATATTCCATTGTACATATGTGCCACAACTTCTTTATCCATTCATCTGTCAATGGGCATTTAGGTTGCTTCCATGTCCTGGCTATTGTAAATAATGCTGCAATGAACATTCGGGTGCATGTGTCTTTTTGAATTACGGTTTTCTCAGGGTATATGCCCAGTAGTGGGATTGCTGGATCATATGGTAATTCTATTTTAAGTTTTTTAAGGAACCTCCATATTGTTCTCCATAGTGGCTGTATCAATTTACATTCCCACCAACAGTGCAAGAGGGTTCCCTTTTCTCCACACCCTCTCCAGCATTTGTTGTTTGTAGGTTTTCTGATGATGCCCATTCTAACTGGTGTGAGGTGATACCTCATTGTAGTTTTGATTTGCATTTTTCTAATAATTAGTGAAGTTGAGCAGCTTTTCATGTGCTTCTTGGCCATCTGTATGACAGAACTTTTCATAATACATTTCAAAACAACACTTGAAGTTCCATTTATTTTACTGATGCATACAATTTTTTTGGATAGGAAGATAGGAAATCGGTAGAAAATGATAAAAGTTTTGCCTATTGGGAGTCACCGAAGCATATCTCAAAACAAAAAGGAAACACACATGAGTAATCTAAATTTATTAGGAAGAACAGGGCCCAGAATGGGAGTGGAGAATCTATAATCAAGAGAGCCAAGATAAAAACCTATTTATCTAAGTCAGGTTCCCAGTAGAAAGCAGATGAATACAGATGGCACACACAAAATAGTATACTATTTTTAAGGAAGGCTTATAAAAATTACTTAAAGATACGGGCAGGATGCAGGGAAGTCACAAATGGTAAGGCCAAACCAGTGGGTGTATCAGCAGATCTGTTACCACTTCTAAGCAGGGAAGGATGGGTGCAGAGAGGTACCAGTTACAGGAACCTAGAATGAGAGAATAGTGTAGAGGAGGCTTCCTCGAAAGGGGCATTGACCTTTAGTTGAGGGACAGCCCCAATACAGGGTGACCCTGCAGAGACGGAACTAGAAGAATAAACTCCAAGTCCTCATCCTTCTCTCACCCTTTGATCACCTGTAGAATTTCCCACTGGCAGAATCAATAGGAAGCCAGCAGAGTTTAAGGGAGCCTATTGATGTGTGCTAACAAAGTCAGCCTCCTGGGAGGAACCAACAGGGTGGAGAATGATCGGGAATGGATTTCAAGGAACAAACAGAAGATACCCAGCAAACTTTTAAACATAAAACAAAACCTTCAACCACCTGTGTGGCCTCATAAGAATCAGGAAATCAGAATAGTATAGAATAAAGGGTAGATGAAAATAAGTAAAGGCTGAATTTTTTTTTAACATTTCTTACCACTTGAAACTTAATAGTCTGTTTTAAATACAGACAGTATATATTATATATAGTATATAAAATGAATAAAAAGATAAATAGAAGATAGGATAGAGAACAAAACTGTTGTGTATAGAAAAGAAACTTGATTGCAAACATTTCTTTATATGTAAAATTAAGAGCTGCTATAGACCTATTACACACATGTATGTCTAAATTAATAGATATTTTTTTAATGTTTAGTGTTGTTCATTTTTTTAATCTCTAAAACAGTTCATATGTAAAAAGGCATGTAGTACAGATAAAAAGATCTCTTGATACTAGGAGAAAGCTTTTTGTTAAATTGAGGTATTGTTGATGTACAATAGTATATGCTTCAGGTGTACAAAATAGTGATTCACAATTTTTAAAAGTTATATTCCACTTATAGTTACTATAAAATATTAGCTATATTTCCTTTGTTATACAATATATCCTTGTAGCTTATTTATTTTATACATAGCAGTTTGTGCCTCTTAATCCCCTACCCTTATCCTGCCCCTCCCCCTTCCCTCTCCCCATTGATAACCACTAGTTTATCTGTGAGTCCGTTTCTTTTGTGTTATATTCACTAGTTTGTTTTATTTTTTAGATTTTGCTTATAAGCAATATCATACAGTGTTTGTCTTTCTCTGTCTGACTTAATTCACTTAGCATAATACCCACCAAGACCAGGGAGAGAACACTTTTTTAAAAAAAGATATTTAAGATATATTCATAGGTTTGTTTTCTACATCTGTAATTCTATTTCTGTTTTGTAAAAAGAAATTAAAGAAGAGTGGATATACGTATATGTATAACTGAATCACTTTGCTGTACACCTGAACTAACACAACACTGTAGATCAACTATACTCCTATAAAAATTTTTTTAAAAGTTAACATTAAGAAAGAAAAAAAAGTTATATTAATTCATATGCTTAGAAATGTGTCTTTTAAAGGATTTTGTAGTGCACTTTTCATTTCATTCTTAATGTGCATTTGAAGTTGAAAAAATTAACCATGTTGTATAAACAGCATCAATGTTCATCATTCTGCTTGTAAAAAAAAAATGCCCTCTACCATTTTACTTTAGTTAAATAAATTATACTGTTATCAATCACACATTCACTCTCTGAAAAGACATACAATCTAAAGCCTATGCTGTTTTATTTTGGAATATATTGTGTTTTGGATTGTTTATCGTGATTTGGAATGCAGCTGGTTTTCCCTTCAAAAAAAATGTTTAGATCATACCAATGTTAACATATCTAAGAGAGAAGCAATAGCCTAGAGGCAGACACAAGGTCACTAGGGATTAAAAAACCTTTCTGCAAAAAATCATAAATGGGTTTCTAGATAACTGAGAGTTAATGGCCTTTCTGTTTACTCAATGTAGGCAGGGCAGAGAAAAATCAAAGAAAAACCTCAAGAGGCACTGTTGGGTTCCATAAAGCCATTGGAAGTAGCAGGTTTACACAAGGGATTCTGCAGGGTGAATGTTTAGAAAGTAGACTTCTCAGCATGTTCTGTCATGATAAGGGTTTTAAGGCAGATGGATATAATGTGAGTATAATTAAACCCTTTTCAGATAATGGTATAACAATACTATGTTCTCTAAGGATAGGCAGAACTGTAGCTCCGAGTACATTCATCCATTTATACCTACATGTTCTATTCTATTCCAGAGTTTCATTAGGAATAATTTTCATGCATATTGTTCCCAAGACCTCACTTTATTGTTCTAATGTCACCAGAGCTTTAAATAAAGATCCACAGTGTTGAGTAGAAAAGAATAAGCGAGTCAAGGGGATGGAAGATCCTGGAGCAAAATAAATGAAGGAGGAATTTGTAGGCAATGTTTTTATATACACATTTTTATTACAATTTTTTTTAGTAATTGTTTAAAGTATCAGTGTCTTTGAAATCTCATAGGAAAGTTGAAATAAAATGGAATTTTAAATATTGATGAGGCCAAACAAACAGAAAAATACCCTAATTTTGCTTTGGTTTAGAATGATTTTTACCCTACTGCCATTCATTATGTATATTAATCTTCTGCTCACTTGCTCTTAGCTGGTTTGTTTCTTTTATGCCAGAAAAAGAGATTTATCCAATTTCCTTTTTTACATTTCAAATTATGTAAGCATTGAATGTCTATATTTTTAAAAATTCCATATCTATAAATCTAATTCTTATATTTTTATCTTCCTTAATTGAAAACATAAGCAATAGAGAAATAACCAGTAAGCAAAAAGTATTTCATATATTTAAAATTGAGTAATTTGTTCTTATCTGAAGTAATGCTCTTATACTGGGTGCAAAAAAACCTTGTTAGTTCCTTCACTGACTATGAACTGAGATCAAGAATAAAGAGAGAAACCTCTTCGGGGGAGAGAAAGATTTCATTATTTACATTATAAAATGATAACTATATTTACATTATAACATAATAAACTATATGTTATATTTGTTTATAGTTCCTACATGGGATAGGTCAGTCTAGATACAAATAAAAATATGAGCACACCTGGGGAATGACTAAGTCATATTCATCTTTATATCCCTCTCTATATATTTCGTTCCTAAATTCTTATCAAGGCACTTGCATTTAACAAGAAGTCAATATATATTTGGTAAATAAATAAATACATAAATAATAAATGCAAAACAAAATAGGCAACTGACAAAAATTCTGTAAAGAAAGAAAGAAAGAAAAAAGGAAAGTGCCTAATTGATGACTTATATTTTGAGAAATAAGCAATAATGCTTATAAATCCATGGATCATATCATTAATCAACTACGAGTCTTAGGTTCCTTTATTTATGAAAAGAAAAAGTGCAAACCACTAGGGACAGGCCTGGTATAATAGAGAAAGAAACCACCTGAAGAATAAGAAACGTTGGCTCTGCCTTATACATTTGACCATAAATAAACTACATATCATATTTGAAAGCCATTTTCCTTATTCAGAAATTAAAGATTAGACTTTGTAATTACCAACACTTTCTTCTAGCTCTACCATTCAATAATTTTCAATGTAAACAAAAAACATATATTCCTGTACAGAGAGAGAGAGTCTCAGAACAAGCAGTAGAATGTTCGGCATTGCTTGTAGTGACAGATTTACAAACCTAACAGGTAGTTAAACAGGCCTCCTAGTCCACACATTAGAATAGTGAGAACCAAGCACAGTCAGCTCTTGTGTGGACACACACAGACACACAATCTCTTTGGATTCTTGCCTCTGCAATCTTTCAGCTTTCTAAGTAGAAGCATTGAGCTACCATGTGTAAGTAATCTATTTTTACACAAGTCAGCATCTAAGATTGGATCAAACAAAAAACAATAGATAGGTGCCTACCTCTCTCTTCTTCTGATAGTATTTTCTTGTTTGTTTTATAGAAAAAATTTAAATGCTTAAAAATGTTGTAAAATTAGAAAGAGATCAAAGAACCAGAAATTTTGAGAAGTGTTTTTAAAAAACTGAACACCGGGGCTTCCCTGGCGGCGCAGTGGTTGAGAATCTGCCTGCCAATGCAGGGGACACAGGTTCGCGCCCTGGTCTGGGAAGATCCCACATGCCGCGGGGCAACTAGGCCCGTGAGCCACAACTGCTGAGCCTGCGCGTCTGGAGCCTGTGCTCCGCAACAAGAGAGGCCACAATAGTGAGAGGCCTGCACACCGCGATGAAGAGTGGCCCCCACTTGCCACAACTAGAGAAAGCCCTCGCACAGAAACGAAGACCCAACACAGCCAAAAATAAATAAATAAATAAATAAATAAATAAGAGAAATAACCTGAGGTCCATTTCAACATTAAAAAAAAGAAAAGAAAAGAAAAGAAAAGGGAATATTACAAAGTCAAAGTATGGTAATTTAAAAAAAAAAACAAAAAACTGAACACCGATGTGATTAAGTTGAAGTAGGAAAAAACAATCTAGAATACATAATAAAGAGGATTGTTGTGAAAGGTGGGAGCAGCTTTGTGAGTGTTTACTGGGCAGAGGCAATGCTACAGCGATTGTTTCAGAAATTAAATTTATAATAGTCACCCTGAGAAGTCTTTTTTCCCTTACTTTCTCCTCTCTTAAATCCATTTGTACCCAACACTGGGCATTGTTTTCAGACTGAGGCTTTGAGTGGGAAGACTTGGTTTAGAGAAGGAAAGGCATTGCCCTTCAGCCCTGTGTGGTGGTGACCTATAGGAGGAATGAACTTCTCCAATATCTAGAACATAATGTGTTGGCAACTTCTCTCAGGCCCACCTTACACCTCACAAGTTATGGGAGGAACATAAGGGAAACACAGACATCATCTCGAACATGTGAAGAAATCCAACATAATGAATGAGAGGTATAAAATACAAGAATCGGAACACTAAACATCCAATTCTTCAGCTAGTAAAGCACAAAAAAGGAGAAGATTTTTGAAAGAAATACACGTATGCAAAGAGATAAAAGAAGATAATGCATTCCTGAAACAAAGAGGTAGAAACAAATGCAAACACAAAATTTTCAATTAGTGGTCATGGTATAAATTTCTCTGCTTAAAAACAAAATTTTTGACTGAAAAAAAATTCTTGCTGTATACTGATGGTCCTATCTAAATCAAAATGATAAATTAAGATAAAAAATGAACAGTTCAAATGATATGGGGAAGGAGTAATGAAAAGTACATAGGTGTAGCAATTTTGTTATTAGATATTAGAGGTTTCAGCCCGGAAGGCCTTAATAGGATAAGAATAAAAATGCACAAAAATACCTATCATTCATTAATCTATATGGGTTTACCATAGTAAATTTAAATATGTACAAAAAAACCTAATAGAATTTCAGGGAGTAATGGGATATTTCATAATCACAGGTTGAGAGCTAGGCACCTTTAAAAAAAATGAAATCTCAAAAATGAAATCTCTGAAAATAAAACAGACAAGACATAACAGATTTAAATATCACAGTTGATATGTATGAACTTTTTAGCCAATAGCTAGGAAATACATTTTATTTATTTAAGCTTTTATTTACTTTTTTATCTTTTGGCCATGCTGTGCGACATGCGGGCATGCATGATCTTAGTTCTCAGACCAGGGATCGAACCTGTGCCCCCTGCATTGAAAGCACGGAGTCTTAACCACTGGACTGCCAGGGAAGCCCTTACATTTTATTTTTTAAAATGCATAAAACATTTTAAATCTTGTACAGCAACTTTGGTCAAAAGGAAAAATCAATAAATTAGAAAATGCCCATAATTTTACAGGATACGTTCCCTCATGACAATGTAATACATTTAGGAAAATTAACAACAGAGGCACAGCCATGAGGCTTCTCAATGTTAAAACGTCATGCAGGAAGATAATGAAGTAATATTTTAGAAATTGTGAGGGGGACAAAAACTTTAACACCTCAATATTTATATTCTTCATTTATATGCGAAGGTAAAGTAAGTAAAATTCTCAATCTTGCAAGGTCTCAGAGTTTTCACCATAAATATCATCTTGGACAACATTATTACAGGAAGTGTTTCAGTTAAAAGAAAAAAAAATCAGAAAAATGTTAAAACAAAGGAAAGTAAGAATGAGTAAATTACTTTAAAAATTACATCTATATACTCACGTGCTCTTGCAGAAATATATATCTGTAAATCTTTTTTCTTTTTCATAACAATTAAATTTCAAAAGAATATCACCAAGAAGGTGGAGTAAGCAGGGCAAGGAGAGGAGACAAGAGAGGTAGTTGAGAAGTTAGGAAATTTGCAGGGAAGTAAGCACAGTTTGGGGTTTTAATAAATTGAATCATAAATTTAATAACAGTTACTGTGTATACCTACTAATTGAAGAGCTGGATATGAAACAGTGAACAAAATAATCTCTGACCCATAGAGCTAAGAGACAGATAAAAAATAAGTAAATGAATGAATATATGATATGAGGTCAATTGACAATAAATGTGATGAAGAAAAATTAAAGATAAAGAGGTCCTCCAGTAGAATGACGTTGGCACGATAACTAAAGAAAGTAAATGAGTGAGGTGGTCATGTGGATAGTGAGAAAAGGATTTCAGCTAGAGGACGCAGCAAGAGCCAAAGCTCTGACTTGCTAGCCTGTCCGGAAGGCTTGAAGAGTAGCAGGGTGGCCAATGTGCCCTCTTACTGGGAACAGGGCAAGTATGTTTCATCTTATGCTTTTTCTAAAATCTATATAGAAAGGTACACACCATGGAAGAGAGAAAACAATATTGACTAAGAAGAATATAGTAGGAGGAAATATTCTACCTGATATTAAGGCTTACTCTATAGCTACCATAATGAAGATAGTGTGGTACTGGTGGACAGGCACATAGATCAATGAAACAGAGCAGAGAGTCCAGAAACAGATGCACAAAAATACCTTCAGCCGATTTTTATAAAGGTGCAAAAGCAGTTCCATGGAGGCAGAATAACCTTTTCAACAAATGATGCTGTATTAATTGTACATCTGGTGGCAAAATAAACAAACAAACAAAATCCAAAAAGCACAACAACAAAAAACCTTTGACCTAAACCTCATACTTTATACAAAAATTAGTTAAAAATAGATCATATGCTTAAATGTAAAATTAAAAGTCTAGAAGTTTTAGAAAAACTTAGGAGAAAGTCTTCAGAATCTAGGGTTAGGCAAAGAGTCCCTAGATATGACACCAAAAGCACGATTTGTCAACAGGAAAAATTGATAAATTGGACCTTTTCGAAATTGAAAACTTTTGCTCTGTGAAAGTTCATATGAAAAGGATGAAAAGACAAGCTACCAACATGGAGAAAATATTTGCAAACCACATATTCAATAAAGAGCTAGAATCTAGAATATATAACCCCAAATTCAATAGTAAAAACCCAAACAATTCGATTAGAAATTGAGCAAAAGACATGAACAGATATTTCACTGAAAATGACATAAGATGGCAAATAAACACACAAAAAGATGTTCAGCATCATTAGCCATCATGGGAAATGTAATTTAAAACTCTAATGAGGTATTACTATATACCTATCAGAATTGTGGAAATTTTTTAAAAAATTGACAATAACAAATACTAGTGAGAGTGGAGAAACTGGATCACTTATATATTGCTGATGGGAATGTAAAATAGTAAAGCCATTTTGAAAAACAGTTTGGCAATTTGTTATTAAAATAAACATACAATAAATATACAACCTAGCAATTGCAATTTTTTTGCATTTACCTCAAATATATAAAAACCGGAGAGGGGAGATGATAGTTACTGAGGTGGGAAAGGCTATAGAAGTACAGGTTTTTGTGGATTTGGTTAAAGTTTGAAACCAAACTTGAAAATATTTGAAATATCTATTTTATTTCCCAATGGAAATGTTAGGTCAGCATTCAGATAGATGAGTATCAGGGTAATGGTCCAGGTTGGAGATACACATCTGAGAGTCTTGGGCTTATAAATGACATTCCAAACTATGAGACTCAATGCCATCATTAAAGTATTGACCATAGTTTAGAAAAGTATTCCGGAGATTGAACCCCAGTGTACTTCAATGTTACGTAGTTGGAGAGATAATACAGAAACAATAAAGTAGACAGAAGCAGAGTACCCAGTGAGGGAGAGGGGAAAGAAATTGTATGTATGATGTCTTCCATTCTTGAGATTGTGCTTTATATTTCTACTTAAACTATTCATCTAGTGGATTACAGTACTACATTTTATGTGAAATCAACCTTGCATTTCTAAAATAAACACAACTTGGTCATGAAGTGTTCTATTCTTTTATACACTGCTGAGTTTTTAGGATTGTTAAATCGATGTTTATCAGTGAAACTGGCCATATAGTGAACTGACCTTTATCCTAAGTTTTAGGATCCAATGAAAAATCCTATATGATTTTTTTCATTTATCCACTGAATTATACTGATAGCAAGAACACTGAAATCGGGCTTCCCTGGTGGTGCAGTGGTTGAGAATCTGCCTGCCAGTGCAGGGGACACGGGTTCGAGCCCTGGTCTGGGAAGATCCCACATGCCGCGGAGCAACTAGGCCCGTGAGCCACAACTACTGAGCCTGCGCGACTGGAGCCTGTGCTCCGCAACAAGAGAGGCTGCGATAGTGAGAGGCCCGCGCACCGCGATGAAGAGTGGCCCCCACTTGCCGCAACTAGAGAAAGCCCTCGCACAGAAACGAAGACCCAACACAGCCAAAAATAAAAATAAATTAATTAATTAATTTAAAAAAAAAAAGAACATTGAAATGTCAGAATGATCTGAAGTATTGGTGAAGGAACAAAAAAACTATGGAAGATAACAGTGAGCTCAGAAGTAGATTCATGTATGTATGTCAAGTCGCTATATAATATGTCAAGTTGGTATACATGTACGTATGTATATATGTGTGTATATATGTATATGTGTATATATACATATGTATGTCAAGTTGGTATATAAATTACTCAGTACATGAAGTGGAGAAACCAGCTTACTCAATGACAAAAAATGAACCTGGCTCTTTATACCTTGTCTAAATAAAGATGATTAAAAATGCAAATGTGAAATACTCTATATTGAATAATACAAAAAGAAGGCATGTATAAGAGTATTTTTGTCACTTATTCAAGGGAGTGAGGGAAAGGTACATAAACAAAAACCCAAATATAGAATATATAACTTTAAAAAGTGATGGATTTGACAAAATTAAAGTTGCTATTTAAGGTTCATTGAAGGATACCAACAAAAAAACTAACAAATGACAGATTGAAAATACATTTTAAATATTTAAGACTTACAAAGGAATATTCTATAGGCTACATAAGAATTGCTGCTTAGCAACCAGTGAACAATTGTAAACCCAATTTAAAAAAATTATGAAGGCTTTAGATTGTTACTTCTACAGAAGACATCCAAATAGTCAAGTAAAGAATAAAGAGATGCTCACATTTGCTGGTAATCAGAGAAAGATTAAAACAATGAGCTATATCTTCCACCTACCAGATAAGAAAAAAATTTTTAAGTCAGATAAAAGAAGTATCAACAAGGATGTGGGAAAATGAGAATCTTTGAGAAGTGTTCCTGTAGCATAAACTATTATGGCTTTCTGGAGAGCAATTTGGCAATGCTTAGCAAAATTAATTATGTGTGTCTACTGTGACACAGCAATTCTCTGCCTGTGGATAGATCCCTGAGACTCTCACATGTGAGTCCACAAGGGGATATGCACAAGGCTGTTTGTCACAGTGTACTTGTGGCCGTATAGCATTGGAGGCAGCTGAGGTAGCTAATGGGTAAGTACAATCTGGGGGCTGGTTAACTTTGCAAAATGCAGCAGTTAGAAGCAGTCAACTAGGTGTATATGCAGCAACAGTGATCTTACAACCTCATGCATAATAAAAAATTAGGAAACAGATGTGTTCTGTAATATAATATTTTAATGTAAAATAAAGCACCTACATGTAAAAGCAACAACATATATTTTTCACAGATATTTACAAATCCAAAGACACCTACTACAGTATTTTTTGGAGGGGGCAGGAGAACTGTAGCTAAAAGTAAACTGACAATGATGATGGAGGAAATGAAAAAATAATAGTGAAATAAAATGAAAGAAGAAAAGGGCCTTAGATCTATCATGTACCATGGACCAAGGAACTTGACTAACTCAACTCTTTGAATCCGGGATTACTCCAAAATAAATTAATAATAAATATTAACTCGATATATAATTCATCTATAAGAATGGCGAAAGTTAAGGAAAATGGTGGATAATATCTAGGACTCAAGGAAATGTGAAGAAATTGCTCATTTCATGCAGTGATGATTGGAATGAATATTAATGCAACCTTTGGAAGAGTGGACTTTCATTATATTGAAATATTTAAAATACGTGTTTTAGAGAATTTTTTTTTTTTTTTTTTTTTTTACCACAATGAAAGCTAAGTAATGAATCATTCAACTCCTATAGGTATCTATCTTTAACAGGAGCATTGGACCAGTGCATTTATTACCACTTGTTTTCAAAGGAAAAAAATATAATCAAATATTCATAAATTTGTGTGTTGCTAAGTAAACTGAGATACATATACACTATATAATAGTATGTAACTATAAAAAATAAAGTTGAATCACAAGTAGTGACATAAATATATTACTGAACATATTATTAATTACGAAAGACAGCAATCATCAAAGTATCCATACAGTATGACACCCATTATGTTAAAACAAGTGATATAAAACAAAACTATTTTTGTATATACATATGGAAATGCATATCAGCAGTATGATGAATATTCATCAACTTGATATCAGTAGCTATGTATATAAAAGGTCAAAGGACTTAACTATAAATTTCCAGTGTGTACTCTTGTATATTGCATGCATGTATTCGTGTGTATTTTTGTGTAACTAAAAAAGATTATCTATCTTCTACAGATAATACCAGATAAGATGTCCTAAATCTTCTTCTTCATATTCTTGAAAAGAGGTTCTTCAATTAAATAAGTTTGAAAATTAATCCAAAGTAATTTTCTTTCTTAGAAATTCAAATTATACATGAGCACATCAGAATTGGGAGATACTCTGCAGCCAAACAATATTTTGAACTTTATCCAGTCAGTGTGTCCTAAACTAACATTCTTTTCTCCCCTAAAGAACACCTAGTTACCATTTTTCCTGTAGACAACAATATATTCTAAAAAACAATTTGAGAACACTGAAATAGGAATAGAAGAAGAAAATAAGGACTTGAGGGAAGCAAAAAAAGATTTTGATATTTAAATTGTTCCTATGATTCATTATAAAACTTTTGTCTGGGTTTCCTGCCAGCTGCAAGAAAGTCAGCTGTGTTACATTAGATACTTCTTATTTTTGTCAAGAGAGGGAATGAGTTCTGGGTAAACAAAGTTTATCTTAGCACTAAATTCTGAAAGAAACATCAAATTTGGTGAATTATCTAAATGCCACTGGTTGAGGACGTCTTCACCATCACCACATTAATTCAGGTGTGAACATAAGTTGTAGATTGCAACTTAGTAAAAGGGTTTTATCTACATTAAAAAAAAACTGAAAATCATTTTTAGCTTTCAGTGGTCAGATTATGAATGAATAAAACTTAATATGGCTAAAGGTATGGACAAACATTATGCTTCTTATAATCTATACACTATAATACATGAGTACAATGTCGTTGATTCACTGTCCGTCCACCCATTGATTCTAAAAGAGCATGTTTTTCATCAAGCATCCTGTACCAGGCACTGTGTGAGGAATACTTGAATCCAGTGTCTGACGTTGCATTGCTCTTAGTCTATGGATCTTTCTGAATGTAAGTACTAGTCACCAGAAATAAGCACGAAACATCAGGAGGCCCCAAAGAGACAAAAAACAGCCTCACTCTCAAAATTAGTAAATTTTGAAAGCTTATTTTTTAAAACTGCTATTAACTACATCATGTAATAACTCAAAAGATCAAATTCTTTTATTTTTGGAAGCCAGAAAAGAGAGAAGAGGAATTATATTTAAGGCCAAAGTACAGATTTCCATTGCTAAAAATATTTCTTCCTGAAATCTTAACCCCTTACATGTAGAATTGGGCAAAGCCATTTGGTTTATTGCTCATAGTATTATCAGTATTCATAAGCATTAATATTGTTACATTCTTCTATGGGCCGGACACTGGACCAATCCCTTTATGTGCATCATCACTTCACTCCGATCAAGGAGCTATTTTTACCTCCATTTTACAGTGAAGGAAAGTGATCCACAGAGACATGAAGCAGTTGCTGAGAAACAATGAATAAATGTTGGCAAACTAACCTCAGAGCTCACACATTTACCTCAACATTGGCACTTATATCAATCTTTTCAGATAGGAGTAACACAAGTCCACACAACTATGATGCCACTACTAGAAACAGCATCCACAAGTCAACATTGTACAAAACAAAGCCAACTCATTTCCATTTGCTGTCCATGAGGTCATATGTGAGACTCTCAGTGTTAAGGGAAAGTGGAGGAGTGTAAGGTGACTTTGCTATTGCGCAATCTTGACATTATTTGAACATCAGTTGGCCCTTTGTCATCCTGTAGCTCAACTTTCTTCTGGCTTTAAGGGAATGAAGCCTTGCTACTGCTGTGTCCACCTGGAGTCTGCTTTACTTTATCTCCTCATTGTTCCAAGGATAGTAATATATCCTGTAAGGTCATGCCCAGTTTAAGCTCTAATTTTACACCTTGGAGGTCACAGTGTCTCATATGTGGTGTTTACTGTTTTTCTGTAACTGGTAATTTTCCCATAGGCTCCTGGGGGTTGACTCTATCCTGTCATTTGTCATTGCCTGAGGAAGTGATAAACTATTTTTCCCCTTAACCACTAAGGCAACAGGAAAATATTTGTTGGCTCTTTCTTTTGAAAGTAACTAAAGACATGCAAATTAGAATTAAAAGCAACACCACCATCAACTAAACCACCTTAGGCTATAGGAATTGCAAAGGTTTATTTATACTGTGTTTTGGTTTTCTTTTTCCGGTGAACAGTTGTTAACCACAAAAATGACATATATCTTAAGTGTTTTATTTTCAAATATCCATCTGGTTCAGTTGTTTTATACAGTTATTTTTTCCCCTTGTGGCGGCATTTATTCTATACCAATGCATGGATAATTGCATCCATGAAGACTCCTGCAGTGCTATAATAACTACACAAACTAAAAGATGGTTTTTCAATGGAATAAAGCAATCCCAAGGATCACATAAGGGCTCCATAATCAATATTGTACAATTTTTGAATGGGGCACAGAAGTGAGAGAAAAACCCTTGTCAAAAACCAGACACATGAAAGGCTCTTTTGTTCTCTCTGTGGTAGAAAGACTTTATACAATTAGATAGAGGTAAAAATATTGTTCAGATTCTCTAAGCTGTGTTATGATCACTTGATATTTTCTGTGCAGAACAATGCTTGGAAATAGCAGAAAGCCTAATCAATGTTGTTACAGCAAATTGTGTCTTTACACAGCCAATATGTAACTCTATGACTAGAAGTAAACAAAACAATGTAACCATTTAAAATGTATTATTTATTATTTTCCCAAATATGTCTTAGGTTTTCTACCATAAGCATAATATTTTTCTTCAAGAACTAAAAATAATTTTAAAAACAAAATGAATAAAATAAAACATCTTTCTAGTCTTTTCTGCTTTCTGAACTTTTACTCCTTTCTCAAGATTTAGTTCCAGTGTTGTTATCTCTGAGAAGTATTTATTCCGTGACTCCTCACCCTCTTTTTTGACTAAATTGGGTGTTTTTTCCTCTGCACTCTCATAGATTCTTGCCAAGTTAGTATGATATATAACCTTATGCTTTATCCAGGCTTTTGGCTTGGTAAACCTACTCCTTTGTCCTGCAAATCCCATTAATTCTTGGAATGTGTTTTATTCGTGATTATTTTCTCTGCCTTTCCTTGTAGGGCAACTTTGCATGTAGTAAGTGTCAAAATTGGCTATTGTCAGAATAAAGCAATTCATCAGCTGAGTAACAATACAATGTTATTAATAACACTGTGTTGATGTTCAGGTCCATGTTCCCTAACCTTGAAATAATTTGGATTATTTTTCATTATGTGAAAAACCATGGGGTGAGTAAAATAATTATGATTATACTTTATATGAGCATGTAACTTCCACATGGAGATTTTTCCAGTGTTACGGGTCAATCCTTTGGACACCAAAGTTTGAAAGAATGTTTCGGTTTCTTCAAATGACAGAAGCATTACCAAATGCTTTGAAAAGCCTAAATTTTGGATGTTATTTGAGCATTTCTCATAATCAGCTTTTCTCTAGTCCCAAAAATGCAACCTTTAATAATAGATTTCTCTGATATAATCATTGCAGTGATCATGTCACTGCTCACTTTATAAGGCACATTTGAAAGTATTCCATCTCTATTACACACTAAATGACTATTCATAGCAAGGCCATATAAAACCAATATCTGTTAGTTCAAAATAGAGTGCAGTTGGATGCGACTACATTTTCCCAAGAGGCCAAATATGATTTTTCCATTAAAACTTTTGTTTAAGGTGTTACATGGGTAATATATCATAGCACCTGGAAAGAGAATCTTGGATCACCTAGCTTCTCAGTCAACTCTGTATACGTTGCAAAACAGTTGTAAGTTAATGTGTGTGGTGACGATCAATATTGTTTGACTCCCCATGAGCAGAAACAAAAAAGTAAGATGTTCTGCATCTTAGTGAAATCTTGCGATGAGGTTGACCCATGTCGCAACATACTTCCTTTTTCTTTTGGACTTGAATGTGGGGTACAGAGTTCACAGTGTGAAAATCTAAGTTAATGAGGAACACTTCCATTAAGAAAGCTCATTTGAATGTGAGCTTATATGAAAATTAAGTTTGCAAATCATGATATCCTAGAAGTTAATCATATATTCAAGGATAGAGTGACTTAACATCATAAAAGTGCCAATTCTATGAACATTTAGATACAAATTAACAGCAGATTTAGTAGAAAATGCCAGAAGGATTTTGGAAACTTCTTGATATAGTCAGTCTGTAAAGGAAAAGATTCACCCACAGCTAAGGTAATTTTCAAAAAATTAGAGCAAAATGGTGAGATTTACTCCCCTTCCCAATATATTAATATATATTATAAGACTACAATAACTAAAACATGATGGTATTGGTATAAAGATAAATAGACCAATGTAACAGGATATTTTAGAAAGAGTTCTTACTATAAATGTGAAGTTGGCATGGGCTAAACGATAGCAAAATAAATCTGTAGACAATGGATTCATTTTTAGTCAGCTTTGTTGGGAAAATGCACTTGTATGTCTAACACATGTTATATATACAGTAGGTCCTCCACATCCATAGGTTCCACATTTGTATTCAACCCATCATGGATTTTGTAAGAGACTTGAGCTTCGGCAGATTTTGGTTTCTGTCGGGGGTCCAGGAACAAATCCCCTGAGGACTGCACTAGAATAAGTGAGCTAAATGCTTAATTGTCAGATGAAATTGTAAGGTAAACAGACACAATTACAGAAGAATAGCTTTTTGAACTTGGTATAGTGAAAATTTCTTAAACTGGACCTCAAAACCATAAGGAAAAAAATGGAGAGATTTGACTAGATAACATGTAGGATTTTTTTAATAATAAAGGGTATTGACAAATTGGTCACAAATATGAAGATATGTGTACATCTATAATCTATAAAAAATTAATATCTGGTATGTAGAAAACATTTCTTTGAATAAGCAAGAAATAGACAAGAAAGCTTAATTCATTCACTTAATAAATAAATATGCTTTACTTTGTTCCAGAATTTTTGAAAGTGCTTAAAATATTAATTCATTTAATCAGAATAAGTCCCACAGTTTGTTAACTGCTAGAGCTGGGATTTGACTGCAGACAGTCAGTTCTAGAATCAGTATTTTACTTGTCAATAGAAAAACCAAGAAGAAAATGAGCAAAGGATATTAAAAAAAACTTAGGGAGGAAGGCTCCTTAAAAACTAATGGGAGACAGACTAATTTACTAACTGGAATCTCCATGGCTCTTCCAAGTAGCCTAGCAATGAGTTGGATTCACAAACAGAATCTGCAAGATCTTCCAGTGAGAAAGCCTCTGGTACCCAAACTCCACAAGTTGCCTGACTTGTGCGGTCAGGATGTTTCTCTCATTGACAAAGCCGTTCTTCCAAATGGAAAGCAAGCTCTGCTAAATCACCCTCTCCGTTGCTCCTGATCCCATTTGGCAGCAGTAAGAGGCATAACTTAAAATGAATCAGAAAACACCACATGCATCTGGACCAACTTGCAGTTGGAAGATGCATCTCACCCACAAAGGGGACAAAAGTTGAATTCAATGACCATAGACACATTTGTGGAATGTGGAGCTGCTTTGTTGCCCCTGGAGCAGATAGAATACATATTACCAATATTACTGATTGACAATATTTGCAGGACACTGGAATTTCTTAACATAATAAAATTTATCAATGGGATCCTATTTATGTTTGTCACCAGGCCTCCCAGCATGGCATTTGGTGATGGTTGCCACTATCACACATGGATAGCAAATACCATTGAGCAATGGGATGGCCCTCTCAAAGATGATCTACAACAGCCTCTCTGGCAATGACTTCTACAACGATGTCTGTTTCAGCTACCCTTGGTGATTGAACTCTGGAATACTGCCATACTCTGCAAGGATCTTCTGCCTCAGTGAAGCTCCTCAGCCCTCAGGTGTTGGTTATGGGGAATGAAGAAGAAGGTCCATGTGATAAATCAGGATACTCATATTTTAATATCACAACATAAGGAGTTTTATATATTTAACAAAATAGAACATATTGATACCACACCTACTGTTATGCAGCTTGCTCTTTTCACTTAGCACATCTGGAGATCTTTCCATTTCACTTTATACAGAGATTTTCTTTTAAAAAATGCTACAAAGTATTGCATTTCTGCATTTCTATCTGATATATAGGAACTCTAATGATTCTGTATCTCAGTACTCACTTTTCCTTCCCTTTTATTCACATGTACTTGACCCCCAAAGAATGGATGGGGATTTGCATTGCATGGAATGAGGATGACTGGATAGACATGATACACATGATTTTTGGATCCTCTTGCCCCCAGGCTAGCACCATATCATCCCCGGGGGGTTTATGATTCCAACTCTCTGGAAGTGAAACATTGCTATAGTTTCAAGATTTTGCTACAGATTCCCTTTCCCTTACAGTTGTCCTTATTTTTCTTTAGAGGTCATTATTAAAGGGAGAACGGTGACTATTGGATTTCTGTTTATGGCTGCAGAGGAAGGACAAGCATTCTAGCAGTTTCCCAAAGCAGCAATAAGCATGAACATATCTGATCTTGGGATGTTGGGGAGGGTGGTCAGAAGGTGGATAAAAATTATCTTTCTCCTTTCCTATCACAAAACAACCAGCCTCCAAGGTCACCTATAACTGGGTCAGTCTGTGGCTCATAGTGATGTGGCAAATGGTCCTTGCAGTGTGACCAAGGTGTGCGGGACCTTGTCGGAAACCCTTCCCTTTACCAGGCAGTTACTCATTCCTGCTGACTGTTGCAGCCTCTTTAGTCGGTTTGCCTTAGTCTTCCACATAGATATTTCCATCAACCACACAAGCTCTTTCAACCTTTCCTTGTTCCCTCTGGCATAGAATGCTATACTTCTCCTGATATCTTGGCTCTTTGCAACCACTCCACATAGTAGGTCTTACTGCAAAAAGCTTGGTTGCAATTTTCTCCACCTTCTTGATGCAACCAAACCTTGCCACCACCTTAAATAGCAGAAAAGCTATATGCCCAGAGCAGGAGGTAATCAATACTAGTTGGATATATGATTTTTACCTCAAAATGAACTACTATTACCATATTTTGTGTCCCCTAGGGCTTGTTTTTATCTAAAGTAGGCAAACTCTCTCTTGCTTTCCACGTAGATATAATATTATTTGTGCTCTGGAGGGGGCCATATTATTCTTCATGATGACCCAAGAACTAGGGGTGGGGAGGGACATATCTCATTATCCACACAGGTTTCTTGCACTATCAGCAACATTTCTAGGCTAAAAAGGGACACATGGGCTTTCACCCAGTGAAATTTAAAAAAATGACAGTGAGCCATCCTTCAATTTGATCCCAGGAGTTTCTCTTGTTTTCTCAGCCTGAGCTTCAAGCCAAGTGGTTTAGATGACCTCCACAAATCCTTCTGATGAGAATTTTGCTGACTTTCTATATATATATAGAAGTAATATCTTCTTCACCATTTTCAAGAGAAGCTAGAAGTTTCACTGAAGGTTCAATTAACTTCCACCTCTGACAGGAAGGATTATGTTTAATTAGTTCTCCTCCTAGGGACCAGTAGGTGACCAAGAAGATTCAGAACCCTCTGTTGGATGGATGGATGGATGGATGCCCCAGACAGCTCTCTATTTAGGTAGCCTAGGAATGAACTGGCTCAGCGTGAAGATCTACAAGATTGCTACCTGATATTGGCCCTGAGAAGCAAATTCCTGTAGACAATTCAGGCAGTCTGGATGTTCCTCTCATCAGTAAAGATACTTCTAAGCATGGGAAGGTCAAGATCTTCTGATTCCCAGATTATGTAATTAATCAGGTGTTCCCTGTCTCTTTCAAATTTCCCAAATAAACATGTAAAGAAGAAGGTTAGTGGAATACCTTTCCTGTAGTACAAACTATAGTACAAACTATAGTACAAACTATAATATAGTGTGTCCAGTTACATTAGGCCTAATTGTACTAGACCAGTGGGAAAGTAAGGATACAGGGGACTGCATATAAACAAATTTTACCTAAGAATTTCCCCAATAAATCTACTTTATACTTGTAGGGCATGTATATCATCTCTGCTATGAGGCTAATAACCAACTAATAAATGTAGGGAGAGATGCACAAGTTTACTAGTAATCAGAAAAAAGCAATTGAAGCAACAATGGGAATGTTGGAAAACAGCAAGCCCTGGCCAAGATATGAGAATAGATTACCACTCAGGATTTCATGGGGAACATAAATTGTTACTCTTAGTCTTGCAATAGGTTTTGAACTTTATTTGGTATATAGCCCACAATATGATGTTCCTCTTCTTGGTATATAACCCAAAGGAACCCTCACACTGATCAAAAGAAACCATGAATGAGAATGATTTTCACAGCATTTTCATGGGAGAAAAAAAATTGGAAGCTAAATTGGTGCCCATTTCTAGGGGAATGGCTAAATACTATATAGTATAAGCATAATATTGAATAAGTGAAATGAATGAATGAAGTCTACATGTAAAACATTGGTAGGTTTCAAAAACATCAAACATGTGAATGAAAAAAGAACAAAATCAAATTTGGAGTACAATGTCATTTAATTAAGTAAAAAATACATATATTAGAACAGGCACCTTAAAATAGAGGATGTTCAATCTTCAAATTAAAAGATACACAATTTCATTAATAATCAGGGAAAAGTAAATTAAAATCACAGATGTGCAATAACACGTTCACAGAATGACTGAAATGAGAAAAGACAGAAAATTTCAATTATTATCAACAACATGGAACAACTGCAATCCTCCGAAACCATTCTGAGAGTATGACACTTTTAGAGAAATGTTTGCGTATCTAATACACTGAATACATGTGTACACCATGACTCAGTAATTCCTGTTCTAGGTATATACCAAATATAAACACATACATGTGTTCAAGAAAAGGCATTTGTGAGAATGTTCCTAGCAGCACTAATCATAAAAGCCAAAACCTAGAAGCTACCCATATGTTCACTGATAGTAGAATGATACGCTAGACACCGACAGTTCCCTGGCCAGACACCTTGGGCCTTTCCATTGTAGCGCACACCAGACTGACTTCCAGCTGCTCACATCTGGAACTCATTGCCTGAGGCCCTTCTTGACTGGCTGGATTGCACTCTACCACAGGCACCTCAGGAAGTAAGGCCAGAGAATTAGTGCTCTCGGGGAGCAGCCTGAAAACAGTGACTATTCGGAGAGTATGTATAAATACCTGTGGTTCTGCTGGGCTCAGTCTGAGAGCCGAGTTCTAAGTTAGCTTTCAGACTTCCCCAGGGAGATTAAGATCTAGTTACCTGTTTTGATAACTTGCTTGGTAACAACTCTCTCTCCGCTTCACTTCTTCGCTTTCCTAGTAGAGTCTCCTGCTCTCACCCCAGTCCTTACAATGATTACCATTGCTCCTAAATAAGCTACTCTGTGAGAGCAGCTGTAAATATAGGAGGTTATTTATTGGTTGTTTTTAAGTGACTTTGATGCACTGAAGGAAGAAACTCATATGACTAAATCAGTCAACTATCAACTCAGGGCACAAAGTGAAAGCCAGAAGGCCTTGATGCAACGTGTAACAGACCCTTATCTTCTGCAGCCAGAGAGCAGGTTGTGCTGAAAATGAGGTGCAGGACCCAATTTTGAGAATAATAGAGTTTGAAATAGGCTGAAATTTCTATGCTAACTTCTGGCCCCTGAGAGAGAAAGAGTGTGGCCCTGGGGCCGGCTTGGGAAAATCTAGCTTGATGTGCTTAAGAACTAGCACCTCCACATTTCTCGGAACTCTCTGAACAGCAAAATTGACCTGCTCCTCTTAGCTAGAGAATAACCACCTCTTCTTGCCTGTAGACTCTGCGGAGTCTGCATCTGAGGTGATGCACGATGCATCCTGCCTTCCTCAGAATCGGCCTCCATCTTTTCTCATTACTTTTGGGCCAATAAATGGAATCAAATGTCAACATGACCCAAAAGGTTGTCTGCAGCTCCACCAGGGTCATATACTCTGACCCAAGACATCATTATCTCTCAGCAGGGTTACTGCAAAAGGTTTCGACTGACTTGTTGCTGTTAGCCTTCCCTTTCTACCATCTCTGCTTAACATACCAGCCAAAGCTGTCAGCTCATGGCTCTGCTCTTCTCAAAATACTTCGGTGGTGTTCTACCTTACTCAGAATAAAACTTAAAATGTTTACAATGGGCTCTAGAAAGTGCCCTTCCTTTGATGACCCCACCCTCCACCCATACTTCTCTGATCTCAGTCTTATTTCTCTCCTCCTCCCTCAGTCACCTCCATCCACAGTGGCTTTCTTGCTGTTCCTCAAATAAACCAGCACAATCCCATCCCAGGCCTCTTAGACGAGCTGTGTCCTCTGCTCCAAATGCTGTTCCTCAGGATATTCACCTGGTCGCCCTCTCTTATCTCATGCACGTGTTCTTTGAATTGTCACTTTTTAAATGTGGTCTTTTCTTACCACCTCATTAAAGCTATAAACCCTCTCTCTCCTCTAAGATACTCTGTACAACCTCCGTGCTTTCTTTTTTTCTCCATAGCCCTTATCATATTCTAATATACAGTTTCCTTTACATATTTAATCTGTGTATTACCTTTTTCTTTCTATTAGAAGATAAACTTTATGAGCACAGCTATATTTTTCTATTTTATTCCCTTATGCATCCCCAGAACTTAGAGCAGTACCTGACTCATAGTAGGTGCTTAATCCATAAGTGTTGAAAGGATTATTATATAAAGAATAAAATATGGGAAGAAAAAAGAAAAAGTGAAAAATTAGTAAAGGTAATGATAATAAGAATAACTGCTATATATTACTGAAGTCCTACTTGGTGCCGTATAATACAACACTTAGAACAATCCTATAGGTAAAACATCCATCCATTTCACAGATGAGGAAACTAAGTCTCTGGTACATTCAGGAAGAAGCTTAAGATTACACAAAAGGATGAGTATTTATTAAGTGTGTCTGACTCACACCTTAGGGTTTTTCTATATCTCAACACTGCCTTCATCAACTAGTCTCCAATGGTAACTTACTCTTTTTTAGTCATCTGATATTTCAATTGGGTAACATAGATGCATATTGATAAGCAATAAACCAGTAAACCCGATTGCAATAACAGGCACTGGTTCAGAGCAGAGATTCTGGTATTGGACTGCATGGGCACACATCCTGGCTCATACAAGTACTGGTTAAATTTCCTTGGACGTTTTTGTTCATCTCTCTATGGCTCAGTTTTCACATCTGTAAAAAGGGGATAACAATTATTCTCTCTCGACAGTTTTTATAAGAATGAAGTAAACTAGCAGAAATAAATAATATTTAGAATAATGATATTATAAGCACAAGTGTTATGCTCATTTACATTACACAGCATTTTAAAGATTTACAGTGTTTTCACAAAGTTTCCATTATTTAAATTTATAGCAATTTCATGAGGTAGATAAGGAGAATATTTTATCCTTGTGTTATTCTTTGACTTGCTAGTTATTTATCATTTGATGTTTGATATGTCCTAGTCTAGGCTTAAGTCTTACACAGATAAAAAATAAAACAAAATCCCTGTCTTCAAGAACACCCAGATAAGAAAGAAAATATAGTAGAATAAATGTTTTGATAGAGGTAGCCAGAGGATGCTGAGAAAACTGAAAGCTACAGAGGTTAATAAACCTGTCCAAGAGTGCCCAAACAATAAGTCTTCTCACTCTCCATCCAGAGTTTTCCCCTAAACACTGGTAGGAATGGTGGATAAAGCAGTCTTATGAGGTGGGAGATACAGGGTCTGAGCTTTTTCTTGCTGCCAGGAAAATCCCAGCTTCTCCTTGCATTGCAGCAAAGGACTGATCTTATTCCTCCTTCTTTCACCTGGTCTCCAGGTTGGTGAGCAACATCCCATTATCCCGAAATTATAAGTTATAATTCTTATTAAAGCACCAAGGTGGTACAAATAGATGCTGTGGTCATGAACTCTTATCTGACTGGTTCACAGAAGAGTAGAATAAAGTCAGTGTTTCACTTAACTGGGAACCAGGAAACCTGGATATGACCTTGGGCAAATGATTCCATTTCTCTGCACCTTGGTAAATATTAGCTATCATTATCACCTTTATGGTTTCTAGAATGACTTGGATAGGAGTCACATTCTGTAAAAGAAAACCAAAACAAGGCGCTGCATGACCTCAGAGTGTAAGTTCATTTTCTATGTTGATTCTTTGCCATCTTTTCCAGCGTGTCAAATTTTGTTTGCTTTTTAAGCTAGAGGAAGTGACTAGCACACTGCTTTGTCCGGAGCTCACATTGAAAAATATTTGCTCAAAGAATGAACTGTCATCCACACAAAAAAGCATATTGGTAACTCGGTGTTCAGAAAGACACATCTATACATCTCGCGCTCTTTCTAATCAGACACAGTCTCATCTTTTAGACTCAATTCGTAACACCTGCAGGTCCTTTAGAGCTTCTGTTTCTTTGCAAGGCAGCTTTCCCCGCAGAAAGTCTGTGTTCTGCCACAGCTGCACCAATTAGTCTCCCTGCCTGAGAAGAGTGACAATAGTGATATTTCTCCGGATGAATGATAGACCTACTGGAGAGTCCACAAATCAAAATGTCAATTTTCTTTTCTCCTTCAGTTTCTTTTGTGTTGTGTGTTTGTATGTAATTTCTTCTACAAAAATGCCTTTGGATAGAGATAAAATATCTTTTTTTTTCAAGCTTAACTAAATAATGAAGCATATCTGTGACAGATTTTGACACATTTTGGAATTACATTCATTGCCTACAAAGTGTGGCAATCACATGAATTCTTTGAAAAGAATGATTTAAAAGTGCCAGTGGTACCTAGAAAAGAAGCAGGCTAGGAGAGGGTGCTAATGCACGCTCCTGATAATTATATAAAACAAAATGTGGATTTGCAACTAAAGCACAAAAGCCTAGTAGATGCCCAATTCAAATTTTTTCTAATTATAATATAATTTCTTTACAGTTTTGTCATAACCTAAAGATTTTATGGTATTTTAAATTTCTGTACAACTTTAAAAGGAATACATGCTACAGTCTTGCAGTGTGTTGAAAACAATATTAAGGCCAGGATAACTACATTCATGCCTCTATTTTCTATTAAAAAGACCTCCAGTGACTCACTAAGTTTTCAGAAACCAGTTTTTGTTCATTTGCTTGTTCTTAATTCAGACATTCAAAGAGAGTTTTAGATTAACGTGCAGAATTTAAGGTGAAATAATGTTGAAAAATACTTTTCCCCACAGAAATCTAAGAAAGTACATGACAAATCATGAAAGCATGACGAAGGAGAAAAACCAAAACATGAACTCACAGTTATAAATCATGAGATACTGAAAAGTTCCAGATAAAATGACTGAACCATGCTTGAGGGTAGAGTGACTTGATTTTAGCATGTGGTAAAACTTCGAGGGGCTTTTAGGATTCATCCTACTTTATCTCCTTTCCATGTAATGGCTTAAGAATCAGAATTCCTCGGTTTAATTCTGATGCAAGCCACTTAAGTTGTTCATGCATTCTCTTCTTATTTTTTTTATTTCTCCTTAATTTTTTTTTATTGGAGTTTAGTTGATGTACAATGTTTTGTTAGTTTCAGGTGTACAGCAAAGTGAATCAGTTATACATATACTTATATCCACTCTTTTTAAGATTCTTTTCACATTGTAGGAATTCCATATAGTATTTTGCATGGAACGAATAAAAGAATGCACATGCATACTCTTCTAAGGTTTATTAATTCTTACCAATGCAAAATACTATATGGAATTCCAATGATGTGTATTGTACTATGCTAGATGCGTCTAGGGGAAAAAACAAAACCAAAAACAAAAAAACAGGAAGAGAAAGCTGCAACAATAAGCCTACCATGTAAAGGGAGAGATGATACATATGTTTAATTAATTATATAAATAAGAGAGAAGGGAAAATACTGTAAGAGAAAATAATGTGCTCTAGGAATCCAGAAGAGGGAAATATATCACTATCAGATGGAGGAAATGGGCAAATTCTTATAGAGGAGGAGATATTTGAACTGGGTCTTAAGTGACAGGAGATGTTTAGTTATGTGAAAATAAAAAGTGGCAAATGCAAAAGCAAGTTTGCAGCCTTATAAAAATAATATTTTGTAGGCCAATTTAATTGGAGTAAGAATATAGGAAGACTAGTGTGCAAACATAAATGAGGATGCAACTGTGGAAGCTTGAAAATCACACCTGATCTACCTAGAATAGGTTGTAAAAATGCTGTGTAAAATGTCATACAAATTTATATTACTGTTATCAGGTATTTTACATGTAGAAGATATATGGAATGTGGTGGTACTATCAGGGAAAATGGTTATTAGTGAAAATCATGTCATAATGTGAATGTATGTTGGAAAAGATCACTATAATAATGTAGATGAAACACGAGAGCCTGCAGAATCCCTGAGTCCTGCACAGGAAGCCTTCGATTATGTTTTAATTTTTCTTTTGTAGAGGGGAAAATGAATATGAAGGAACTAAAATCTAAGTATTTCAGATAATTTTTTTCTCCTATGAAAAAAGCAGCAATTATTTTAATGTGGTATTTGTGATAAACAGTATTTTTTTATTCATTTGCACGGCATGAGTAAGCTTACAAGAAGTATGATAAGCAACAAAGAATGACTTTGTACAATAAGCAATCACTTTTATTTTGCATAACATGAATGAAAGAAACATTAATAAAATACTGTAGGAAATATATATATCAGAGGACCTCAGCAATGTATTATCGGTTTCATGTTTTAAGTGGTAAGTTTTGAGAAATGCATTCCTCTGAGGAAAAAAAAATGATAGATATTAACAGGTTTACATAATCCTGTTGCAAATAGTTGGAGACTGACTGCATGAAAATGGAACATTTCCTAAAAATTCACTATACGTTTCAGCAGTTTTAGCTGGGTCAATTACAGTTTCCAATGAAAGCAAATCTGTGCATGTGGCATTGTCTTGAAGGAAGATATCTCATTCAGGCATTCTGTACAAAACCATTTAATCAGCCTCTGTGTTATGTAGGAACCAGAGTATCTCGACTGCAGCTGACTTTATGGATCCAACTCTAGATAAATTTGCCCTGCATAAACTGAAGGATTATTTTGCTTGTTTTATATATATATATGTGTGTGTATATATATATATATATATATACACACACACACACACATATAATATATATACATATATAATATATATTATTTTGCTTGTTATATATGTGTATGTATAAATATATGTACGTGTATAAATACACACACACACATTTATATATATAAAAATATGTAAAGCAAATGAAAAGAATGTACTCACACTATGAATATTATTATGTAGCATTTACTGAGCAAAAATAAATAAACATTTTGATATTTAGATGTAAGTACATACAATATAATACAGTGATAAAAACATAGATTAAATGACCAGATTGCCTTAGTTTGGAGCCTATTGTTTCCACCTGAGAATTATGGGATCTTAGATATTTGTTTTAATCTTTCTATACTTCAATTTTATCATTTGAAACTCTAGAAGTAGCATTATTAAAAGAATTAAATGAAATACTACAAGTAACTTGTGTAGGACACAGTGCCTAGCAGGAATTGAGTGCTTAATATTTGTTAGCAGTTGTTGTTATTGTATAAGATACTCATTTCCTTTGCTGTTATTATTATAATTACATTATATGTATCCTCTCTTCCCTGAAGTGATGGTGAAATCTTGAGTCAAGGGTAATTAAGGAATACTGTCTCTTGATTCCATTTGAGTCCTCTTCCTTCTTTGCCCCATTCTGCACTGTTACTGGAGCTCTGGGGCCTCCGACTTTGATCCATGTATTTTTCCCAGGGAGCTCTCATTATATACATATATATATATATATAAGTCCTTCAGTTCACTTTATGAAAACAGCTTGTGTGTAATAAGATTTATAAGTGAATAAAATTTAAGTAGCTAAAACCATAAGTACCTCAGTAATTTTTCATATTTTATGTTTGAGACCCCAAAGGGCAATAGGCAATTCTCTGTACCATAGGGGAAATTGGAGAATGTAAAGTATAAGAATTCTTATTTTACCAGCCACGTTATTAGAAAGAACAAGCAAACCTTATCTTCAGTACATTAAAGGAAAGGTCATTGAGCAGCTTTTCATTTCCTTCGTTGCGTTTTCCTTTAGGTACAGTGTCAGTTCCAGGCAAGAGCCTATCACTTGTTCTTTCATTTTCTTTTCTCTTTCAAGATACCTAGGAATCTAAAAATATCATTTTTTTTCACTTGGTTATTTCTCAAAAAAGCCACCTTTCTATCCTTTTACCCTTCTACTTTTCTTTATATCCTGCGGACATATTTTTGCTATGTGATTTTTCAGTTGTAGTTGTTCGTTTGGAAAAGGGTTAATATCAATTCTTGACCCTGTGAAATAGGGGTGAGATAAAAAGCTGTATGCCTTGATATGAGACACTGTAAAGTCAACTGAGGGAAGCCAAGGAAATCCAGTTGTGGGTACTTGCAAACTTATCAGCTTGCAAACAACTCAACACATTATAAATTATTTACATGTTCAGATTTCCACAGTAATTTATTTATGTGAAAAAGTGCCATAAGCTGAGTAGAATCTCTTTCAATCTTCAGTAAAGTTTCAGAACATGCACATGAAACAGTATAAAAATCATATTGCTTTTTTAAAAAATAAAAAACAAAATGTTTTTGAAATAATATTTTTTAAAACATGTATCTTTATGAGGAAGATGGCATTGTCAGTATCTACTAATTTCTCAGTGTTAATTAACTACATTATGAAACCGCAAAAGTGAGACAAAAAGGGCACAAAACTGAAAATTATTAGCAACATTTTTCTCATGCATTTCTGAGTTTAGGGTAAAATGATATTGCCATGGCCTTAGAATTACAACTTAAGGCAATTTTTTTTTTACTATACTTATTCATTTTTTAACTTGAAGTATAATTGATTTAAAATACTGTTTGTTTCAGATGTACAGCAAAGTGATTCAGTAATTTTTTCAGATTATATTTCATTGTAGGTTATTACAAACTTTTGAGTATAATTTCCTGTGCTTTACAGTAAATCCTTGTTGCTTTTTTATTTTATGTATAGTAGTTTGCACCTGTTAATCTCACACTCCTAATTTGTCCTTCCTTCCCTCCCTCTCCCTTTTGGTAACCATAAATTTGTTTTCTATGTCTGTGAGTCTGTTTCTATTCTGTAAATAAGTTCATTTGTACCATTTTTAGATTCCATATATAAGTGATACCATATAGTATTTGTCTTCCTCTGTCAGACTTACGTCCTTAAATATTATATTCTCTAGGTCCATCCATATTTATTTTCTGGATATATACCCAAGAGTGGGATTGCTGGATCATATGGTGGCTCTATATTTGATTTTTTAAGGAACCTCCATACTGTTCTCCATCGTGGTTTCACCAATTTACATTCCCACCAACAGTGTAGGAGGGCTCCTTTTTCTCCACATCCTCTCCAGCATTTATTATTTGTAGACTTTTTGATGATGGCCATTCTGATTCCTGTGAGGTGGTACCTCACGGTAGTTTTGATTTGCATTTCTTTAGTAATTGGAGATGTTGAACATCTTTTCATGTGCCTGTTGGCCATGTGTATGTCTTCTTTGGAAAAATGTCTACTTAGGCCTTCTGGCCGTTTTTTGATTACTTTTTTTTTTTTTTAATATTGAGTTGCATGAGCTGTTTGTATAGTTTGGGTATTAACCCCTTGTTGGTTGCATCATTTGCAAACATTTTCTTCCATTCCATAAGGTTGTCTTTTCATTTTGTTGATGGTTTCCTTTGCTGTGCTAGAGCTTTTAAGTTTGATTAGGTTCCATTTGTTTAGTTTTGCTTTTATTTCTTTTGCCTTGGGAGACTGATCTAAGAAAATATTTCTATGATTTATGTCAGAGAATGTTTTGCCTATGTTCTCTTTTAGGAGTTTTATGGTATAATGTCTTATATTTAGGTCTTTGAACCAACTTTGAGTTTATTTTTGTACATGGTGTGAGGGAGTGTTCTAATTTCATTGTTTTACATGTAGTTGTCCAGCTTTCCCAGCACCACTTGTTGAAAAGACTATCTGTTCTCCATTGTATATTCTTGCCTCTTTGTCATAGATTAATTGACCAATTTATTCTTTTTAAAAATCTTATTTATTTATTTATTTGCGGTAGAAACACTTACCATGAGATCTACCTTCCTAATAAATTTTTAAGTACACAATGTATTATTGTTAACTATAGGCACAATGTTGTACGACTTAATAATCTTGCTTAACTGAACATTTATACCTATCAAACGATGACTCCTCATTTCCTCCTCCCAGCCCCTGGCAATTGTCATTTTACTCTTTCTATGAGTTTGATTGATTATTTATTTATTTATTTATTTATTTATTTATTTATTTATGGCTGTGTTAGGTCTTCGTTTCTGGGCGAGGGCTTTCCCCAGCTGCAGCAAGCGGGGGCCACTCTTCATCACGGTGCGCGGGCCTCTCACTATCACGGCCTCTCTTGTTGCGGAGCACAGGCTCCAGACGCGCAGGCTCAGTAGTTGTGGCTCACGGGTCCAGTTGCTCCGCGGCATGTGGGATCTTCCCAGACCAGGGCTCGAACCCGTGTCCACTGCATTGGCAGGCAGATCCTCAACCACTGCGCCACCAGCGAAGCCCATGAGTTTGATTTTTTTAGGTACTTCATAATTAGAATCATGCAGTACTTGTCCTTCTGTGACTGGCATATTTCACTTAATATAATGTCCTTCAGTTTCATTCATATTGTTGCATGCCATAGGAATCCCTTCTTTTTTTATGGCTGGATAAAGTACCCTTGCATGTGTATGTCACATTAAAAAAATCTATTCATTCACTGATGGACATTTAGGTTGCTTTTACAGGTTGACTATTGTGAATGATGATGCAGTAAACATGGGAGAGAAGATATCTCTTCCAGATCCTGATTTCAATTCCTCTGGGTATATATCCAAAACTGGTGTTGCTGAATTATATGGTAATTCTATTTTTAATTGTTAAAACAATACATACAGTACTGGCATAAAAACAGATCGAAATATATGAAATATAAGGAAAGGTGCACAAAATCACTAAACATCAGGGCAATGCAAATCAAAACCACAATACAGTATGACCTCAGATCTGTTAGGATGCCTAGTATTAAAAATAACAGTAATAATACAAGTGTTGGTGAGGATGTAGAGAAAAGGGAACCCTTATAAACTGTTTGTGGGAGTGTAAAATGGTATAGCTGCTATGGGAAACAGCATGGTGGTTCCTTGAAAAATTAACAATAGATGTGCCTATTTATTCTTGATTGCACCAAACATTAATTTTTAAGTTCTCAATGTTACTCTGATATATTATTGTTATTTATGCCTATAAACTTAATTCTGATATTAACATTTTTATAAACATAAACGCAGATACAAATATACAACCATTTCTAAAATGCAGTAAACGAAGCAAAAATTATTATAAATATGCAAATAATTTGTAATCAGTATTTTAGAAGAGTGTTTAAGTGGAAATTATCACTGCACTTCAATTTCCTTAGGGAAGATTTTTTATGGAATAGGAAGAATTAAGAAGGTGTCTGGCAGAAGGACTAAATGAACATTTTAGAAAATATAACAAGATTGTTGCACATACCAGAACATAGTATACAAACTGTGATGAAAGGAGAAGAAATGGATTTAAAAAAAAATTAAATGGTGACAGGCAGTGTAAAAGTAGTGAGAAAAAAAAAAGTATTCAGCCTCTGGTCTATTATTTTAGTTCTATAGGGGAAAAAAATGAATGCGTGGGGAAAGGAAGATCAGCTTCCTACTTGGTTTGTCAATACCAGCTGACAGGCGAATTGGGGCAGTACCTCCTTCCACCAAGTGGAGGGTGGAAGATTAGTTCTTTCTTTGTTCCAGCTAACACCACTGGCCCGGGGAGTCAGAGTGCTGCCAACTGTTTTGATAGAAAAGGAGTGGGATGGAAGATCAGCCCCTAGCTCAGCCTCACTGAAACCATACAGGAGAGGGTTCTGTTGGTATTTGGCTGTAATAGGGTGAGTACTCCCAAAATTGTTTTTCTGTTCTGTTAAGTCCCTTTAGGGAACAGCCTTCCCTCAGAGGTTTTGTTTGTTTGTTTACTTGTTTGTCTTTGCCTATCGTAGGTTCTGGACTAGAATCTTTCACAACACTCTGCCCAGGATACATAGGCGGCAATAAGGAAACCCAGGGGGCCCAGCATTGTGTTATTCCTCAAGTCCCAAGGTCCCTAGGCAGTCCACATTCTTCTTTCTACCTTTCAGAGTCTTATACTTGTCTGTTGTGTTATATCCAGGAGATTTTTAGTTGTAGGCGGGATAATCTTGGAGAAATGGGGTGACTCCACTTGGGCTGAAAGTAGAAGTGCACATTGTTCTGTTTTGCTCTATTCATCACACCTGCAGGTGTCTTCCATTCTCTCACACTTTCCTTTAGAAATGCAGCTTTCTAAACTATTTTTCCTTCTGTAGAGTGATATTTTTTGAATATGCCTGAGAATTAAAGATAATGGACAAAGCACTACCTATAGCTAAGGATCCTTGCACTCTCTTCTCTCTATGGGAAGCTATTTTAAAGATTATACTGTAATGATTCAGAGAGAATAAGGAACTTGACCAAAGTCATATGCTTTGATAATGACTGAGCCTTGATTTTTAACCAGGTCTGTGAGATTCCAAACCAGTTTTTTTTTCTTTTACGGCATGTTCTTCCTTGAATGGAATTATTGCTTTGCTTTTCATTGCCAATATGTCGATATATCAAGAGTTCTTTATGTAAAGATCAATTTCAGTAATCTTTTTATGCTTAGAGCTTAGCATATACTAAGAATTTAATAGAGCTTGTTTCTTAAATAGGTGCTAATTGGAGCGTCCTTTAAATTTTTTTTAAAAGAAAGTGGAGGGCTTCCCTGGTGGCGCAGTGGTTGAGAATCTGCCTGCTAATGCAGGGGACACGGGTTCGAGCCCTGGTCTGGGAAGATCCCACATGCCACGGAGCAGCTGGGCCCGTGTGCCACAACTACTGAGCCTGCGCGTCTGGAGCCTGTGCCCTGCAACGGGAGGGGCCGCGATAGTGAAAGGCCCGCGCACCGCGATGAAGAGCGGTCCCCGCACCGCGATGAAGAGTGGCCCCCACTTGCCGCAACTAGAGAAAGCCCTCGCACGAACCGAAGACCCAACACAGCCAAAAATAAAAATAAATAAAAAGAAAGTGGAGCTCTTAAAGAGATTAAAGCCTACTCTGGAAAATAAAAAGGAAATAATTCTTTGTAAAAGCATCTTTTTCCATATGCAAAGGAAGGAAAACTTAGAGGCACTTACACAGAAAAGAAAAAGATTTGAAATAAATGTAAAATACGGGCAACTTAACCTGCAACTAGAACATGAAAGGAATTGTTAAATCATCTTCTTTCAGCTTTATCTCCAGAGTCATCAGTTAAATATGCCAGATGAAGAGTCTGTGATGGAGAACACTTGCTGGATCAAAACCAAGAATGAAAGGTAAGCTTATGATTTACAACAAATGTTTATCATGTGTTTTTCAACTTAAAGGAAAAGAAAAATTCCTAAATATGTCCAGATTGCCAAAAGTTTTGTTCTTTACATAAACAAATATATCCAGAGACAGAGAAATATTTGATATCCATGAAAGCTTTTTTAAAACTTTTATTCAATGAGTAGAATATAACTATACTTGAAGTTCTCAAAGCTTCTGTTAGCAGCAAAGAAATAAACAGTGTGAGCTTAATTTTCTTTGACTTTCCCTCAAAGTGTATATGGAACCAAATACCAAAATATTCTTCAAATATTTCATCTAAAAATTCTTCCACAAAGAGATGGAGGAACATTAGCTCTTAAAAGAATAGTGAATATTTGATATATGTAGATAGTTGTTTTCTTCCAGAAAATTCAGTCATAAGTAGCAGGGAAAGAGTACCACATAAATAAGCAAAAGTTAATAGCTAATGTTTCCTGATCTTTAGAATATTTAATTTGGCGAAGACAAAACTGTCTTGAAATAATTCTATAAAATTTGCGTATATTTATAAAATCAATATTTTCATATTTATTTTCATGTTTGTAGTGTGTCTATGCCATTTATTTACAAATGTATGTATTTCAATATTAAAAGTAACTACAACCACAGCAGGGTAGCTTGGCAAGATATAATATCTGTTTAGGCTAGTGTGGAAATTGGTAATATCCCTTTTTCCAAGTAATTAGTTAAAACTGTTGATTTCTACAGACACTCAAGAGGGAGAATGACTGAAACCACAGTTATAATAATAGTTCTCTCATAAAGATGTATATCAAGGGAGGACAGGTTGCTGAAAAGGAACTTGTGCTCACAGCCTGGTTAAAGTAAGAGATACATTTTTTTTCACCCTAAAGGGAGAAAAAAAATGACCAGAGCTGGAAGCCAGATTTGTTAAACAGGGTTTAAAAGTAAAAATGAAATGAGGTGTTCTCTGCAGCATGGTAACAGGTGCTTGAACTTAATAAGCCTCAGCTTCTCTGGTAGTAGGCTTGTCACATAAAAGAAGAGTTACATTTGACACAGTTTACCTAGTTTTCACTGTAGTTTTTTGTCTTTTCTTCTGTCCTTTTAAGGGAAGAGGTGAAAGAATGGAGTGGTAGAGGTGATCTGGAAACAGCACTCATAGTATGTGCTCATAATGTATTAATTTATTTTGCCAGAAAAAAGAAAACCCTAGTTGTTTCACATTTGAGTACTCCCACTTTAAAAAGAGTTATTTGATACTATAGCATGACAATTTTTAGAGTTGGAAGTGAACATAGAAACGTATTGTCTTGCTATAATTTTAATTTCTCAAATTTGACTTCTATTAAATAAATGAGCTACAGAATCAAAATTTTCTGGCAGTGTAGTTACATTTGTCATTATTCACAATATGCCATAATAATAGTAATAATAAATCAAATATTCTGCTTAAATTTTTAAATTTTATGCATTATAAAACAGTATTCCCTTAAACAACAAAAATTTCAATCATCAAGTTTATAATTAGACAAAAAAATTGTCAATTTAAAAACTAAAATATACCCTGCTAAAAAGGATTATTGAGACTTTAGATTTGTGTTAATTTCTTTTTTTAATTTAATTTTTATTTTACACTGGAGTATAGTTGATTTACAATGTTGTGTTAGTTTCCTGTGTACAGCAAAGTGATTCAATTATACATATATCCATTCTTTTTCAGATTCTTTTCCCATATAGGTTATTACAGAATATTGAGTAGAGCTCCCTGTACTATACAGTAGGTCTTTGTTGATTATCTATTTTATATATAGTAGTGTGTATATTTGTGTTAATTTCTACTTCTTGAAAGTATAGCATCAATGTAATATATTTAAATATGAAATATGTTTTCAGATTTTGGAACCATTTTGAATTTAAGTTTCCACTGGTCATTCAGAAGGAAAGTATGCATGAAAAAATTATGTTCATCATTCTGTCTGCCAAGGTGGTAGTTGTGAAGCTGCACTCCTTTTTAAATATAGCTGTGCCTATGACACCTTGCAGTGAAGGTAGCTAGACTTATAGCAGCTAATTCAGTTAGATGAAATGTGGCAAAGCAAAGACTGTGTGATTTGATGAAGGTTATTTATGACATTGATGAAGAACACCTCACAAAATAATTTTTATTAAAACTATGTAGAACTGGGCAATATTTAAATTGTTAATTTGTGCTTGCTAATTAATTATGCTCAAAAAGTCTATTCATGACATATTATTGTTCCTTCCAACATGTATGCTTACTGATAAAATGGAAGAGAGCAAATAGATTAAAATATGGAGGTATTAATGGAGTGAAAATTTACTGAATTAAAGTCTAAAGAGGTGCCATGAATAATCTATTATGAAATTGTTGCTCAGCACCAGAAGAATGTGCTAGAATCTAGCTAGTTTGGTTGATGAAGAGTTGATATTTTAACCTCATACTTTAACCTACACCGAGAGATTTTTTTTTTCTTAAATTTCCAATATAGTTAGAATGTTTAGCACTAATATGAATTTTGAAATTACGGTAAGTAACAGAAGGGTCTTGCTTCCTAAAAAGTCATGTCCTCTAACAGTAACATAGAATGTTCTGGGAGCAGCTTCAAATCTGAGGAATTTGCCATTTATATCTATAGAATATACAGTCTACTTGAAGCATTTCAGTCATCCTTAAGACATAAACTAGCAATTGTTCACCTTAAAGAAATGAAATGTAAGAATGTTTCACTCTTAACGTTGTCTATACAAAAGATCTATTTCAATTGATTGGTAGGCTAAAATAAATTTTGGAAAAATATTGAAAGGCAAACAGTTATATTGTCTCTAAAGTTCTTTGAAGCACTAAAATTCCAAAGTTCTATGATAATTCACCTGGACTATATAATACAGGTTTCTGACATTGTAGTTATACTTGTCATTATTCAAGTCCTGTCATAATTTTAAAGCTCAGATAATCCAATATATAACAGTGTTGGCAAAAAGATGTAGAGTATATCTTTTCATTCTTTTACTCCCTGAGATCATTCTAGAATATACAATTGTTTGGCAATGCAAGTGATAGAAACCAGACATGTTGCGAGATCTATAGATATAGATTGATCTTATCTTGTTTTCCTCCCTAAACTTGGCAGCTACTTTTGACATCTCTCAAGTTAATCCATCAAGTTTAGAGAACAAATCATGATATATTCAAGCACTAAATTTTAATTGACTAGGAATAACATTGGTTCCCATGTCTTTTTGGACTAAACCACAACATATAGAGAGAGGTTTCTGTGGTGGTGTTTTGTTTTATTTCCTACAGCAGTCCAGAAGAACTGTTTATCTGTTCCAAATTATAAATCAGATAACTCACTTTTTTTCTTTCTTTTTAATTATAGGGAGATTGAGAATTTCCAAAGATAAGTAAAAGAACAAGGAATTAAACTTGAGCCAACAAAATGAATGAATCTAGTAATAGAATTAAGTGAGCCAATAATATATACATATATAGCTAGACAGTGACAAAGGTATTTACCATGTGGGAGTAGCTCGTTGGTTGTAGGGGCCCCTAAGGAAGTTACTCTCCACAAACTGAAAAAGTGAGGAAACAAGGAGAGAGACAATATAGGAACAACCAACAACATTAAGTTGCTCTCCTTGATATAAAAGTGAGGGCTTGCTAATATGTGTGAAAGACTAGAAGAGATTAGCCCTAGTGACAGTAAGATATGGTGATTTGACCAAGTCAGACTTGAGGGGGAATTATTGGCTCTTTCCAACAATCAGTGCATGTAGAAAATATGGGCTGCTAGATATGCACACCAAGATCTCAAAGGTCTACCTAGAAAAGGGAATAAAATCCAACCTAAAGCTGTATGTGATTTAACAGTATATCTACAATGTAGGCACAATCTTGGCATATATGATATGTAATTTTTACCTTTTACTTTTTAAAATTAAATTTATTAATGTAAATTTGTGGCAAGGATGTACTTCAGAAATTCCCAAGTGTGCTTGGAAAATGCACATTCTTCAATTATACTTCATGTGGATGAATGAAAATTTGCATAAATAGGTATGCCACAAAGACTACTTTGAGAATCAGAGGCTGATTGAATAAAAAAACAGGCATTCTCACTCATCTCATGTACCTTAGTCCCTTTGGTTGCTGTAACAAAAATACCATAGGCTGGGTGACTGGAACAACATTTATTTCTCACAGTTTTGGAGGCTGAAAAGTCCAAGATCAAGGTGTCTGTTGGGGCCCTGCTTCCTTGTTCATGGACGGCTGTCTTCTTGTTGTGTCCTCACATGGCTGAAGGGGCCAGGGAGCTCTCCAAGGTCTCTTTTTATAAGAGCATTAGTCTTCTTCATGAGGGCTCCATCCTTACAACCTAATCACCTTCCAAAGGACCCACCTCCAAATACATGGTATTTGGGGATGCACACTGGGGATTAGGTTTCAACATAAGAATTCTGGGGAGACATAAATGTTCAGTCTATAGCATCATCGTTTAATACCAAGAGGCTGAAAATTGAGAAGTCTTAATTTAACCAACTTTTCAACACTAAACATCTGCAAAACCACTCTTGAAACTGCTAAATCATATATATAATACATATAATTATATATATATACAAATATATATATTATTTATTTTCCAGAATTTTGTTAGATTCCAGCTCTCCAGTTCTCTGGAGGTTAGGACAAGGGTTTACATGCCACTAATACAAGTTTACCATATCCTGAAGTTCAAACCCTAACCTTGGATCAAAAGTCAAGTTAGCTCTCTGTACCATCATTCCTAGTGAAGGTTGAGCAAGTCTTTCTTTGTTTTCCAGTGCATTCTATATTCACAGTAAGATTTTCCCCCAATGATTAACAAATCTGGGAATGAACTCAGACAAGGTTTGGTTGAACTCATCCTGAGTATTCAGCAATTTCTTCACAATAATAAGTCAGACTTTGGAAATGTAAGTTATATGGTTATCTCTGTTAAAATTCCATTTACTGATTGATTTAAAACCTGGAAGACTTTAGGGGAAGATTTGCTCTATGTGTTTGGACAAATCTCCTCTAGGAAAGATATAATTTAAATCAAATCATTTCAAATCATGATTGAAACCACTAGTCAGGAAGACTTGTAATCAATGCTTATGTGAAAAAAATGAATATGTGTAGCTTGATACAATGTCAGTGTATTTTTCTCATAGCTCAGATGTAGATGTTTTCTATTAGGAGGTACATACATTGTGAAGCAGTGTATTGTTTTGCATTACATCTGTCATTACATTAGAAAACCATTTGGCGGGTTTAGTCATGCCTATGATACGCCCATTCATCTCTTAGTGCTTATGTGGTACCAACATACTGCCTTGCTTAGTGATTATATTTTTACTCCTTATTTCCCTTCAAAGACTCTGGCGTAATGGAGGGCAGGTGTTTTGCATTATTACTATTTCTTTTATGCAGTTATTAGGTAGAAAATATTTGTGATTGAGACTAATCTTTTTTATTTTCTCAGTATTACCAGGTACCTACCATTGAAACAATTATCACATCAGTAATTTTTAGACTTTTATTTGCGATTTTTGATGGCTGTTCCCAAAATATTCGTATCTGAGAGCAGAACTTAGTGTCTTTGCTCAGTGCTGTGTCTCTTGTGGGTACATAGTGCTCAGCCCATAGTAGTTGTTAGAGAAATATTTATTGAATAAATTAATAATTTGAATGAATAACTATATTCCAATATCTAAGTTTTCATAACTTTCTGTCTATAAAGAAATGGCATTAAAATGTCTCAGTGTATTTATAGAGCAGTTTTAGCATTTAGTGGTTCTGGTATTAAATTGCATGCTAAGCTGCTATGAAAAAGAGATCTGAAAACAGTGACTTAATAAGACAATAGTTTATTTCTTTTTCACCCATCAATATGGACATGAGTGTTCTGAGGTGACCAGGCTTGCTCTTGTCTACAGTGTTATTAAGGGACTGGATCTTATTAATAGCTTCAAATGATAATCTTTTAAAAATATGAGACATTAGACATTCATTCAAATGGTTCTTTAAATATGCTATTGACCAGTGTGAATGAGTGTTTTACAGGTATTGGCTTCTCTCAAAATTTTTACTTAACTTTTGTTTCAAACTTCTTTATCAAGTGTTAAAAGCTGCATTACATATGTCTGCACATATATATCTTCTACATGAGACAATCTTTCCTTGATCTACAAAAGTAGATGAACTATGAATAGTATGATTACACTTAAGCTGTATATACACAAATGTGTATGACTTGGTACACAAAAGACACATTTGAGCAATATGTTTACAGTAACATCTCTGGGGATTTATAGGAGACAGTGACTGTACAGTATAGATTTCTGTAAAGTATGAATTTAAAGAAGTTTTTATGACTTTTGTAATCAGAAAAAATACGTTTTAAAGAGGATAAAATTTTGAAGAAATAGTTCTTTATGATTATGCATATTTTAACCATTTGTGACAGAGCAAAGGAATTATGCCAAAACACAAAAAACACCAAAGTTTTTTACATTAAAAATTTTATCTTCACAAAGTAATTTTAAAAATATGAAAATAGTAGCTAAGCCCTTATTTTTCGGGAGACCAGGATGTAATTAATATTTTCAAAGATACTAAGGTAAAACACATTAACTTTAAATGTTGGAATCTCAAAGAATATTTACCATAAATATGAAATCTATTTTGGAACTACTATTTGAAAGGAATGAACCATTAAATAAAATTATAACCAAACATGTGCCAATTTTCTACAAGTTTGATATACAAATTATTCCTAAATTTAATCTGAAAAGGACTATGCAAAGTTTAATTTCATCTATAAGAGAATCAGTTTAATTGAGTTTGGTCATTTATTCAGTATAGCTTTTAGAATAATATTCTATACAATTCCAAAATAGTGCATACTTATTTGACTCAACTAATCATAGCAGTCAGCACAATAGCTTGCCTTTCCTAAAACATTTCTTGAAAACTTTTCAAGTGAGATGGAGAGAGAGCAAGAGAACAAGAGAAAGAGAAAGGGGACTGGCAATAAGGATATTGAACAAAAATTAGTAATGAAACTGATGGAGCCTAAAGAAATCAGTAGTATTTGAAAAATATTTGCTACCTCACCTGGAAGACACATTATGCTTTATGAATTTAGTTCAATCAATGAGCACTTCAGTTGAAGTTTTATATTTTACATTTCAAATTTCAACTCATAAGACTTAAATCTTACTTTCAGAGTCTAACCTAGGTGAAATCTTGAGACCCTTGCTGGAATGACATTCAAAAAATGTACGTGTTCGCTTCTGAATAATACCACAAGGATTCAATGAATATCTCATTTACAAAATGCAAAACTAATTTTTTTCACAATATTTATTTTAATCCTTATGGCTAACTTGTGAGGGAAGCTATGTCCATTTTAAAGATGAGGAAACCAGTCCGCAGTCCTGCTGCCAGAGTGTACCTGGGATCTGAACCCAGACAGCAGTCTGGCTCTGCAGTCCAGTCACTAAACTACCACATTATAAAGTTGCTACAGACTTGAGTTGTTTGTAATATACTGGAATCTCCTCTCTTAGCCTGCCCCCTCCCCCCAGTTTTAGTAATGGTGTGTCTGTAATGTGGCTATTTGCTTAGTGTAGATCGTAAAGAGTCTCCCATGTGCACCTTCTTAATCCCACTACCTTTTCCCCTACAAATTATTCAATCTTCTGAAATTCATATTTATCACTTATACTTCCTCATAGGTTAATGACCCGAATATGCATACCTAATTGCATAAATTTAGTTCACCCCTTTTTATTATTTACTTTGTGGAGTCTCCATTATTCTACAAATCCTCATCTAATTCTTTCTTTTCCTTACAGTTAATTTGTTGAAGAACCCAGGCTATTTGATGATTGCATACTTCTTCCCCTCTGTATTTCCTGCAAATGAATCCAGAATTAAAGCCACTTAGATTTGATCACTTTAGCAACTCTAGATGATGTTGTGTTCTTTCATCAAGAGTCATTTTGTATCTGGTTGTCTCACTTTTTATGATGTTAGCATCTGTTGCTTCTTAGTGCCTAGATCCATGTATTTAGATTGAGCTGAAAAAATGATGATATTTTAAGTTTATCATATCCTTTCAATTATTAGATGGAATTCTTCTAAAAAGAGATTTTTTCCTCCTTCCAATAGTTGGTTATCCTGTGGTACAGTTCATCTAGTAGAGACAACACAAATATTTTCCCTTTACTTATGAGTTCGCAAGATAATAAAATTGTTCACCTCAAAAGTAAGATTTTTTTCCTGCAATATCATGGAGAAGCCATTGATTTAAACATAGTTTTGATCAGTTTTCTACTCATATCTTTCCAGTGTACTTTTATTTTCTGCAGCTGTACTATTTTGCTACTTACTCTCTTTTTCCTTATAATAACTTTTTATGGGGTTTGGGCCATAACGCTTTCCTATTGCTCACTCTTATGTGAAATCAGGTTTTCTGGATATTTAAAAGGAGGTTAGTTCAGGGTAGCTTTTATTGCTTAAAAGAGCTGCTCCCTGTTGTTTTTATGCAGTTTTCAAAAATACGATGATTTGATTTCTGAGCTTTTCCTGCTCTGGTCTGCTCCCTCACATTCCTCTTGAAAGTCTCTTTTCTTTTCTTTTTTCTTTGTTTTTTTAAAAATAATAATACTATTTTATTTTATTTTTTAATTAATTAATTTACTTGTTTATTTTGGCTGTGTTGGGTCTTCGTTGCTGTGCGCAGGCTTTCTCTAGTGGCGGCGAGTGGGGGCTACTCTTCGTTGCGGTTCGCGGGCTTCTCGTTGCGGTGGCTTCTCTTGTTGCGGAGCACGGGCTCTACATGTGCGGGCTTCAGTAGTGGTGGTGCACGGGCTCGGTAGTTGTGGCTCGCAGGCTCTAGAGCACAGGCTCAGTAGTTGTGGCACACAGGCTTAGTTGCTCCGCGGCATGTGGGATCTTCCTGGACCAGGGCTTGAACACATGTTCCGTATTGGCAGGCAGATTCTTAACCACTGTGCCACCAGAGAAGTCAGAAAGTCTCTTTTCTTTCCTTCTATACTCTCTGTTCTACTTTTTAAAAATTTTATTCTCAAGAATTTTTTCTCAATGTGGAATCATGTTCTGGAAGGAAATTTTTGCTGGTCTATTTCAGAAGTTGAGAGTTAATAGACTGCTCCAGCCTTTTTAGAGCTAACTAGAACCCTAGTACACACCTGATAATGAATTGCTCATTGTGCCTTTCATTTTCAACTACTGCTCCAAAATTGACACACTGTGCCTTTCTGTTGGTTCTTAGGTACTAATATTAATCCTCATTTCTTTGAAAATATTTATTTATCATAGCATAGCATTCACTTTTAAATATATAAGACAGATTATTATCTTTCTGTAAATGATACCCAGATGTCTTAATATCTTTTCTTCACAATATGTCACAAATATCAGCAAATCATCCATTCTGTATTTTATATCCATGACTTAAAAAAACATCTTGTTTTATCATTCTTTTACTGTTAATATAACCTCTAAGCAGAAATTCTAGGTACATCCAGAGAAGGGGTGTGAACAGTCTTTATTACATGAACATCCTTAATTTCAATAGTGGGCTTGATAATTATTTGCTGTATAAACATTTGAAATGGATTTGCTGTCTATATATTCATACCATACTGACAATTCACTTCAGTAATTTCCATCAGCTGAATGACCTATTCAAGTTATAGAACACAGATAATTAAATGACAAAACCATATAACATTCAGTTTAAAATCGAATATTCCGTAAAATATAACTTCGGGTAACAAATTAACTCATTTCTTCTACAGTGTATACATAATGCACTAAGCAATAAGTTCAAAATTAATACCTTTTACCTTGGCAACTCTTCTTTAATTTCAGTTGTAGGTGGTCTGCTTCCATGTATAATGTAGAAAAGAAAAGAGCATTGCTACCAATCTAACAACAAGAAAAAATGGAGAAACTATAAGACTGTAACTTTTCATAAACCCATCAGAGACAGGATGCAGAGTAAATAAGCAGTCTGAAATCTAAGGAAAGACAAACTTCTCCAAGAGGAGATGGGGAGTGAGCTTTGGCTCGCCTTTGATAGAATTTAAGAAAGAGATTCTGGCTGTCACATAGGAATGTAAGAATACAGGTAAAATTTTTAGGTAAGTGTTCAAGGCTGAATGGAAAAGACTGCTAGAGTATAGAAACCTTAGGAAAAATAGACACGGGGAATTTTAAATAACTCTAAAAATAATTGAGTGTCTAATGCAAAAATGGTAGCAATGTGGGTTTACAGGGTATGTAAAAGTAAAACGCATGACTGCAATAGTATAAAATTTGACAGAAAGAAATTAGAAATACATTGTGTGTTCCTTCATTTTATAATTGATATGATTTAATATTATTTGAAGTTAGACTGTAATGAAAGATAAATTCTGTAAACACAAGGGAAAATAAAAATAAAATAATAGTTATAGAAATTGGCTGTTACTAGAGATAGCATGAAATCATAAAATAAATTTAATCACATATAAGTGAACAAAAGGAACAAAGGAAAAAGTGAACCAAGTAGAAAACAAATTTTAGGATTGTAGATATAAATCTAGTCATATCAAAAATTGCATTAAATTTAAACAGTGTAAACACAACAATTAAAAGATGAAGATTGCCAGAATGGATTTTTTTAAAAAGGCAATTAACCCCTTATCAGTCATATCACAGCTTGCACAACTCCACATCAAGAAAACCAAATAACCCAGTTTAAAAATGGCAGAAGAACTGAATAGACATTTCTCCAAACAGGAAATGCAGATGGCCAACAGGCACATGAAAAGATGCTCAACACTTCTAGTCTTCAGGGAAATGCAAATCAAAACAATGAGATATCACCCCACACCTGTCAGAACGGCTGTCATCAAAAAGAACTCAAATAACAAATGTTGGCGAGGATGTTGAGAAAAGGGAACCCTTATACACTGTTGGTGGGAATATAAATTGGTACTGTGGAAAACCGTATGGAGATTTTTCAAAACACTAAAGATAGAACCACCATATGGTCCAGCAGTTCCACTTCTGGGTATATATCTGAGAAAAAACAAAAACACTAATTCGAAAATATACATGCACCCCATTGTTCATAGCAACATTATTTACAACTGCCAAGATATGGAAGCAACATAATTGCCCATGAACAGATAAAGAAGATGTGGTATACATATCTATATACATAGATAGATAGATAGATAGATATAGATATATATACATGTACACACACACACACACACACACACACACACACTCACACACACTCACGATGGAATACTACTCAGCCATAAAAAAGAATGAAATTTTGCCCTTTGCAGCAACATGGATGGACTTGGAGGGTATTATACTAAGAGAAATAAATTTGACAAAGAAAGATAAATACTGTATGATATTACTTATATGTTGAATCTAAAGAATACAACAAACTAGTCAATATAACAAAAAAGAAGCAGACTCACAGATATAGAGAACGAACTACTGGTTACCAGTGAGGAGAGGGAAGGGGAGAGGGGCAAGAAAGGAGTACGGGATTAAGAGGTACAAACTATTAAGAGGTACAAGCTACAAAGATATATTGTACAATATAGTCAATATTTTATAATAACTACAAAGGGAGTATAAACTTTAAAAATTGTGAATCATATATTGTATACCTGTAACATATAATATTGTAAAGCAAATATACTTCAATAAAAGAAGGCAGGCCCAACTATATGCTGCCCACAAAAAAAGCAGCTTACATCAATTTATCAGTGACTCCCTTAAGATTTATTAAGCATTTAAAACTTTGGAAAAGGTAAAAAAAACTAGAAAGTATGATAGTAGTATATCAGTTTTAGTATGATTATTATGATATTCAGTCTGATATTAAAGTCCAATATCACCAGTTATCACTGATTTCTCAGTTACTCATTCCCCACATTATCTGGCCTATATCCGCTGATATTCGAAATCTTTATTTTCATTTTACAAAGCATAATTTCCATGAAATGTCTTTTCACTTCTTTACTCACTCACAAACCTGTTGAATTCTTAATCTGATTTGGACATTATGCTATAAGTAGAATAGCTTCATTCCTCTTCTCACTTAATAGAAAGTTTTCATTGAATTTCATATTCTAGCTTAAAACCTGCTTACAACCTATCTCTTTACTTTGAGTTCTTAGTAAGTAATTTTTTTTATTTCCTGTTTGAAAATGCTTATTTTTAGATGTCTTAAGTTTGTTGAGTGTTGATGTTTGCCTCTTTGGTTTGATTGTAAACACCTGGTGGATGAAATTGGGTTTTATAGGTTTCTTTTTTAAACGTCTTTTCAAAGTTTTAACTGTTTAATACACAACTTAAGTCTTAAGACAGTCACTGATAAGTTAGTGTAATTTTTTAGTCTAAGAAATCAATGACTACGTTTTAGGAAATATTTCTGTGGAACATCTATTCATCCATCATGCTTGTCTTTCTCTTGGTATTGAAAACTGCAAATGTTTTTCTACTATTAGCACACATACTTGTACAGTATCCCTCATGAGTTTCCTTTGCCTTTTCCCCAAATCTGTCATTATGCTTGCACTGTGCATTTTAATGCATAATGGAAAACCTGCATGCATTGTGAACAGTGGCATAATGTATTCTTCAGGGTGATAAGTTATGTTTCATGTAATGTCAGTTCCTCTTTCTGAATCTACTCTGTTCTCAGTAGATGTGTTTCAAATTAATAGAGCATTAGTCCCTAATCAAGGAAGTATTTAGGAATACATTTTTAATTAAAATGAACTATGGGGAGGAATAAATAGTGTTAGACTTTTTTGTGTTAATTTGACATAATGCATTACTCATGAATCTTTGTGCATTATTAAAGATTAGATCATTGGTATTTCTGTAAACCCAACATAAAAATTAAGGCAAATGGAAAGAAGATTTAGTAGAACATTTTTTAAAAAGCTTAAAATGACAGAGGTTGTGATATAAACCAAATCATAGAGTATATACTTTTAAGGACCAAAAGCAATTATATAATCAAGCCATCTACTTGCTTAGAAACAAGGAACACTACAAGACAGATGCATCGCCTGTTTTTAATTACAGAGACTACGTGATCTCCCTTTGTAGCTTTATCATCTTTGCCATCAGGAAGTTCTTTCACAAGACAGCGTCAATGAACAATAACGTCCGACTTTTTGTTTGTTGGTTGTTAAAATATATTCATTTTATTTGTAGAACTCCAATAAATGCATTTTCATTTTAGGCATGAAATAGTAAAATCCCAAGTTCTAGCTCCAAGGATTTCATAGTTAATATTTACACATCAGCTAAAGTTCAGAATATATGAAAAAGAAAGAGCAGACTCAAATCTGTAAGATACTATCTGTGAAAAGACACAATCTTATAATCTTGCAAGATATGTGAATTAATAGTAGAAATATTTTTCTGTAATTGCAGTCTGTGGTCTTTTCATCTTATCAAGATTATAAAAATAAAATAATTGTACAATTATTGGGAAAATATTATTGGGATTGAGACTGTTCCCTTGACACTGACCTTATTAGAAGACAAAACTATGTAAAATTTGTAAGCCACATACTCTAGGGCATGAGTGATAACTTCCTTAGAAATTATTTCCAGGGTGTATACAGGGTTACTTACATGACATGGTGCTCAGCAATTGGAAATTCACTTTCAAAATGTAAGTGACTCCTCCCCACAAAGAAGTAAAACCTCTCTCCTCTATGTAGCAACCCACAGATGGTCTTTGAATGAGGTTCAGATCCAGAAGTCAAAAAGGGAAGAAATACTACTATCCCAGAAGGAAAACATACCAGCATGCTCCACTTATAGAGTCAGAGAATCAAAACCAGGATTAATAAGCAAAGAGTAAGAACTACCAGTAATAAGTTCTATAGGACTTGAAGCAAAAATGGGAGATCTTGGCACAGACCAGTTGGAAGAGGATACAACTGGAAATAAATTACTTTCTGATTCACATTGAGTAAGGATTATGACCAAGGCTTTGTGATGAGGATCCAAAGATGGATGACAAAAATCTATTACATATCTTCTATAATTTCATTTTGTTCAAGTAAATATATGCTAGTTGTAGTTTTCATTACAGAATTTGGGTCCTGGAAGGTTTTACAAAGTTTTTTGATATATTCATAAATAGCTAAAGAATTATCTCTGTATTGTCTTATATAGCTGTATGGGCGGGGCAAATATCACAATAAATATTTTGGTTGTATAAAAATAAAGTTAGAGAAACAACACCTCATGCCTATTTTGACTTAAAGACACATTTGTTTTTCTGTGTGGTGTGAGAGCTTTCCTCAAATGACCTCAAATGGGATTATGGTTCAGACTCAGAGAAGCTGAAAAAACTTTCAGTAATGTCAATTAATAGTTGTGTGTACTTAAGCAAACAGTTTTCTCTCTTCAAACTTCACATGGCTCAGCCATAAAATGGCAACAATAGTTACTCAAAGGAATTTTGTGATGCTAAAAGGACACAATGGACATTATTACAACTAGATCAATGCCTATCACATATCAACTACTCAAATAGATGAATATGAAAAACTGTGCATAATAGATGGCCCTCTGTTTCTACTGTTATCTTTCACAATTTTCTTCCTAGCACTCATTGTTGTCATTTATATCTACTTGAGTAATTTTTTTGTGTGTGAATGAATAATCACTCCTTAGGCTTGTGCTGAAGGCGTGATCAACAGAAACAATTTCCTTGAATACTAGCCAAGGAAAACCCTTTGTGGCTTTATTACAACAAGAAGCAAATGCCTCTAGAGCTTTATGCTCAGAAGCTGCCATATAAATTTGGAAAACCAAAACAATCTATTGTGTACTATTGGATGGTTAAACAGACAAGAGTTATAAGTGTAAAAATGCTTCCACTTACCAAATTTGGAGAGAAGTTGCTGTGGTTTATAAGGAACTTGGAATTTTATCTGTGACTCCATTTCACCATTGAAAACCAGAATGCCACCTAGGGATTTAGTGTTTATCTCTGTGCTCTGCAAGAAAAAGCCCACAATGAGTATAGATCAATCATTCCTTAAAATCTAAAGGCTCAAAGAGGAAAGATACATGTGCAAAAAATACATATTATTTTGGAAACCATCTCAAAATAATAAATATTAAGCCAGTATATAGTATATGAACTTATCTTGAAAGTAGCCATTTTTCTGCTTTATTTGTACCCATATATTGCTCTGGATACTGGTAACAAGCAAAACCACACTATAAACTCCTCACCTTCCACCAAAGACCTCTGCTGTTAAGCCTTTGCTGGAATATGATATTGGGCCACTTTATTTGGCATGGATTAGTGCTTTCAGTTTAAGAAGCCTTGTTTATATAAGAAACAAAAGATACAAGAATTAAACTGAGCATGTGTCAGTATATATATCTACATTTTTTTCTTTTCTTGTACATTGATTTTTTATATAATTATATATTTATTGTACTAAATGTAGAAAATATTTAATTGTATATTAAATAACATTTACTAAATCAATATATTTAATGATGTCAAATATAAAATATTTTATATATTTAATATATATTTCTATACTTTCAGGTTTTTTTTCTTTTCAGCCCTGTCAGGTATAAGAGAATTCAGAACGTTTGAAAGCATTTTATTTATGCTAATGTATTGAAAAAGGTAGAGAAGGAATCAAATGGGACTCAGGTATTTTTATAGTCAAATATTTAAGTGTCAGCCTAACCACTGCAAGGAAATTAGAGAAAATACATTTAGAATTTTTAAATATTTTATTAAGCTACTCTCAGTATTTTGTTTACATATATATTTAACTGATAATGTACCCAAAAGTCTACTAAAATTCAGTGACAAAAATATTTCAAAATATGTATGCATGTGATCTGATTAGGGTCAATGTTGAGGATGAGCTTAGGTGATGACTTGATTGGGTTAAGGTAGCTATCACCTTAGTTTACCATCAAACCTGGGACAAGCTGTGCAGAGGACAAACACAAGGTCAAGAATACAGTGAGCCGCATCACTCATGCCTCCCTTGTTCATCCTGGGGATGCACCAGTAATTCTAGGGGCTCAGGGCTGTGATTGTTGTGAGGAATCTCAAACCAGGAGTTCACCTTACTACAACAGAGGGAAATTCTTGTGTGCCAAAGTTACATACAGCCACCTTTCATTCCTCATGTGGAAACCTGCCATACTGTGGGCTCTGGTGCAGCTGGCCTGGCCATAGCTTATCAGGAGCTAAGAGCAAGCAGGATGCTATCTCCTTACCAAATACCATATTTTCTTAGATAACTCTCTCCTAACAAATGTGTCCCCACCTTCCCCTTGGAGATATTGAAAAATTCTATATAGAGTTAAAAAAAAAACTTTATTTTTTACCCTTATAATACAATTTATATGAATCATTATTAGGATAAGCTGCCACTAAAACATTTTCCTTAATAGAAAGATACTGTAGATAGTAAAACAAATTCTAAAATATATTCCTCAGCAGATTAGCCTCTCAAGGTTATTTAAATGGTGGGAATATTAAGAAAATACAAATACTGCTACATGTCCTAGTTATAAAACTCAGTCAAGACTTCTGGCTTCTTCAGAGTCGTTAGCAAGCTAAAAACATTTGCTCGCATCCTTACCACAACAAAGGTCTGAGGATGCAGGGCAACCAAGTAACTCCAAATCCATGAAAATAGTCTCTCCACAGAGTGAAGAAGGGAGGACTTGCCGACTGGGGCAGCTTCTTCCAGGTACCATACAAGCTGGTAAGAAGAATTCATCAAAAATTTTAACAAGTTGCTTAAGTCTGAGTTTGGACTAGCATGAGAATCTAGAACCCTTAAGAGCTAAACCATATAATTTACAAGGTGAATTAACTACCACTCAGGGCTCTTCTCCATGGACATCACCAGGTGCTCATAAGAAACATGTGGACAACACAAGAGACCTGAGAAAGCATCCCTCATGGTACTGGCCTCCCTCCTGGGGACAGGAACAGAAGCTGCTGCATAAAGCCCTACCTCAATCCATCTCCCCTTCTCCCCTCAGTAACAAGAGCCCCACCATGCTGGTGGAAAGGCAGCCAACCCTGTCATCTTGTGGCACTGGTAAAAGACCATCGCAGCTGGGAGGAGGGAACAGAAAAGCATCCTCTCTAGGGGGGCAAGGGTTATAGATACACCCTGGGCCTAGACAATTAAAGGCTGGGAAAGGAAAAATCACTGAGAACTCTTCATTCCTGAAACCCAGACACTGTATGTAGCTGCTTAAGACTGAGGTCAAATCAGATCAACAGAGAATTTCCTCTCCCCTGCGCCCCACTGTGAGGCCAATAAGCACTGAATAGTAAGTAACCACAGTCTAATTTGAGGAGAGGGACAAGAGAGAGGAGGCACAGCGCCAAGTAAGGGTCTGACGCTGAGTGTGGAGGAGACACTGACAAAGATCCTCTGGCAACACAGCGCTCATCCAAATACAACTTCAACTAGAGAAATCTGAAACCTGTGGTACACTGAAGGCAAACATAATAATAATACAATCTGAACTCAGTATAATTCCTGACTAGATTAACACAAGCTCCACACGAAAGGCCTGGCAGAAGAATATGCATGCACAGGCATAAAGTTATTTACTTCAGTGTCTACTGTTTTACAAAAAAAAATGTGGGTGAATCTCCAATGCTTTATGCTAAGTGAAGGGATCTAGATGTAAAAGGCCAGATAATGCATGAGTCCATTCATATCATTTCTGGAAAAGGCAAAATTAGAGGGAAAGAGAGTAGATCAATAGTTGCTAGTGCCTGGAGTTGGGGGAGGGGTTAACTCCAAAGGGATATGGGATAATTTGTTCTATACCTTATTATATTGTTTGTTTCACAACTGTATATATTTGTCAAAATTTGCAGAATTGTATGCTAAAATGGTGAATTTTACTGTTTGAAAGTTATACTCTAAATGAATAAAAATAAATTAATCATGATACAGTGCAGATTTAAGAACAGATTTTTTGTTTTAAAAAATGGAAATATTACAGTAAACGTACATGTACTTTTCAAATAGATCTTGGTTTCAAAATGTCAATAAGTGGGGTATAATAGGTACATCTTAGAAATGATATACTGATACTGCTTCCATTCTGGAGAATTACAAAGCACATTAGTGTGTTAAAGACTCTGATTGCTCTGAATAAAGAAAAATCTAGAGAATGTTTTTGTGAATATACAGTTCTTAAGGCAATACCCTTTTGTGAAACACACACTAAGAAAAGATGACTTACAAGTTCTAGAACTTTGAAGAATTTATTGCTATATATTAGCTAAGAAGCATTTTTCAAGAAGCCATTTTAGGGAAGTACAATTTATATAAATTGTCACTAAAGAAAAACAATATAGGCCCCCCTCCTCCAGTGGGTAGTTTAGTTAATTGACCAGTAGAAAGTTATTTTCACATTAATACTATGATAACTATGTGAAAATTGCTCCTCTTCCCACAAAAAAAAACCCATGCAGCCTTATCTTAGGAACTTGCGCTAATGAAAGATCAAGTTGGAAATCACCCATGAACAATATCAGGCAGAGTTGGCTATGCAAATTGTGGAATCCATTGCAAAATGAAAATGAGGAGGCCACTGTCTAAAAAGCAGGTGAAAAAAAGTGTCATTTGAAATACTAAAGTATAAAACTTATTTCTTTTTTTCCTCTCTCTTGTCTTATCATGGTATTTTTTATTTGCTATTTAATGTCCTCTCCTACTGCACTGTATACTCTCCTGGTGAATGCAAACCCTCATACATCTCCCTGGGCTCGAACTCATGACCCAACCTGTGTGTGTTCATGTAGTAAGGGAATCGGTTCCCCTCCCCATGGCCAGCCACCCCAATTCATAGAGGCTGGGCAACCCCCAAGAGGTTGCAACCTTCTTGGGTTGTTACCTGGTTTGGAAACGGGTGAGAGTCACCTGCCTAATGCACCATGGTGCAGCTAACCTTGGGTGGAGATGGCCACGCCATGCTCACTAGGGACAGCTCACACCCAACGTACACGGTAGCCTCCTGCCTTGTTAAACACAGATTCCTGTGCTCATTCATGGAGATTCTGGTTAACTAAGGCTTTCTTGAGTCCCAGAAATCTGCATGTTGAAGGAGCTCTACAAATGATTTTGATATGCAACCACATTTGGGAGTAAGATATTACTCCTGAATTTGAGGTCTAGAGGCGAGTACAAGGGCTAGTTTGGAGAAGGTCTGATTTTTCACATTACATTAAATTGGCATCTGAGATGAGGGTATTTTCTGCTTCTTTATTTGGAAGCAGAATTCAGCCGAGACCAGCCATTAAAAAATATGAAAAAACTTAACATCTTGCTTTTTATGAGACTAAGAATTGAAAGGAGGAAGTAAGGGAAAAATTCAGGATTTGTTGTCACGAGTGTACCTTAAAGATAAAGTCACATAAAAGCTCCTTAAAAACAAAGTAACCTCACAAGAGAGAAATTGCCAACCTTTTCTATATAACGTGGAAGAAGCAGATGGGTCTGTTTACTTGAACTGTTCAAAATAAATTTACATATTATTATATCTGTAAGAAACCAGATTATTTCCAAAGTAACTAAAGAAGTAAAATGCTGAAAATTTTCACACAATCTTGTTCTAATTATTTCAGTATCATTATCTGTAGATAATTAAAGTTTCATAATCCAAAAAAGAAAAAAAAAAGCCTTTAAAATGTTCAAATATTTTTGGCAAAGAAAACGATTTCTTAAGTTTTTAAATTTGTTTGAAGATAATTAAAATTGTGACAACCTATTGAAGTAGTGCCAAGTAACTTGTTTACACATATAAGCAACATAGTTTTTTCCCGGTGTCTACTCCAACTCTTCTTTCACATGGCTCTCAGGGGCATGCATCTAAGCAAAAGTATGATCTTGTTACCACCTTACTGTAAATACTTCAATGGCTTCCTAATCTTTTCAACAAAATTGTCAATTGTTTAGCATGGCATAAAGGGACTTTAAAATTTGACTGTTTCATTTCCCACTTAACTCCTTCATCAGTTTGAAAAAATTAATAAACAGAAACTTCAACTAAATAGAGTTAGGAGACCAGAAGGAGGAACTCTCAAGTCCTGCTACCATAGCTGAGCTCAGCAGAAAAAGAAAGACTCCTCTTCTTTCCTGGCAAGAACTGAGCCAATGAAAAGCCATGAACTCCTTATTTACTGTAGCCCTCCAAACTTCCTTTTCCTCTCTGGAAAAGCCTTCTTCCCTTGCTGTGAGGGGACTTGCACGTGGCTCACCATAGTTGCAGACCCCAAATTGCAATTCTCTGCTGATCCTAAATAAACTCAACTTTACTGAAGAAATATCTAGCAGTCTTTTTGTCAACTTTTTTAGGTCAGCAAGTTCTTTATACTTTCCAGACTTTCTGGACTGCTTGCTTTCACATAAGTTTTTTTTTTTTTTTTTGACTTCACTACTAGATAAATGCTTCTTTATTCTTTGAGGATGTGCTCAAATGTTCCTTCTTTGAGAGAGCCTTCTCTGGCCTGTTGTAGACATCATTAGATGCTTCGTCAAAAGAGGAGAAAAAAATGAGAGAGTGAAAAGGGACAATAGTAGTGGAATAAGAAAAAGAACCTAGTACAGGTGTGTGGAACATTCCTTATAATCCTAGATTTGTGATTATCTTTCCTGTGACCTTCAATATGCCACTCTTCCTCTCTGTCTTGTTTATGTCATTGATTAAAAGAGAAAGATGAACCAGATGACCTGTAAATTACAGTCATCTGCTTCTATGCAGTTAAGAGTGAAGAGAAAAAAAATGAAAAAAACCACAAAAAAAACATGGAATGGGATAGCAAAACACAGTCTCAGATTTTGGCCTTTCTGAAGAGACTGGAGATGGAGAAGAGAAAAGGTAAAGATATGTACAAGTAGTGAGGTTGTGTTGCGAAAATTTTCTCATAAATTGGAAGCTATCCAACAAGAGTAATTCTAACTTCTCTCATCACAAAATGTTTACGATTTGAAAAAACAAGAGGAAGAAATGGGAGCAGGTATCAACTGGTCTTGAGAGTGAAGCGTAGTAGAGATAGAACAAATCGGAGATGATTTGAACAAACAGCTGCAATGTATTCTATTATCAAGTATTTACTGAGCATCTACCAAGCAGGACTTTCTGTTCCAGGCAACGGGATTACAAGGACAGACAAGTTAACCTTGAACCCTCCCCTTTTAGAGCATCATTAAATTGTCAAATGGTAGTATTGGTTGTAGACGTGAATTTCTGGAAGGCCCAATTGTCTGAGGTTATAATTGCTTCAACAATGCTCAGCAGCTGGCTATTGGGGAAGAAGAGGCCAGTGGTGCTTCCTAAGGATTTGATGAAGAAATGATCAGTTCAGAGAGGAGGCGTCTTAGGGTGGTTGTGAATTTTATTTAAAATACGATCCTAATTGCTTGGAAAGACAAATGAAGCCTGAATATAAGAAGTCAGAGATTGGGGTCAAGATGAGAGTGAAGAGTGAATATTTTCTAGTTATGATATTCAGTTGCAAATGATTCAAATTTATGATTTTAAGCAAGCTAAGCATAACAAAAAAAAAAAAACATAATGCACAAGGCAAGAAGCCAGCACTCAAAAAGCAATGATATTATGGCTAAATGAAAATTATTAACTCCAGTTGTACACTTGATTACCCTTGAGCAATTTCAATTGATTTGGGTAAGACTCACATATGAGGAAATCTGAGATTTTATCCTGCATTTTTGGCTCAGTTTATAGTCCTCACACAAACACTAAAGTGCAAGTCCAAGGAATTAGATAACATTGCATGAGCTATTTTTTGAGTTGTTGGTTTTTTATATTTATAAATAATTCTAAATGATAGTTTGTTGAGAAAAATAAAGAAGAGTGAATTTGGAAATAAAGTAATGTGCTAACTTAAATCCTTGTAGATGAAAAAGAAATATCTTTAAACATTTAATCTCTTGAATATCAGTTGTTAAGCCATTTGACTTTTACATGATGTTTAAGAAAAATCAAGTGCAGCAGAGCTACCAGGATTTATCACTGCATTTAAATAAATGCATGAGTTGACAACTTTGTATGAATTAGTTATTAGATTTTATCCTGAGAGATGGGTATTGTCAGTTCACCTAAAACATAATTATTCACTAGGAGAAAAAGAAAGAAAGAAAAAAAGGATATAACACTTGATCAGTTTTTGCAAAAGGAAATTACTTTTAGTGAAGCGTGATTCAATCATAACACAAAAAAATCATACCAATGCCGTATCCTTTCCACTTACTTAAAAAAATCAATTTACTGTATATTTGTGATTCTATAAATTCTTACTAAAAGTATTATAATTCTCATTCTTCCCACTTTATTTAAAAGTGTTACTGGATATCAAGCTGAAGCATCAACTACTTGGTTAAAACTAGGCCAAGGGTTACTGTCCATAGGAAGTAATTTGATTATTCCTCCTGAAATGATGACAGATTCTAATGTATGCAACACAGCACTATGGACAGGATATCCTATACGTGTATATGAGTATTTGCTTTTGTGGAAGGTGGAAAATGGAGGCAATATCTAATTAGTCATGACAAGAGTGACTGGTACACATGATTTGGCATCCATGCCTGTGTTTCAAGCACCAAACACCTGAACTGGGTGCATAGAATCTCCTTATGTCAGTGAATCCTGTTGCAACCAAAGCTGTACTGCTGAAAAGGATGAAATTATTTGGGGTTGCACACAGTAAGATTTCTTGAAGATATTTTGCTAATAAATTCAGTTTTATTAAGTTTATTTACTTTTTATTTTTGGCCACGTCGGGTCTTAGCTGCGGCACGCGGGATCCTCATTGCGGCACACGGGCTCAGTAGTTGCGGTGCGCGGGCTTTAGTTACCTCGTGGCATGTGGGATCTAAGTTCCCTGACCAGGGCTGGAACCTGCGTCTCCTTCATTGGGAGGTGGATTCTTAACCACTGCGCCACCAGGGAAGTCCCTATTCTTAAGTTTATTAAAGATAAAATATATGAAAAATTGTACCTGTGCTTACATACAGCATCTATTTATTAATATCTGTTCTTTACTCAATTGTTAAAAATTTATTTTGATGGTCTGACATTTAAGGAACTTCCACACACCTGACTGTGCTTCATATCACAGCCTGGAGCTGATGAAGCACTGTGTTGTGCAACTGCAGATGAATTCTTGGACAGATTTTTCTGCTTCACTACCTCTTTTGTAGGTGCCAAAAATAATTGCTGATTGTGCCAAGTTGTGTCTTTATCACCTGTTAAAGATCTCGGTGCACTGTCACATGGCATCTAAGGTAAGTATGCATTTCTTCTTGCCTTTACTTTCTTTATTGCACTCTATTCATAAAGCTTTTCTTTCTTTCATTGGCCTGTGTCATCTGTTGTATGAGATGAGCTTTAAGTCCATGTGATGTTTCTGTTTTTTAATTTGCTTTTTCAAACATGGTTACTTTTTAAAGTCATCTAAAAATTTGAAACCAGAAAATGAATCTACTTTATTTTCACTGCCACTTAGCTGTCTTTTGCTTTTCAAGCACATCAAACCACAACCAAAGCAAAGAATGAAGATGAGAGAAAGAGTGAATTCTGAACCAGATCCAGTGTTTTCTGCCCAAAGCTCCAAGAGACAATGTTGGAAACTCTTGCAATTCACATCCTGGAAGTATTCTGACTCAATGCAACTGGTAAATATTAAGTATATGCTTTTGTGGATTAAATCTTAGCTCTTTTTCCAACACAACTTAATAATCATTTGGATTGGCTTATTTGTTTGTGAAAATATCTAAATAAAACAGCACTATATGCAAGGATAAATGTCTTAGAATCAGTTGTACTTTACTTAGTGTCAGATTTAAAACAGCTTTATTTGCATTTATATTTGCAAAAGTAATGAAAAAGTATAAATATATTTTATACTAAAATTTTATAGAAATACATGTGCTTTGCAGTTCTTTTCTGTACCCACACCACCACAAAATATATGACATGGCATCTCTGGCTTTCCTGTATTGTGGTATTTGAACATGAGAATTCTGAAGTGAAAAATCACTTTTTTACAATAAATGATAGTAACACTTATAAATCATTTAGATTATGCAATCCAAACAGGATAAAAACAAATAATACACTTACTTAAGCTTCTGCTATTTTTTCAGGTCATTAACTTTTAATCATCTAAGATGTTCAGTCACTATAAAGGAATTAAAAATGTACTATATCTGGGTAATTGGTAGTATAAAAAGTGCTCTTCTGCATTAAAAGTCAGTAAGTGAGATGAGATATATTCTTTTTTATACACTAGTAAAGGGGTATTTTTTCTGTTATACATGATGAAAGAAAATATTTATAGCATTGTTTTGCTTCTATTTACAAACATTAAATTGATGTACTTTATTTTTATGAAGAATAGACTTTAAGCATTGCAATCTATAACTGAAATAGCTCAGCAGTCACTCAAAAGGTAGCTTTGTGTTAGGAATGACAAAGCAGAATTGGTACCAATTCTTACCTGATTTTGATGAATACATTTTGAGGTTTTGCTCTACTCACCCCATAGGACACTGACAGAAACAGAAGACATGCACAAGGTCCTATGAGAGGACTGTTAGAGAAGGTGCATGGACTGAGGAGGAATTTCACCTGGAATGTGCCAAAGGCAAGGACATACACCCAAGGCATTGGCTACCCTTGCTGACATTAGAATCGTGGACTATGAATTACGAAATGTATAAGCAAATACTGTTTTTTTTTAAGCTATATATGTGTGTATATGTATGTATACATGCATGCACACACATATCTTTGCATGCCCACATACACAGATATGCAGTTTTGTAAGCTGTATCATTGCTATATGTAGTAATGATGAAAATGCTTTTTTTTTCCTTTGTTTGAATTGGATCTATTTGAAACATTTCTATTTCATTTCATAGATTTGTGGTGGTTTCCCACTGGGAAAAGAGAAGAATGGGAGAAAAATCCAAACCTAGATTCCACTTTCTGGGAGATGTTCTCCAAGGCTTCTAGCTCCACGCTCTGCATTGGCCTCTTTTATTCATCACCATCACATTTGGGAACTAAAGAGCTTTCACAGTCTTCTTCCTGCCTTTGGGTCCACAGGTTGTTTTAAGGCTTGGACACTAAAACATTTTTTGGCCCAGGTTTGCGGTTTCTCTGGAAATAAACCCCCTTTAAAACTAGAAGATCTTGAAGTTATTTCCTGCCATCCACTTTCATGTGCCAATAATCACATCCAAATTTTTTCTAGACATAATTCTCAAGCATGATTTCTTTCTTTTGTTCTCATCGTTACTTCTCTCTTTCACCGTCTTCTCCTCTTCCCTTTTTCCTTCCTTTATAATAGCAGACAATTAAAGGTAATTAGAAAAAAAGTAATCTTGAGTGGGAAGGTAACACACTTAATCTGATCATCTGATCTTTGCTACCAGACCAAGTACTTGGATCAACTGAGAAATCTTACTAGGTCTGTGGCACTCAAAATTTTTTTTTTCAGTTTTATCCATTTTTGACCTTCAACATTGTCTTTTCCAAACTCTAAAACCCTTGTTCTCATCATGAAAGCCAGCCAGTCATTGTCTGAGCACATCTTTATTTTGTAATACCTTGTTAGAGGCAACTAAGACCTTAGTGGCAACTAACCTACATTCTGACTCTTTCCAGCAACTTCCTCTAAAATCACAGGAAGAATTGTCACATGGTCTTACTTCTAAGGTATCCCAGGCCCCCATTTTAGGTGTTTCACAACAGAGCAGGGGTCTGTACTCAAAAGCCTACTACATCTGTGTCCTCACCACCTGCTGCCAACACATTGTCAATTCTATGCATTTAGTTTTTCTCCTACTGATTTATGTTTTATGGTTGTTAATACTAGTTGGTAAAATGTCAGCTCTGATATTTCAGTAAGTTGGTAAAATGGAAGTTAATTGTCATGCATATAGTGTTTTGTTGATGGCACGAAAGAGCTGGGGGTTGTGTTTCACATAGTCACTTTGTGACTCAGGCTACTCCATCTCCTGGTGTCTCAGTCTTTTGCTGGATCCTCTGCATCTGGCTGACAGATGGGGAAGTAGGTAAAGATAATACATGGGGGAATTTTATGACCCAAACCTAGAAATGATACATATTTTAAAAGTTTGCCCATTTTTGTTGGCCAAAATGCAGCCATATCTCACTGCAAGGGAGTCTGTAGGTACAGGAAGAAAAGAACAAATTATAGATACAGTTTGCAAGTTTCTGCTGCAAGTAAGAATTAACCCTTTATTTTTCTTTGTTAGAGTTTGGATTATCTGAAAAACTTCTGTGTCATTGATTTATGATAAATTATTTTTCTTAAAAAGGTAAAGCATTTCCTTGTCTATGCATTTATTTTTCCTCATAGTAATTTCTTAATCACTTAAAACAGAAGTAAGAAAATTATATGCCATGGGTTGGCTGCCTGCTTTTGTAAATAAAGTTTTATTGGATCATAGCCACTTCCATTTGTTTACATGTTGTCTATGATTGCTTTTAAACTCTAATGGTAATGTTGAGTAGTTCCAAAAGAGACCTTATGGCTGGCAAGTCTAAAATATTTTCTTTGGGAAAAGCTTGTGCACTCCTTATTTAGCGAATACAAAACCAGCTTTGTATATATCTGCTTAGGACAGTGAATGAAAAAATGTTGTCTCCAAAATGATCTCTTCATTGATCTCAAGCCAACCTCAATAATATTTTATTCAAGGAAGCAAATGATAATTTACTTTCTTTTTAACTTGACAACATCATTTTCAGTACCTGAGCATCCGAGAATTAAATGCTTCATGTAGGAAACAGCACTTAATTATAAAATCAATGTGATTTTGGCAAACTCCCAGACAGGAACTTCATTTCTATATCTTTCTCCAGTTGATCAAGATGCAGTAAAGCAAAGCTATATTATCAAAATATACATTACCAAACCTCAAAAGAGAAATGATGATCAATTTTTGGACAATGAAAACTCTAGAATGTTTGATATATCAGGGAATGATCAGTGAATTAGTTTATGTGGTGGGCAGATTTAATGATAATACTAGGTTTATATTGAAACTTTTTCCCCTTAATTCTCAGAATTATGATGTGTACAATTTTCACTCTTTATAATTCTGGAAATTGACAGAATAGTGCCACCACACAGGTAAGTTCTGAATGAGAACTTGGTCCAAGACATTTGACATCAGGTCTGTTATGGTTTCCACTGTGATGCAGCCATTTTCTTATTAGCTACTCCTTGGGTTTTAGTTAATTTCCCAAATAGCCTCTTCAAAACAACTCTTCAGAATGTTGTTTTACTCTTTGATAAAATGAAAATTGCCTTCACATTGAGCTAGGTGCTTTACATACATTGTCTCATTTACTCTCTAACAATATTTAACTTGTGCATTAGTAGTATTAATATGTGAAGAAAAAGTTGGACTCAAAGAAGGTACGTAACTTGCCTAAGCTTACACAGGAAAAATAGTCCTTACACCTATCAATTTCATTAGCTAAAGTGTTTTGCACTGATAAGTGTTTTAAAGGAAACAAAGGGGAAAGTGTGATGGATAGGTAAGTAGAGTAGAGGAGACCTACTAAATTGAGGAGTTGTAGAAAGCCTCTCTGAAAAGTGATATTTATGTTGAGACCTAATGAGAGGAGTCAGTCATAAGAAACTCAACAAGTTCTTCACAAGAGAAGTAACACCAAGTGTAATGACATTAAAAAGAGAAATAGGTAGTGTTCTGCATTCTGCTGAGCAATACTCTAGTCACTATTTTTCTTTTCTGCTGTTACACGTATCTATTAAACATTTAGTTTCAGAAATTTTACTTTTGGTACAAAAGTATTCATCTGCTTTATTTTTAGATGTCATATCTCTGGTAAAGTTCATCATTTTATCTATTTTTGTAATGGTTTTGAACATTTTAATTAAAGCTGTACTAAAGTTTGTTTCTGATAACTCCAAAATCTTGACCACTGGTGGTTTATTTCTATTGGCTATTTTTTTCTCTTGGTTTTTGATAATTTATTTCTGTCTCTGTCATGACTGGTAATTTTTAACTGAGTGTCAATCTTTGTAAAGAATGCTAAAGACTCTGAGTGATGTTACCTTTCTTCAGAGAAGACTTAATATTCATCTGGTAGGCAGGTAGCATATGGGAAGATCACTTTGATCCAATTTGAGACTAAAATTTTTCTAAGCTGTTTGCAGGCTTTGGTAGGACTGGTCTAATTCTACTCTGTCCTTACTCCTACAGTGTATTGATAGATTTCCCAGAGTAGTCTCAATGGAAAGGCTGGGGCTTTTCAGAACTCCTCCTTTTTGGTGAGCAGCCTAGCACTGTCAGATTATTAAGCACTCTTGAGTGTTTCAGCCTTTACCAAACATTTTCCTCCTAGTTACTTGATTTTTCACCCCTTCATGCAAAGATCAGGAATTGGTTCAGATTTGAGGGGAAAGTTACACCAAATGTCACTTCATTTCTTCATGATTCCCTTTTCTCCTAATTTGGATCCTCAAATTCCTGCTGCCATGGTAACCTTGATGTCTACTATTTTTTCCCATCCCATCTGAGTGAGTTGGCCACAAAATCTATGATGTTGCTTTTTGTTCAGCCTCTTTATCCTGTCCTGGGACTTGCAAATGTCTGAAGTGGAAAAAAATCAGTGGTGAATGGAGGGCTTTTTAAATTGCATTTTCCTCGCTTCAGGATTGCGGCCCCTCAAATCCTGGCTTCCTTGTCTGCTCCAAGATTCCTTCAAACTGCTGTTTGTTTGTTTGTTTTAATTTTAGACAGCTTTAGTAGTTTCTTGGCAGAAGAGTCTGTCTGATACAAGTCAATTATAGGTGGAAGCAGAGGACTGGAACATGACTCTGGTTTAAATTTCCATCTACAGTAATAAATATGTTTAGTTAGGCATTTAAAAAAACTGTCAGCATAGTTTGTCTTTTCTGGAATAAAGATAATAATGATAGTTTATGAGAATGATATGATGATTTATATATATGTGTATATATACATACACATATATATAATCTCATAGCAGAGCACTTGGCAAATAATAATGAAGCAATAAATGTTGGTTCTTTCCCTTCCTTCTCTTGTCTTATTTAAAGGTCATATTTTTGACTGCTCATTGATCCATATTTACCAGATCAGTGACATTTTCATGATATATGTAATAAGTTTCGAATGATGACAGAGAAGAAATAAATATGCAGGAAGTATAGCATGCATGAATATATTCCAAGAAAATACATTTCATCTGCATACCAGGTACCTTCTCAAATGTTAAGTTTTTTGTGAATTTTTATTATAGTTTTTTTAGTATGATGTACTTAGAATGATTTAACCAAACATCAAGTAAACCCAGAACAAATACATAAGAGAATACATATTTTTTAAGATATTCACATTATGATGAAGAGAAAAAGATATGCACTGAATTCGTATGTGCTAAAATCGATATAAAATGGACAAGATGATGTAAGGTAGATTTCATGAAAATACAAATATATTTTAAATGCATTTGTAATGTTCCTTGCCTAGTAATCAAAAAAATATTGCTAATGCTTTTGTTGTTCACATGAATGTTAGTATTTATTTATATTTAATGAATTCACCATTTTATTTAATTTTCTGTAAAGTCTTTTCTAATATAAAAGTCTGTAGTAATTGATAATATCTCTTTGTTTGCTGTTTTTCATTGTGAGTTTCCAAAATACAGTGCTGTGGATTTATTTTCATGGTAGCAGATTACTTATCACTTCACTTTTCCAGGGCTAGCAGCCTAGCAGATCAATGAGAAACTCATTGCCTTGAAAGAGATCAGGTGTTAGGTTTGTCATAAGTAAATCTTCAGTCAAAAAATGTGTAAAATTAATAGATTGTGTTTAAAAGTCCATCCGAGAATTGAACAAGTTGATAGTTATATTCTTTATTTTCTTTTGAGAGAATATGAACTAAATATAAATCCAAAAAAATCATTTAATAAAAAGGCACTGAAGGAGCCAGAAGCCACAGAGAAGAAAAACAGCTCAGATACAGGTCAAAAGTTCGCCTTTCCTAACAGACTATGGATATTAAGTAAAGTGATCATTGGAATTGATCAAATTAGTCCAGTCACCCAAAATGTGACCACACACCTGCCACTCAGCCTCAGGTTAACATTGCTGGAGATTTAGTGTAACAACCGAGGAGAAGGGGGTGTTCTGATACACACACAGACGTAACAAATAATAGCAGCAGTTTTCAGAATTTTGTATTTCTGAAATACAAATAAAATTTTAAAGAATTTCTGAGGCAAAAACATTTTTATTTTGCCAAAGAAGGAAGTCTCTTTTTTTTAAGCAAAGCAAAAAAAAAAAAAAAAAAAAAAACCCACTAAAATATTTACAACCATAATTTATTTCAGAACAATAAGGATTTTTGGACAACAAAATGTAAGAAAGATGTAATCTAAAAAACAGACTCTCTTATGAAAAAATAGTAAAAGTGTTGTCAGTGACATATACATACACATGTACATCCATATTACATTGTCATTTTTATTTGGGGGACTATTGAAACAAAGGCAGAGAACAGCTTCAGTCAGAGTACTAGCTTGACAGATCTGCTAGTATAAGACCTTCTTTATAGTCTCCTCTGGAGGTACAGGATGTTCTCATTTTACTATTTTGTTTAACTGTCTTTACCACCATTAAAGTTTTGGTAATATACCTAATATCTTCCAACTTTTTCACTGAATCCCTTCAAGTTATTTTTCTGTATTAGACTGTGCTTTATTTTATTTGTTTGACATTGAGCGTTAATATGTAGTGCATTAAAATTTTTGAAGATAAATGTGTATTTAAGAATGAAGAAGAGATGATAAAGTAAGCCCTCCTTTTGTCTCCTAAGCCTATAAACTTGTTTTCCAATCTGCTGATTATCTGAATATGTGGTTGGTCTTTTAACCAGTTTCTACTATTGTATAATATAAAAAGTGCTGCTGCAATGCTTACACAAGAAGTCGCTGTGTTATAGATATATATTCTGCACTCTAGGAAATTATTCTACAGAATAACACCCACAAGAAAACATTCATTAGAAAAAGCACTGAATTCTAAATCTGCTTCAATCTGACATTCACTTACCATTTATAAGATGAAGATTAATTTTTGTTGGTGTTGGGTTAAAATATTTGAATTAGTTGCCAAGATTTACAAATAGAGATTTCACATGAAATTCCAGATTCCCCACTTCCTTCAAAAATCCAATTTACTTCACTTCCCTGTGCCTTAGTCATCTGTAAAATGGGAATGGTGATGGCACCCTTCTCACAAGCACTGCCCATGTGGGAATAGATGGGGTGTTTTAAATATGGTGTTGTGAGATTTAATAAACCATTATATATCAAACAATGAGCACAGTCCTGGTACACAATCAACACTCCACTGGCACTGAAGACTCACTGTGCCCAGCACTGTGTGCGGACTCAACATACCACGGCATCCCTCTTCCCTCTGTTTTTTGAGGATGGTCACCTGGCCTCCCAGTCTCACAGCTTTGGCCTTTGCTGACTCAGTTGGCAGGGCTGAAAAAGAGCACAGGGTAGGCAGGGACCAGCCAGTGAGGAACTCCCACTGCACATATGCAGACAAAATGGACAGAGCTCTGATCTTGCCCTCCTCTACCCAGGAATGAGGCAGAATTTGCATAGAATATTAACAAAAACTGACCAAAAACCATACTAGATTTTAAAAAATCAACATAATAAAGACTACATTTTCTGACTGTAATGTTAATCAGAAATCATTTACAAAAAGTGTTATGTGTGTATATTTAAAATATAAAACGTTTATATATGTATATTATACATGTATATATATGTAATCATTTGTCTGAAACCCCAAACCATATTAATAAACACTTGGGTTAAAGTAGAAATGATAGAAGACTATAGAAAGTATATTTCTTATTTTTTTAAACATTGTATTTTAAAATGTAGGTATAGGAACAAAGATCGATAAATAACTGAACCAATTTCCAAAAATAAAAGGAAATAAAAGGCCAAAGAGTGATTATCCACCTTATCAAATATTTATAAAACATGTCACATATCCATTACATTTTAAAACAATGTAATACTGTCCCAGTTATAGACAAATATACACATGGAACAAAATAGAGGGGTCAGAATGAGAGTACCTTATAAGGAGAGAAATTCGAAGTGCAAAATGTCAGTCATTTGGGAATTGATGGAGCGCTTTGCATATGATGTGGGGCAATCACACACTAATTAGAGGAAAAGGAGGTCATTTTTAAACAAAACAAAGGTAAACTATGACGGATTGAGTAAAAATAAAGTTATACAATTAAAAGAAGGGCATGCAATGAGAATATTTTTTGTGTGTTTGTGTTAGAGGAAATTTTCTTTAACAAGACTGAAGAACACAAACCATAAAAAATTAGATTTTGTTACATCAAAAGTAGTTTTTACAATATAAATCTCCAAATGCTAACTTTCAATAAATATCACAATAGAAGATTTTTGCATGAATTGAGCCAACTAGGTACTAATATCTAGAATACTAAAGGAATTTGTAAAATAAACAATAACAAAACTAAAAGACAGGAAACACAATAGAAATATAGTTAAAGTTATGATTAACCAACATATGGAAAGAAAAACAGTGGTTAACAGATATTTGGAGATATTCTTATGAGAAGTGGAACCATGCAATTAAGACAATGATGAGTACATGTTCTACAGCTCAGATTAGCAAAAACCTTCAAGCTGATCAGTACTAATTATTAGTGAGACTATAGCAAAAATATTTAATTTTGGTGCAGTATATACTGGAGTGGTCCATTCTGGAGAAATGTGTCATACTTGATGAGATTAATATTCACATAGCCCAACACTCAAAAATTTCACTTTTCATAAATTAACAAAGTCCATAAGGAAGCTCTTTGTAGCACTGATTGCGGTATCAGGGGTGTGAAGACAACTTGGGTAGTCATCACTAAGAAGATGAGTATGTAAATTTTTGTGGCTACACTGTTTACTGCAGCAGTGTATGTATCACACCAGGGACAGCCATTAAAACAGATACCAAGAGAAACAAGTAAGAGAATAAAATCCATACCATGACATGTGAATTAAACATTTTTTACACTTACTATACAGCACTATCTCTTTTACAAGGATTCACACATAGGCCATTGTTTTTGTTATTTGATCTCAGATCCATTCCCCTCCTTCACCGGCAAGCTACATTTCCAAAGGTCCTTTGCTAACTGCTGTCTGGTGAGGTTTGGCTAATGCAAGCACTGGTTAAAGTTGGAGAGGAAGAGGAAAGGAATCAGGAAACTCTTCCTCTCCCCATCCCTCCCTTATACTCCTTCTTTTCTCCCTCTTCTCTCTCTCTTTCCCTCTCTCTGTTTTGGGTGGGCATTTTTGAGCAGTAGCTATATCTTTTCCAAGGTTCTCACTCTTCACTAAACAGAACCTATTTCTGTGGCCCTAACTCCTCCAGAGCAATTCTGGACATGGTTCAGAACCATGCAGGATTTCCCTGATGTCTGGATTCTGGTGAATAGCACTCCTTTCCTAGTGTCATTCCAGTCCCAATGGGGTGTAGTGGTCTCCTGCTGTCTACTTTGCTAGTGTTCTCCTTTTGCTAATCTCTGATTTGCTTCACCATCCCGTTTGCCTTCTCAGTTTCTCTACCACCTGTTTAATTTTGTATGCTGAGTTTCTCACTCGAAATACTAGAATGGTTTCCATTTACTGATTGGAATCTGAAATAGTATTTGATATTGGGAGTGTTCCCAGGAAACAGACCCTAATGCAGGATACTAAGATTGGGAGACTCATCTGCTTAATCTTTAACCTGATGATAACCTCTGCAGATGGAAACTGAAATAATAGTAATCTGTGACAGGCAGAGGCATTAAATACACAGTTGCTTGAAGTATAACACTGGTTGAAAGGAAGTATTTGGAGGATTAAGTAATGGCTATAGTAACCATCATGGTAACAGTGACGGCTACAAGGACTGCAGTTTTCTAACTGTGATCAAGAGTTTACTGAAAGAAAAAGAGAAGCTCAGGGCTGTGTTACCTTTCCTGCTCTCTGTCATAATGTTATTCAGACTTTAATTATCAGCACATCCCACAGAACATCACACAGGTCAATTATACTGATGGTATTCAGGTTGCTCTTGGAAGCAGCAAGAAGCAAGAACCTTAGATGCCTTAATGAGACACACAGTGTCAGAGATTAAGGTGGTGAACACCATGAACACTTAGATCCACTTGGATGATGTCTCTACAGATCTTGTAGGCTGGGGCATGTTGAGATAATCCCTCTAAATTGAAAGATCACTTTAGATTTTGGAGGCAAAATATGCCATACTTGGTGTGTTGCTCCAAAGAATTTACTGAATAACCTGAAGGCTTCCTGCTATTGCCTAATTCCATTTGTTTCAGCATCTGTTGTTTGGCTTATTACTCATAGAGCAATTCCCTTACATGAAATTTCCTCTGTTTGAAACACTAGATGGCTTCTGTTTTCTTGAATAGCCATTGACTTATACAATGTGTACCCAAAGACATAATCTATACAAATTATAGTGAGTTTCTATGTGTGAGATAGTAACTAGAGAGAGTATCAGAGTAGAAGAGGAAAACCATAAAACAATAAAAAAGATGGAGCTTGAAGAGAATGTAATATAAATGAAAGGGTATAATTAATTCTGATAATCTTAAATGACAAATTAAAAATCTATATACATGAAACTAAGATCATGTGACCTATTAAAGTTTAAATATATTCTTAGTGGCAAATTAGGACTAAAACCCTCATCTCTTGAATTGCAAGCTATTTCAATGACTCAATACTGTTCCATACTTGCTTTCAGGTTTTAATTTGTATCCTACTTGTGCTGAGAGCCTCTTTCAGAGAAAAAAATAAGGATATATATGAAAATGCATACTGTGAAGCAAAGAGTCTTGAGGGTAGAAATTGTACACTTGAAGGAGGATAGTTATTATGAGAATTTCCATTAAAAACACAGTGCTACATTTTTCACCCAAAGCTCTGTGGTTTATTTTTCTGTCTTTGGGAATTTCACAAACAACTTGTAAAGTTCTAGCCAAACCTTTGAGGTTTGCCTTTCCATAAGTATATGGAACAAGCCAAAGGCTGCAAATGTAGCCAAATGAAACAATGGAAACCACAAGACCTGCTGGCCTGGCTCCTCTCTCCTCTACTTGATTTTGAGCCCCTGGAGAGGAAACCACCTGAGTTGCATTTGTGTATGGTTAGAGCTCTTGAGAACTAAGCCTCCTAACTAATGGTTCTTATTTAATTTGAAATAAAGGGATAAAAGTATTGAATTCTAAGGAAGCAGAAACAGTTTTGTTCTTACCATTGTTGTTCCTTTTTTCTTTTTAATTTATGTCTTCATTGCTAACATTTCAAAGGAGCCTCTGCATAGATGCATGTAGCCAGTGCTTCTATTCCCACGCGTTCTGGAGGCCACAGTGATCCGTGTACTTCCTTAGAAAACTCTTTAAATAAATGGAATCTATTGGGCCCTACCAGCTGGTGTAATAGACTGTATACTGCTTGAAAACAGCGTTAACGTGTTTTAAAATCCCTTTGCTATTCACTGGTAAACATCGAGGATATTATTCAGTAAAAGTTTATTTTTAACCTTTCGGCTCAATTTATACCCTAGACAAGGCTGTCATACATTACATTTATCTTCCTTGTCTGTAGCCTGTTAGTGCCATGCCCTCCTCTAGTCCCAACGCTTATTACATTGTTGTGTAAATTTAATTTAACCAAGACCTATTAAGCAATATAATCTCTAGAGCCTGACTGTCGGAGTTACTTAAACTTTCAGTGCTTCAATTTCATTATCTACACTAGTCTTCGTAGTATTGTTGTGAGATTAAATGAGTGAATACATATAAAATGCTTACAACATGCCTAGTACATTGGAAATAATCAATAAGTATTTGCCGCTGGTCGTCATCATAGTAGTAGTACTAGTAGTAGTAGTAGTAGTAGTAGGATGTCCCAGTAGCATGTTACATATTAGAATATGGAGAAGATGGGAAACTCTGAGAATCCTTAAAGAGCATAATTAAAATTTTTAATTGGTAGCATTTGATAACAGGTCTGCCTTCTTCAGTGTCATTTGTGTTTTTATTGAGATCAAACACCAAAGATGAATAAATTCTCAGGCTGATGTTTCTTGCACTTAGTAGAAGAGAGCTTTTGGAGAGCTGGGCAGTTGTACTCACTACTTATTCAATTATACGTTATTCTTTCAGCAACGATTGAGTTACCTGCTGTTCCTGTGCATGTTAGGTAGGGTAATTCTAGATGCTGTAACAAATAAACTTCAAAATTTCAGTGTGTAAGGAAATACAAGTTTAATTCTGGCTCATGCAACCGTCCAATGACGATGCTCCCGGTTCGCATGCAGCTTTCGTCAGGAGGTGGTTCAGGGACACAGGTCCCTTCTGTCTTCTTGCTCAAGTATCCCCCTGGGCCTCAAAGGGCTATGCTTCTTATCACAAGATGGAGTAGAAAAGGAAAGATATGGTAACATTGCCTATTAATTATTTTGTTCTGGAAATGCAAATTCCACATTTTTTTTTTTTTTTTTTTTTACTTGACAAGACTCCATCCCAATGCAAGAGAAATTGGGAAATCAAATAGTGCTTGTGGAGCTGCTTATGGAAAACAACTCTATCCTACAGAAGAGGGGGAATAACTCTTGTTGTATGCTTAGCCACTTCTTCCATACAAGGCTACAGGGATGAACCTAAGATCTGCTTTCATTTATCAAGGGAATAGTGGGGGCACAGTCTGGAAACCAGGAGATGAGGTTCTTCATTAAGCCCAAGAAGGTCAAGTCATGCTTTAGAGAGGATATGGACACCACAGTCGCATCATAAATGCGCACAGTTCAGCAACACAAAAGGAAAGGTATCATATTCTAAAAAGGGACTATGATTTGCAGAGGTGTTGAGGCCAAGGAATTCCAAAAGGCTGAGCATAGGTGTGGAGAACTGGCTGAAAGATGAGCAATACATTCAACTGAGCAATGTTTTGTAGGGGACATAAGCTAATTTTTAGAAAAATTACCCAGAAAACAGGGTATAATACATTTGAAGATATTAGAGGCTCTGAAGCTAGTTGACAGATGAAGAAACATAAGTGGAGGGAGGCGGAGATGGCAGATTATGCAAGAAATTCAAAGCAGCTTTGGTATTTCACCTTTTTTATGGTTGCCCATTCTTTCTGCATGCGATGTCTGTCCTTCTTTGCATGTTTCACAATATAAACAAAAACAAAATGGATTAAAACTTTTATAAGCTTTTGGAGAACTGTAAGTTACTTTTTATTTTTTAAAACTTATGTTGCAAAACAACAATAGTAATGAGAATCAACATATGCATATAGGGTACTATACTATCAATGGTGAACTAAGTATCCACCATGCTGGACTCAAATAAACAGACTTACACACACACACACACACACACACACACACACACTATTACATGGGGGACAAAGTCAATTAGGAATTGAGTATAAAGTAAAGGAATATTTAGCCCTATTTGTATTTCTTCTGATGGCTTACTTCCTTACATACCCCACAGTTAATGTCTTAGTAATTGTAAATCCACTAGGAGATTTAGCTTACATATAAGTAACCACCATCGCTTAAAATTTTCTGGGAACTTGGCTGCCATTTGTGTTCATCAAATATTTGAGAGTTATTTTCAAAGACCCTAGGCTGTCCAGTGCCAAGCTATTGTTGGCCCAGCAGCTTACCCTCAATTCCTAAGTAGCTTCTTTCTAGAGAAATTTAATCTGCATGTTTCTAATCCATTTAAAATTAGATCATCAAAATAAAGTTTTGTATGAGCTATCCAAAATCCTTGTGAGAGAGTTTCTTTATTTTTCCTCCACTAAAGGAAGATGTCACATTTGTTAAAATTCAAGTATGCTGCAAAGCTAGAAACCTCTTAGAAACTGATTTTAAAACTTGGCAGTCTCTATTCTTTTATCCCCAAGGCATACAGTAGGTGCTTTGGAAGTTTCTTTGTGAATTCATTTTTAGAACATTGCTTGAAGTTTACTCATATAGGACTGAGTTCCTTCCTTTCCACCAAGCCACAGTTCTTCCTTTGGAACTTCTCCTGAATTCAAAGGGTGCTACACAGGTGGAGTGTCATGATGGCTTCATAAGAAAGAGTTTGAGACATATTTCCAACTTTCTCTTTAAGATAATCTTATATACTTCTTCAAGCAGGACTGTGTTCAAAATCACTTCCTGCCACCTGAATTCTGAATTTCATTGTAATTTTCCTTGGTGTACTGTTTGCTATTACAATCAATCCGATTTCAATTTGACCCTTTTTGAATCTCCATTTTATATATTTTTCTTGTAGAAGCCTAGAGAAATTAACTGCCCAATCACCCTATATATAAATGTTATATTAATAATAATTTATTTGGTGTTACATAATTTTTTAGTTTATTGGTATTATTCACAAGTAAAAATAGAAATTAAATGTTTTTATCATCACCTCAAATGACTTGCAATATTGCCTATCACTAATTCCATTTACTCACTGAAAAAAAATCGATTGCCTTAATGTTCGAATATAATTTTAGGTTCTACAATGAACACTAAAATGAATCTGACAAAATCTACCATGCTAAAAATCATTGTCCAAGCGTAGTGTGTTGATGGGGGTTCCATATCTCCAACGCTTATACAAGGGAAATCTCTAAGTATTTCATATGATAATTACTAACACTGTGTTTTTAGATGATTTAAGAGGATTTATGTCTCATAAAAAATTGATATATTTTAATGGAACTTTCAGACTAGAAGGATAAAATAAATGTGGGGACCATATAACATTCTTATTGATCATACTTCCATATTTTCATCTGCCCCTTAGCCACTCCTCCACTCTGATCAGCGTTTCTCCCTTTCATCCCCAATTCTCTGTCTTCTCCACTCTGGGCTGGACCCAGCAGTCCTCTTGTTAGCCCTTATTTACAGGAAAACATTTACAGTCTGCCTTCCATATCTGCGGAATCGAAACCCTTGCATAAGAAGGGGTGACTGTATTCATTGTGCTACACCATTTTATACAAGGGACTTGAGCATCCGCAGTTTTTGGTATCTGCAAGGGGTCCTGAAGCCAATCCCCAGCCAATACTGAGGGAGGACTGTATATTGTGACATTTTCACTCATCTAATACCAAATCCTACAGATACTTTTCAGTTTCTGTAACATTCAGCAACATTTCATTCCATCAGACATTCTCTTGCTGAAAATGTACTCATCATAAGACACTCTTTTTTTCTGTAACAGAATTCTATCCTTGTTGTCTCCCCTGTGTTCCCAACCATCACTTCTCAGTCTCTTATGTTAGTTCCTCCTATACATGAGTTTCATTATTTTAGTTCTTTATGACAACTTAATGGAGCAGGTATTATTTTCAGTAGTTTAGAAACAATGACTCTGAAGATGCTTTAAGATCACATAAATAATAC